>NC_134267.1:83438168-84038168 GCF_031893055.1 Leptodactylus fuscus
TTTATTTCTCCGCTCCCAGAGCCATATGAGGTCTTAATTTTTGCGGGACAAATTTTTCTTCATGATGCTACCATTAATTATTCTATATAATGTACTGGGAAGCAGGAAAAAAATTCAGAATGGGGTGGATTTGAAGAAAAAATGCATTTCTGCGACTTTCTTACGGGCTTTGGTTTTACGGCGTTCACTGTGCAGCCAAAATGACATGTCCCCTATATTCTGTGTTTCGGTACGATTCCAGGGATACCAAATTTATATGGTTTTATTTACATTTTGACCCCTAAAAAAAATTCCAAAACTGTTTTTTTTCTAAAAGTCGCCATATTCCGACGGCCGTAACTTTTTTATACGTAAGTGTACGGGGATGCATAGGGCGTCTTTTTTTGCGGGATCGGGTGTACTTTTTAGTTCTACCATTTTCGGGAAATGTTATTGCTTTGATCACTTTTTATTCAAATTTTTATGAGAATCAAAACAGTGAAAAAACGGCGGTTTGGCACTTTCGACTATTTTTCCCGCTACGTAGTTTACCGAACAGGAAAAATATTTTTATAGATTTTTAGAGCGGGCGATTTCAGACGCGGGGATACCTAACATGTATATGTTTCACAGTTTTTAACTACTTTTATATGTGTTCTAGGGAAAGGGGGGTGATTTGAACTTTTAATTCTTTTTATATTTTTTTATATTTTTTTTAACTTTTTTTTTTATTTTATTTTTTTTGCATTTATTAGACCCCCTAGGGGTGTTGAACCCCAGGGGGTCTGATCACTAATGCAATGCATTACAATGCTAATGCATTGCAAAAAAGCATCCTTTCTTTTGCAGGCTGCATAGACCAGCCTGCAACAGAGAGGATTTGCAGACAAGCCTGGGAGCCTTGTACAGGCTCCTGGCTGTCATGGCAACGGGACGTCAGCCCTGGAGCATGCTCCAGGAGCCGGCGAACCCGGCCAAAATGGCGGCGGCCATGCGCCGGGAAAATGGCGCCTCCGGCGCCTTTGACCGCGGCGCCGGAGGGGTTAATGCCTCCGATCGGTCCCTGCTTAAAGCAGTAGACACCCGGCGGCTATGGCGGCCGAACGGCTCCCGGGCGGTCGCCATAGTTACAGACCCGACATGCGCCGTACTATTACGGCGCATGTCGGGAAGGGGTTAAAGGGATCCTATCATTAAAACTCAATTTTTTTCTCACTAACATGTAGGAATAGCCTTAAGAAAGGCTATTCTTCTCCTACTTTTAGATGTCCTCTCTGCGCCGCCGTTCGGTATAAATCCCGGTTTTCGACGGTATGCAAATGAGTTCTCACACAGCACTGGGGGCAGGCCTCAGAGCTCAAACAGCACTGGAGGCATCCCCAATGCTGCGAGAGAACTCTCAAGTGCCGCCTCCATCTTCTTCAGGAACGTCTTCACGGGTCTTCTTCCGGTGCAGGCTTTAAACTTCTAGGCCTCGGGCCTAGGGCAAAGCCGACTGCGCATACACAGTATTGTAAGCGGCCATCTTCTTGTGGCTAGCGGACATGAGCAGTCGGATTTGCCCTAGGCCCGAGGCCTAGAAGTTTGAAGCCTACACCGGAAGAAGACGCGTGAAGAGGACGTTCCTGAAGAAGATGGAGGTGGTGCTGGAGAGTTCTCTCGCAGCATTGGGGATGCCCCCAGTGCTGTTTGAGCTCTGAGGCCCGCCCCCAGTGCTGTGAGAGAACTCATTTGCATACTGACGAAAACCGGGATTTATACCAAATGGCGGTGCAGAGACATCTAAAGGTGGGAGAGAATAGCCTTTCTTAAAGGGGCTCTATCAGCAAAATTATGTTGATACTGCCTCACATATACGTGACTAGCCTTTAAAAAGGCCATTCAGGCATTGCTAATGTTATATTAAACTACCCCCCCATTTTAAAATAATACCCTAAAAAAGAATATGATAATCATACCGTATCGTGCACGTTGGGCGGGCATGCACGGTCTGACGTCCTCTTTAGCCATGCCTACATCTTCTTTCTTCTTGCTTCGATGTCCTCGGGTCCCGTCTTACTCGTTTTCTTCTTCTAGTGTCATTGCTTGTAATCCCGCACCGGCGCAATACTCAGTTCCCCTGCTACTGTTCCCCTGATACTGCTCCGGCGCGGGATTGAAGACGAGGAAGACGGAACTTGAGGAGTAGCAGGGGAACAGTAGCAGGGGAACTAAGCATGCTCAGTATGCTCAGTTCCCCTGCTACTGTTCCCCTGCTACTGCGCTGGCATGGGATTACAAGCAATGACGCCGGAAGAAGAAGACGAGGAAAAAGTGAGAAAAAGTGAGAAAAAGTTTTAATGATAGGATCTTTTTAAAAGGGCCACAGCAGAAATCACATTCCTAGCAACCAGGTTCCAAGGGATGAGAAGTTTGTATTATAAAGCGAAGAATTGCATGTGCACCCTACTCATTAATGTGGGTGCCCCATCCTCATATCATTATGTATCAATATCATATCATTGTCATATCATTTGACTGTCAATAACCCCCAACTGGCACTGATCAGATGCCCCAGGATCGCCTACAGGTAGCCAGCATGTGTACACTTATATACACCTATATAGTCTATTGAAACCTCTTTATTAAATGATGTATCTATGAGTAAAATACCCCTTCTCCCAGTTGGATATCACTTTTTACAATTTGAACTTTAGATTCAGTTCATACATGAGTAAGGAAAGGATATTTACCCTGATACAAAAGCCAGGAGATGTTAATTTCTCACGTGTGGCACTGGAGAGCCATCGTGAGCCATTTGTCTGCTTTATAGCAACATTTTCATGCACCTATAACCTTGATTTTCTGATGTGCTATAAGGTCTATAACTGTTCTAAAAAGCACGGAAGATTTATTGTCAGATAGTATTAGTATGCACAACCAAAATGAGAGCTGGGTTACTTGCTAGAATTTTACTGCTGGAATATCTGAATACAACAGTATGAATCAGAGGAGACAGAGAGATCTAGAACTAGCCATAAAGTATGATATATATGTATATATACACTACAGTCAAAAATCGTAAAGGGTGGACATCCCAGATGAATAAATTTTAAAGATATGAGAACAAGTATCTGGATACGCCGTATAACACAAAATATGATAAGCATGAAAGACTTTTTTTTACTGACCTGACTTAAGTTCAACATTTGGCATTGTAGTAGATTAAGTTCAAGACTTCAGAATTATTACAATTATTATCTTTTAGTTATAATTAGAGATGAGCGAACACTGTTCGGATCAGCCGATCCGAACAGCACGCTCCCATAGAAATGAATGGAAGCACCTGGCACGGCGACCGGCCGCCGGCAAAGTGTACGTGCCAGCTGCATCCATTCATTTCTATGGGAGCGTGCTGTTCGGATCGGCTGATCCGAACAGTGTTCGCTCATCTCTAGTTATAATGCAAAATAAAGGGGGCAAATGCAGACTTGCTTTATACAAGAAGGTGATGTATGATGTGGTGAACAATATCCCTTAATGAGTTAATAATCTACAAAATTACCTATAATATACACAGATAATGACCATTTCTATCTGACAATATGAAATAATGTCTGTAAGTAAAATGAATTGGGGATATTTATTGCAAACAGTCGATAGGGTATGTATACAGAGCGCAGAGACGTGGCCTTTCCATCTGAGCATTACCTTGATTAAAGTAGCCGACCAATTCATTGCATTGCCCATATCCTCCGGCCTGCACAAATCAATCAAATGTCATGGGCAAATCCGTCAGCTCCTTGCTATGAATCACACACATTACCGGTAATTCAATACATCCTGTCCTGGTAGCTAGGCTTGTACTTTCCAAAGCCTAGAGACATTAGTCCAGTTTTTAGCCATTCTTACCACTATAAGTGCAGGCAGTACTGCTGCATTCATTGTGTAGACAGTGGGGATGTGTTTGTACTGCAGCTATGGGAGCCAGGAGGCTGCAAATACACAATTCTCTAAGCAAAAGCATTACCCAGTTATTCTCCCTGATGTACTCATGCGACATTACATTAGTAAACAACGTGGTATGTGACAGCCGCCCTGCACTGAGCATATGGTACCCAAATGAATCAATGCTTTAACAGCTGTAGGTGTCACATTGGATGCTGATTGGAGTTAATGCAAATGGCTTTCTTGTCAGATATTTATGATTTTGTTATGAAATCTGATAGCTTGGGGCATTTGTAGGCAGGCTTATACAATGATCACAATGTTTAGCCTTATACATGTGCTGATAGCAGGAAAGTGCTGGAAATTGTACCGCAGAAAGCAAAGCCATTTTATCTATTCCGATGAAAGCCTGTGACCATAGACGAAGGAGATTGCCGTACTGATTTAATTATACCGTAAGAGACAGCGGAGCATTATATTAGGAGCGCCAATAAGTCAGACACACACATAAATCCTCTGCAGCCCCCTCACTCTATTTAGCTGCTTCTATATATTTTAGCAGTATGACAGTTCTTGGAAAGCGCTTTATGATTTGTGAATTTTGCATCGCACTCATTAAATGTTGCTGTTACCGTCCACCATTTACTAGAAGACCTGAAGACTGTAGAAAGTCATGGGTTTTAATCCAATGTGCATTCTGACCTTCAATGTCACTGCAGGCTGCTGCTATATTGACATTTTCACTGCGACCAATTGTTAGGAGAGATTGTTCTGTTGAACTCAACAGCCCTAGTAAATCAATGTAATTTCTGAATACATCCCACAAAATTGACAAGTTGAAACAAAATCGGTAAATTTCAATGCCGTGACTAAGTAATGTATTGTAAAGCTTGATCAGAATAATTAATACTATACATTATTATGCTTTGGATGTCAGACATTATGTGCAATGAAAGAATTACTGTAGTAACATTAATGGTATGCTATATAATACAATATTATAGGAAATTACTACTATTAACTATTACTACTGTGGCTAAAGAGACAAACCTTGTGAAACATTATGCAATTAGGGGAAAAACCTCAGTAAACATAATGGTACTTATGGTAGGGATAGGAGTTCTAATAATGGAGTTACTGGGTTACAGATATTCATGATGTCAACATGATGTAGACTAACCCCACATTCATGCGCAGTGGTGTAACTAGGAATGGCGGGGCCCCGTGGCGAACTTTGGACTTTCGACCGACCCCCTCCTACGCATTCCTGTGCGCTCTATTATGCCCCATAGTGGCCCCTTCACACAGTATTATCCCCCATAGTGGCCCCTGTTCACAGTATTATCCCCCATAGTGGCCCCTGCACACAGTATTATCCCCCATAGTGGCCCCTACACACAGTATTATCCCCCATAGTGGCTCCTGCCCACAGTATTATCCCCCATAGTGGCTCCTGCACACAGTATTATACCCCATAGTGGCCCCTGCACACAGTATTATCCCCCATAGTGGCTCCTGCACACAGTATTATACCCCATAGTGGCCCCTGCTCACAGTATTATTCCCCATAGTGGCTCCTGCACATAGTATTATGTCCCACTGTGGACACCCATAAACAACTATTATACTCTGGGGCTATAATGATAGCAGCGGTTGTCACCAGGCCCCTAATGTCCCAGGCCCTGTGGCAGCTGCCTCTGCTGCTATGGTGGTAGTTACGCCACTGTTCATGCGACCGAGTTTCACCCATCTTTACTGGCCTGAACAGTATGCCGCGAGAGGGACTGCTAACAATACAGTTATCTGTGCTGCTAGGAGTCCCTGCCTCCCAGCGATATACTGTCTCATATTATAACCCATTAGATAACTATAATGCTACAACTCCTTCTCCCGGCATACTGTTCAACAAGTGACCAATTAATGGACTTTCGGAGGTGAAACTTGTGTGACTGTGGGGTTAAGGGAATATGCTGGTATAATGTAAATGTCAAGAAATAAATGTCTAATTTTCATGTGTGTTCACATTTGAGTACAGTATATTCATAGGCATAGACATAAAGTCAGTGGCTTTAGACACTCCGTTTAAGCTGGCCATACATAGCCTTATATTTCTGTCTGATACAACTATCACATGTAACTGTAAAATATATAGGGTGGATATAGGGTGATAAATGAAGTCTCTTTATATACCTTCCATAGGCAGCTGGTAATATTCCTATTTACTGCCTGCATGCTTTATAATATACATGTATGGTAACCTATAGGCCAAAAAGTTGGTCAAACACACCTGCTTAATGCTTATTAGTGAATATGAGGGTCTCTCCCTGACAGATGATGGTGGACGGAATATAGGATTTGGTATGTTGCATTCAATGCCTTATCCTTTTGTTTGTCCTGGAGATAAGACATTGCCAGAGGTGTCCGACAGTGACGACTCTTCATTGAAAAAAAATTGACACTTGACTAAACCAAGCATGCATGTGTATGAAATAATCCAAAGGAATAGGTGTTGGTCAGCATCTATTGAATATGTATGGAGACCTTAAGAAGCAATTGCTATCTTTTTTTGTATGTGTTAACACACTTCCTAGGAGGACGCAATGGCAATGTCCATCCTGATCTTCCCAGTTCATGAATAGAATATCTGAACTGCTGAAAAAGTGGATCCTTTCATGCAGAGCCGCACCTCCCATGAGGAGACCTGAAGCGAACACTTCAGGTGACGCTATGCCAGGGCCCCGGGGAGGACAGCATTTTTGCTTACCTAAGCCAGTCCAGGACAAGCTGTCCTGGACTGGCTTAGTGTCACCGTCATCGAGCGGTTGATTGGAGAGGCCCTGTGGACGCAGCGCTGCTCCAGCGGCCTCCCCTCACGCTCAGGCAGAGAGCAGGTCCTCTCCCTGCCTGCTCTCTGCCTGTTAACGCCGCTCCACCACACCCCCTTTGCTTCACCCCGCCCCCTTCACTCCTCCCCGCCCCCCTACGCTCCGCCCCTTCCTCCGGCTTTTTGTCGTCCGCCCCGGGCGGAAAAAAAAGGTAGGTTCACCCCTGCTTTCATGGGTAATCCAGTACATTTCATAAAGCGGACTGGAATACTACTGTGACTGGATAACATTGCATTTCTTGGAGTGAAAACAACAAACTTTCTGAAATCTGTTCTGAACAGGGTTGTCTTGAAAATACCGAAATCCCCAGTAAGTTATCTAGTTGGAGATTTCTAAGCTAAGAACTATTCATGCAGGTACATGATTATTATACGTGATATACACATTTAAATAAGTCGAAAGTGTCTTGGATTTTTTACATCTTGCATTCATGTGTAGCCTGCTGCCATGGATTGAAATGTAAATACTTCTTACCATGTTCTTTTTTAGCATCTTGAGGATTCAGCCGCTAAGCATTTAAAGCAGTCCTGCAGTGACCAGAGCACAGCAAACAACAGCCGGCCATGTTGTCAGTACACCTGTGGAGACTGGCAGCGACACATTAGACTGAATGATTTGTTCTCATTTATAAGCCGGGGTCTAGGTAGGGATCTGAAGCGTACACCTTGCTGTGGAACATTCACTGACTTGAGGCTTACACTGGCTCAGCCATAGGGAAAATCACTATTTATTCAAACCCTCAGCTCAATATGGCAAGGCCCGGAAAACAGCTGTTTCAAAGAGACTTTGTGATAAGGAATTGTAAAGAGAATATTTTCAAGAGACATTTTCTTCTAAAGTCATATTCCTATTGATTTAACATGTTACAGTCTTCACTTTTTTATTGCTTCTGCTGCATTCATCGATCTCAAGATTGTTTACTGTACTTCCTCTAAAGAAATGAATACTCATAAGTCAGAGCCAAAATAAGCGAACATACCCCATATGAATTAATAACATTGTACAAATTGCAAATCTAATGAGGTTCATTTTGTTCCTGAACTTTTCCTTTGTTCTCAATCCTATTAATATTATAAATGTGAAAGTTTGTGAGTTTGTGAGTTTGGATGTTCGGATGTTTGTTCCTCAATCACGCAAAACCCGCTCGACCGATTTGGCTGAAATTTTCCACAAACATAGTTAATACACCCGATTGCGCAATAGGCTACTTTTCGTCACAATAGCGCACATACATTTTTGCCAGGACCCCCACAAAACCCAAACTCACACCACCATCTCTGCAATCTCACACACTTTGGACCATAGCAAGCCACAAAATTCATATTGCCCTCTGCAGCCTCGCCCCTAACCCCACACAATCACATATACATATACTTTACCACTTTGCCCCTTACCTTAACGATACTCCAGGAGGCGCTCTTTAACGCTCCGGAGCAGCCATGTTTGCCGACCCCCACTGCTCTGACAATCCACGACACCGCCCACCCATGTCAATACCCCTAGGCGGTCTAATAAATGCAAAAAAAAAAGTTGAAAAAAAAGTAAAACAAATATAAAAACAAATAAAAAGGATTAAAAATTCAAATCACCCCCCTTTCCCTAGAACACATATAAAAGTAGTTAAAAACTGTGAAACACATACATGTTAGGTATCCCCACGTCCGAAATCGCCCGCTCTACAAAGCTATACAAATATTTTTCCTGTTCGGTAAACACCGTAGCGGGAAAAATGGTCAAAAGTGCCAAACTGCCGTTTTTTCACTGTTTTGATTCTGATACAAATTTGAATAAAAAGTGATCAAAGCAATAACATTTCCCAAAAATGGTAGAACTACAAAGTACACCCAGTCCCGCAAAAAAAGACGCCCTATACATCCCCGAACACTGACGTATAAAAAAGTTACGGCTGTCGGAATATGGCAACTTTTCAAAAAAAAATTTTTTAAACATAGTTTTGGATTTTTTTAAGGGGTCAAAATGTAAATAAAACCCTATAAATTTGGTATCCCCGGAATCATAACGAAACACAGAATACAGGGGACATGTCATTTTGGCTGCACAGTGAACGCCGTAAAACCAAAGCCCCTAAGAAAGTCGCAGAAATGCATTTTTTCTTCTAATCCACCCCTTTCTGAATTTTTTCCCTTCTTCCCAGTACATTATATAGAATAATTAATGGTGGCATCATGAAGAAAAATTTGTCCCAGAAAAATTAAGACCTCATATGGCTCTGAGAGCGGAGAAATAAAAAAGTTATGGGGTTTAGAAGGAGGGGAGTTAAAAACTAAAAACCAAAATCACAAAAATGCCATCGGCGGGAAAGGGTTAACTGTTCCAAAGTCACTATGTAAAGTTTCTCACAACACCGTATATATAGCAGCTCAAATACAAATTAACTTCAACACAAAAATCTCACGTATTCTCTGAATTACCGAAACAACAAGGTACAAACTTACATTTCATATCCCATACCTTATACACAGTACGAAAACCTTACCCACGCCTGTATATACCCACTGCTACAATCACCGCAGACGAAGTCGCGGGTAACAGCTAGTAGATTTATAGATCCTGGAGATGGTGTTGGTCTGCGTCATGAGACCCACGACCAAGACTTGTGACCATAATATGGACGCAGAAATGTACCCATATTCTACTCCTACGAAATTGGCCTAACTGCATGTAAAGGATGCCACACATAGAATCAAGAGTTAAAAAATATACATTTTGTATTTGACGTCTGCTCTGATATTCCGTGCATCAAAAAACCACAAGTGAATATTGGTCAGTCATAGACTAAAAGGACAATCTTTTAGCTTCTGTCTTGTAAGTGATGGTCTATGGTTCTATTTAAAGGGGTTTAATAGAGATACTCATCTTTTTACAGATATGTAAGTCGCCCTGCAAGTACATCCGGTGCAGGGCCTGAATTGCCAGATAACTGTGGTGCAGACAAAAGCTGAATGCCAGCCATAGCTAAAGGGGAGACATTGGGCATGATTCCAGAGAAGACTCAGAGGACTTCTAGGCAAACATGGCAAATCAGCTGCACTTGTAGATAGATTTGCATATTCGTAAAAAGATATTTATCACTGCATTTAGTCATCAGCTTCTAGAGTTTGCGGCCAAAATGTTTCTGCTTCTATTAATGTCCCCTATATAGCATAGCACATTTATTGGTTTGGGAGGCATTTTGGACCTTACAACTCCTTTTAATCTGCAGTGACTTGATTCTGCCATTGCAGAGAACAGAGCTGTCTGCTTCTTGCTCTATTCTCTGTGTATCAGGCGCAGAGAACAGATGTTTGGTGGTGTTAGGTGTCAGACCTCCACTGATCTGGAGGATAGGTCCTAGATTAGCTTATGAATATTTTTAATCTGAAAAACTCTTTATCTATAGAGTAAGCATATAACACAGACATAATACAAAAACAACTTTAGGGGTAGTTCACACGGAGTAAACTGGCGTGTATTTTGGCGTGTAATTTTACACGTGTAAAATAATACTCCCATTGACTTCAATTACATTTTTTTACACGTGTAAAAAAAACACGCCAAAATACACATCAAAATACACCTCAAAATACACATGTAAAATGTCATTGAAGTCAACAGGAGTCTTATTTTACACGTGTAAAATTACACGCCAAAATACACGCCAGTTTACTCCATGTGAACTACCCCTTAGGCAAATTTTTGGTCTAGAACTCTATGGACATGATAGTCATGTATAGCTACAGAAATTCCAAGTATTTATGTTTATATCTTTCATGGTATCTGGTGTGGGTGAACTTACTGATATTTATTTAATGATTTACATTATAATAATTATTCATTACTAAAGGGTATGTTCACACAGAGTTTTTTGCAGGTGGAGTTTGACGCGGAATCTGCTTAAAAATCTGCCTGCGAAAACGTCTCCCATTCATTTCAATAGGAGTCACTAGTTTTTTTTTCCCGCTAGCAATTTTTTTCAGCTAGCGGGAAAAAGAAGCAACATGCCCTATCTTCCCATGGATTCTGCAGCTGAGTCAGCCATGGCATCCACGGCTCGACACTCCCTCCTCATTAGGCCCATTCAATCGGGCCTAATCAGGAGCGGGATGCCCCCATGGGATACCAATGCACTACATTTGCCATCCCGTTGTGGCTAGCCGAACGGAAAAGTCACACGGCGGAAAAGGTTTCCGCCATGTGAACTTACCCCAACAGTGATTTACAGTGTTTATTATTAAATTGGTACATTTTTGTGATATGTATTATTAAGGCAATACCTTGTCTCAGCCCTAAACATCTACTGTATGGCCCAAAGTTTCCCAAGCTATAACAATCATGGGGCTCTTAAGGCTAGTGTCACATATACTATAATGGGTCCACCGATTCTCCACTGGGTTGCTCCATTTTTTATACTGAGACCAGAAGAGTGAGAAGGACTTTTCTCTCTGCCGATTTTCGGTGGATTCTGCAGTGGACTTCGACGCAGATGTGAGCCTAGCCTTAGTAAGTAAGAAATGAGCACAACTTCAGAACTGGATTTTCACCTTTTTAGCAAAATTATCATAATACGTTAAGTATTCTGAGAAACAGCGGTGGAGAATTAGCATTTACATTTATTTTAAGTAGAACTGCCTTAGAGCATGGAACCCATTTTGCCCTATTCTGATACACGCTATATATTTGACATATGTTTGACTTTAGCTCTAGTTTTACTTAATAATAACCAATCTATAATTATAATTATTCTAGTACAATATTTCATTCTACAAAAATCTGTATTTTGGGCTATGTTAAGTGTAATAAAAAGTATAAAATGGCAATAAATAATTTAGCAAACGAACATATGAAACTGTAGTTACCGCATAGCCTGTAGCATATAAATCAGATCCTCATATATGTGTTGAATCTTTCATACTTCACACCAAAAGAAATGCCTAGAGGAAACTATGAGCAGACTGTTCTAATCTCATGTGATGAATTAATCATGGAGGTCTCTATGCCACTTGCCAAGGTGGAATTCTAATGAAAAAGTCTTTGGTGACAAATTTAGAATTTCAATTTGAAAATCAAAATCGTCTTCGTGTTTCATATCTATTCATCTGTCCTAGCAAAATAATAGTCTGTGGAGAAGTATTAATAAAGTATTCGATGCTCTATTTCTTGGGGGTATTTATAAGAATGATGCCATTTGAGAAGATTTTAATTTAACATTAGCTAATGGCAATGAGAGCTGTATATTACTAAACTAATACCGATCTCTATGACAGTATTTACTCAATGACATCTTTCTGATGTAAGAGGATTACTATAGCAAAAGATCATACTTCTACCATAATTCTAAGGTCTCTGGTATATTCTCAGGTGCCTGCGGCTGAATAAATAGCAAACTGTAATGTCTAAGCCGCGGATGGGTGGAAGAGAGTGATCATCAACCAGAACAGGCTATTCATGGCCTTGACATTTAGAAGCTACTTAACCTCGAATGGGCTCAGCATTACCAACCATTTTTCCTCCAAATCGCTATGGATTAGCTGCCAGACTAAAATTCAGATAGATAAACCAGAACCATGGCTTAGCGAAGGTAGCAGCATGAAAGTATCAGACAGAGGCAGTGTTAATATTCAGGCTTAGGGCCTATTATATGGCAGCTTTGGGTATACTAGGGCTGCAGAGATGTCTAGACTATGAACCCTCCCAAATTCCTAAGCAAAACCTATAATTATTGTAAGAACTAGACTAATAACACCTACCACGTTGGACTTGAGGGATGTATATACATACAAGCATATGCCCCTCCCCCCGAAAAAAAGTAATATAGGCACATAATACTGATATTAAATAATAATTGAATTTAATACCATTTTGCAGCTAATATGTATAGTAGACTTAGAAATAGATATATAGTATGTAACTATTATCTGTTTCATACTTTATTTAGATACAGCTTATATTATAGCCTACAACTGTTTGCATTTCTGATGACTTCAGAGCTGAAATCTAACAGCATCCCCTTGTGGCTCAATGTCTTGCACACAGCTCACTCTGGTGATTTGCTTTCTGCAGTAGGAAATACCCCTGTCTCATTTATAGGAGATCAATCGAGCTCCTGGTGCACATACTGAGCATATCTATAGGACCCCCCTGACCCAGTATGTGGCAAAAGAGGGTTCATTTGGCATACGTGGGGACAGTTTGCATTACTATACCTTATTCTTAACTGTACAGACTAATAGTTAACTATGCTATTTAATTTAAAGGTGTCCTGTAAAAATGTATATATTACAGTATTTTTTAATAATAAGGTGACAAATGCATACATACATTGGACATATACAATTAGAATATTTACTTAATCCTGGCATATATCTCCATTGTACTCTGAACACACAGTGTGAACAGAGACTTAGCTTGTATGGGTACATAGCGTGACAAGCTTACAGTCTCTTCCCAATAACAGTTGTGAATGTATTACAGCTCTGGATCACCACAAAATATACAATTTAGTCTACAGCCATTGAAGAAAAAAATAACAAACCGAAAAGGAGTTGAATTCAAGGAAACTTTATATGTGTGAATGTAATAATATTTCTAAGACACGGGGGCTGTGTTTAGCTTCACAGCAAAGGCAGAATTGAAGAGCTTAAACCGAGGCGGCCATACTCAAACCTGACTGTCATCAGATGCCAAACAGAACCTGGATTTGTTGCTAAAGATGATACAGTTCTGGTCGGTAGCAGTCCAAGTTCCTTATTAATGACACCGCCTTAAACTAAAGTAACAGCATTAGCTGTCAATGACAGGACATGTGATGGGTACTTGACACCAGATTTTCCTCTACTAAGTACCTGAAAATGGTTCGGGTAGAGACAGGATTGTGCAATGAAGGTGCCACCTATGGCAAGGAAACTGTGGGAACTGCTCATGCCTGCTGGTGGATCAAACAATCTTCTCTACTGATGATCTCTCTGAGCCATCTGGAGTATGTTCGCCATGTGTGCATGCCCTTGCCTAACCACTTCTAATAGGTAAGTCAAAAAAGCCTAGATGGAGGTTAATTAGTTAAATTGACCATCCTGTTTCTATGAGCCTAATGATGTGCCCCCTTTCAAAGTCTTCCAAATGGTAAAAACGTCTTTGAGTGCATCACAATAGCTTATCTAGCAGTCAAGGTCTCTCACTAAGAGGTACACTACCCAAAAGTAGCCTTTGAGAGCCTTTTTATAGGGCAGCAGGGGAAGCACAATTATGTACTTTTGTGTCTAATCAGTGTCTAATTCATCGACACCTATAATAATTGACATATCTGCCTGAGACATAACTCCATGCTGAGTATTACAGCAGTCTGATATTTCTATCTGAATGTGCTATATTTTTTTTTCAATGCGTGTAAATAAAAAGTTAACTTTTGTTAATAGATTACTGTGCTTCCTTACATGTATAAATGCTAAAATAATTTTCAGAAATAGATATTCTTGTGAATGGAGTTAAGAATTGATATTGAAGGCCTATCCATCAGACAACTGTGTAATATCTGTATAGTGTATGAAGCCAATAGCAGCAGCACAGTTTATGGAGGCCCTTTGCTTTCTCCTCTGTACACTGTGCAGATTGGGCAGCTACAATAGCTGATCAGTAGGAGTGCCAGATCTCAGACCCCCACCAATTAGATAATGATGACCTACCCTATATTGTTCCAGTACAATGTAGTTGATGAAAAGAGAGCACTTTAAACTGAATGAATTCATAGCAAACACATTGCAAACATCAAACTATAGTATATTTCATTTTAATAAACCGGAAACACCTGCACATGAACACATGAGGAGATTAATCATAATCTCAGAATACTAATAATGATAAAAAGCCTCTTAACGTAAAGAATTAGGAAAGTTGTTAAGATTCCAGAAGAAGGATAAAGAAGGAAACGTTGCTGTGACATGGTGACATAGCTGCTAAATATCGCAGTGGATTATCCTAATCTAAGACGTATGCACAGAAGAAAAGCATTCCGAAATGTATTAAAAGAATATTGTAAGACGTACACAGCCACATTTCTAAGCGCCCTTCAGGCAGTCATGCAGCACTGATTCCACTGGGGTGTTACAAAGTGGTAAATCTTATAATTTAATTAAAAACAGCAACGATTAGGCAAAACAAATCGGGTATTGAGTAGACATTTTATGGCTCAACCATGTTGGAATTTACCAGCATTAAGGGCCTGTCTAAATAAATTTACTTCATACAGTTTTGTCTTTTTATATTGGTAAAACTACATTTTAGACAATTAAAACACAACCGGTCAGGGCAATTTGGGACACTAAACCACCCACAGGTCCTTATGGATCAGGATTTAGTGTACGAAATAGCCCTTTTTAAACCCTTCTGTGCCCCCACTTACTTAGAGATGATTCTGATAGGACTCGTCTCCAATGATCCTTGCACTTCCGCAGTGAAGCTTGGGATGTACACATTCGGGCAAATGCACATTGAAGAAGAGTTGTACTCCTCTGCCTTCAGTGAAGAACTGTGCTGTTGCGGAGTGAACGGAAGTAGGGTCAGTATAAAACCTTTTTATTTTTAGTGCTGGCATGTATGGCTTTACAACAAGGTAAAGATCGGTGGGTAGTTTAGTATCTCAAATCATCCTGCCTGGTTCCCATTAAAAAGCTTCTGCAGTTACTGATGTGACAGCCCAGATGGAGGGAACCAGAGGATGAGAGTAGTAATGGTTGCAGCCAAGTGCCCTCAACCATTCTCCCCAGCTCAGCTCCTAGGCTGCTGTGATATCTGATGGTGGTGGTAGCAGTTCCTCCGGGGCACTTCCAGTTGGAGAGTGGTCCTCACAACTGTGATCTGTTGTGATGATGTTTGGAAGGGTCCAGAAGGTAATGAACGACTCAGGAGGCAGCAGTGCAGTGAAACAGGTTTAACATTACTCAGCAATCTGTAAACTGTGAACCAAACAGCTTCCAAATGGGGGGTAATAGTCTCCTACTGTAAAGTTCTCCCAGTCTTGGTCTTGAGAGGTGCCCAGTTAGGATAAGGCTCTGGTGCCATACTCCACTCCAATAAGTCTATCCCCACACCTTAGCCATCTCCAGCAGAAGATAATGGGAGTTTTACTTCTAGGCAGCCCTTGCAGGGGTCTGGTTACCTTTTAGTAGCAGGTCCCAGATAACACCTCCTGGCACAGCACTCCTTCTCTCCTCCTGGCACAGTGTCCAAATATCAGACAGCAAGTTTTCCTTGTCTCAGGACTATCTCAAGATGAGGCTTGGGCTGAATTCCTTCCCTCAGGGAAGCTGTTAGGTCTTATAACACAGAGCTGGCTTGCTCTGCCTCCAACTACTAGCCAACTGAGGCCTTAATAGTTTCCTGGAGACCAAAGTCCCCTCAGATCCCGACCAATGGACTGTGATAGGCCAGAGCTGTACCAAGTGTGCCAGAAACTAGACAGGGAGAACCAACAGGGAATTTTCAATGGGGAAAGCTGCACAACAATACAATGACATATAACACAGAACATATAGACAGGGCATACAAACATACCCAAAGCGCAAGGGCTAACACAATTAAAGCAGGAGCACTCTGGGATGCTGCATTCATACTTAGTACATGCAGGCTGGGTTCACATGGTGCTTTTCTAACTGCTGTACTGCCTAGAACAGGTTACTATGCATTTCACTTGTCAGCTAATGGCCACCCAATTGCAAACCTTTGGTGTATTGGCATAGTAATAATGTGCTGCTCAGTGAAATACATATTATAATGTGCTACTGGTTAATCCATTAGGCCATCATCAGATGTGATTATTCCCAATAAAATTGTGATTTTTTTTTTCCATTTTCCCATTACATCATATGGAATAAGAAATGGTGGCATTAGAAAGCACAACAAAAAACAAGCCCTTATATGTTGATTATATAAATAAGTAGAAAATAAATGTTACTGTTTTTGGAAGACATGAAGGAAAAAATAAAATACCAAAGTGGAAAATCACAATATCCTCAAAAGAGTTAATGCCTCGAATCATGCAGACATGATAGTAGAGCATGAACTACTTTTCTGTCTGCATGTTCCGAGAGCACATGGACCCCATTATAGTCTATGGCAGGGGACCTCAAACTGCGGCCCGCGGGCCACATGTGGCCCACCAAGCACTTCTGTCTGGTCCCGCCGACAACGCCGGCAGGTGTGCATTTATAATGAAGCTCCTGGGGAGCTCGGGCCAGGCCATGGAGCGCACTTTACCTATTAGAGGGCACCGTTCCCGATGTCTGTGCGACCTGCTCTGCCTCCGGCCCACTGTTTAAAAAGTTTGAGGACCCCTGGTCTATGGGGTCTGTGTGCTTTCACTGCACACCGTTTGCCAATGCGAATGGATTACCAAAAGCAGATGTGAATGAGGCCTATGACTTACGAATATGGGAAATAAATAAGAATACATGTACATCAGATTCTAATAGATAAAATATAGACAATCTTACAGTATCTTCTGCTCACCTTATCTTATTTAGCATCACACACTGTCAGCGCCTAAGACTAGGCAGCCATATTTAGCCAAATGGATTTATATTTGCCATGCAATACTGTATTCTATAATTAGTTTCATCACCTCCAATGTACAGTGTAAAATAGTTTGAACTTGGCCAGCGCCACCAAGAGGTCAGGAGGAATAGCTGAATGAATCCAGAGCTTTCTTAGATACATGGCCAAGCTTGGGTAACGACTTGTCAAAATATTCTTGCATACTTGCAGTCAAGTACTGGAAGAAAGTTGTTTCTTTTCACAGGTATCCATGAATGCTATCCTAAACTGCTGTGATGTGCCAGCTATTATATATCTTGCAATGTCTAAGTAGATAAATATTATGGAAAGTTATTTTTCCTGCGGATTAATTTGCTTACTAGACTGCGCCAATTCATTGCTGTCAAAATGTAATATTTTAACACGTATGAAACATTTTTCTTAATTGCGTCCAGAACTTCGTTTGCTGTGGGAGGTGTTAATTGGATGTCCTTTAGTCTTTCAGGATAATTAATTAATTGTTATCACCCAATTTGTCAAGTGTAATGATGATTAATATGTGTCTGGTGACATCGCACCTTGAGAAATGTGTTGAAGCTTTTTGTAGGAACTACATGTGCCTTATGGCTTTTTACATGAACATGGAAAGTTTTATGTGCAAGCCATATTTTCACCGAAATATAAAAATATTTTTTATTTTTTGTTGTAATGGCATATCTATATTTAATGTCTATTGCCCCAAGATGTGTACTTAACATGTTCCAGCGCTTCTAGAGGAAAATAATACTATAGTTTAGGGCCTTATTTTTAAAGGAGTTTTCCAGGCCAATAAGGTAGTTTACAAAGTGCTACCTTCTACAGGTCCCTACAGGACTTTGTTTATTGGGGTCCAATGATGTGTAATGTTGACATGTGCAGATATTTGCTGGCTATAGACATAGGCATAGTTAGCCAGAGAGCAGGCATATCTATAACTGTGGGACTGTATGTGAGTAGTTCCATCTTTACCCAGAAATAAAGTACAGTGATGATTATGAATTACAAAGGATTGAATGAAGCCCCATTCTAAATTTTACTATGTGACACTTTTCCCCACATACTATCTCTAATACTGGTGTCTTATGTTGTAGAGAGTCCTTTCAGAGCCCTGAGGCTCCAGGGCCCGGTAGCGACTGCTACCTTTGCACCCCCTATAGCTACATCCCTAACCATAAGCTTTACCCCAATAATGTGGTTGGTCAAGCCTCTTGTGTCTATTTTTTTCTTCAGATTCTGCCCCTTTTATTAATTACACTAACCTCTGCCCATGACTTCATCTGCATGTTGTTGGCGTCGATGATCTGCCTATGTTTAGCAAATTGTCGCCATCGATGGTTTGCCTGCTCCAGTGTTTTGGCAGCTCTCAAGCTGTCCTGCTGCTGAACTTGTTCCTCATGCCGTAATTGTGATTGTTCCAGCATCTCAGCAGCTCGTTGGCACGCCATATAATGAGTGTGTTCTTGGTGTCGATGATCCCCTAAGTTCTGCTTCAGGATAAGTCTGTTGACTTCTGGCTACTTTTATTGCTCACATTGTTTTAAAATTTTGAGACAAAATAGATTTTCTTTTTCCCAGCATGTTTAAAATTAAAATAAGGTGTTTTCCCTTCCAGTGTGTCAGCACTGCCTGGAGCAGATCAGATAATATGCAAATGAATGTACACAATCCACTGAGGGTTAGATGTGTGTTTACATAGAGAGATAACAGACCTGGCTTTATCAGCAAGCTCAGATAAGCTGCTGCCAAGAGCAGTTTAATATTGTATGTGAACATAAATTCATAACAGTTGTGAAAAACCATATCATTTACCGGGATATAAAGTAGCCTATGTGTTAAAGTTACAAAATAACTATGTGGCAAATTTCATCCAAATCAGTTCACCCGTTTTTGTGTGATTGAGTAACAAACATACAAACCCACAAACACACAAACTTTCACATTTATAATATTAGTAAGATTAATTTTACAATGTGTGTATGAGATTTATTATGTGTTTTTATACAAGGCTCTCCACTTTGCTTTTTATTTGTCAGGAACAGTGATGTTGTTTAAACGTAGTAACATTTTATGATGCATTTATGATGTGTGGGTTTTTTGCAAATAAGGGGCATTGGGCAGCCACATTATTACCATACATGGACAGTGGAAAAAAAAAAAAATCTGAGATCAAATTCCTTGAGGTGAACTTGTACAAAATATGATACACTTGTGACATTTTAGTAAATTAGGAACATGGAAATTTATCTCAGAACAAACGGTACATACAGCTAGAAAGGAGCAAACAAAGATACAGATAATAAAATCCCCCACTGTGCATTATCCATATACTCAGACATCAGACTATTGTGACATCACTGTATTTGATCTAAGCCGACTATCACTTTGTTGCCATATATATGTATTGCCTTTATGCTGACACAGCACTGTGGGTTGATATATTATTGTATTTGTAACACAATTCTGGTATTTTTTTTTTCTATTTTGCACTTTTTTCCATTTACACTTGACTTATATTGAGGCATGCACAATTTTTCTATTGTTTTTGGTCTAGTGTGCCTGTTTATAAAAGAGATTAGTTATATGGACAAGTCAAAATTTGCAATGGACTATTCTAAATTATATATATATATATAAATTTAGAATATGAATATATAAATTTATTCAACTCTGACTTTTATCTTATTAACTGTAGAGTGCAGTCCTGGATAAATTACACAGTACTGGTGTAGAAGGAGTTAATTGATTTGGGACAATACCTTTATGGAGCACGGACACCTCATAATCTAACAAAAGAAGAAGTAACAGCTAAGGTTGGATTCACATCTGCGCCTCAGATTCCGAGTAAAATCAGCCATTGATTGGTTGTAATGCTCTCATGTAGTTGATGCAACACCACTGGAGCCCGGCAAAGACTGGGCTAAAAATGTGTTGTCGCAGGAGAATAATGGTAAAGTCAGCATTGCCCCTCCTATTTTGTACCCTTGTCAGTTTTAACCTCCCTAATCCCTTTAAATTGACCAGTGTTTTGGTCATAATTATATCTTATTCAGCATTTTGGACAGTTTTTGGAAACAATAGGAACCAAAAATGGTCAGGCCTGCAAAAACTAGACAAAACATTGACAATACATTATAGTCAGTAACTGCAGAGAATATTCGCTTCATGTTCAGGTAATGGCTTGTAGTTTGTAGATTGTATTTGTTTTGTTTGTTGACCCGACAACATTTGGATTTGGTTGGTGGCATCTGTGGTGACATAAATTCAATAATTCAAGACAGAATCTAAAATAAAAAAGGATCTCAGGTAAGAGGTATTTGGATTCAGTTCCAATATTGCGCTGTATACGTTTTCATAACCTTGGGGTTCCTTTTATTTTACACCGCCGTTCTAAAAACATGTATTTGAGTTGAAGGAACACTAATTTTGATGGGGAAGAAAAATTGACACATTTCAAACACATGAAAAGAAATATTTCTCTGCCTGGAGAGGTAAACTGTGTTTTACCTCAAACATTTATTTCTTGACAGGGGAGCACATGTACACTGTCGGGCACTTCAGCGAGCACTCTTGTCACAACATATAATTGATGTTACTAGAAGGCTGCTCACAACATAAGATGGATTTCTAATGGTTTCCTTTTCCAATCTACTACCACTTCTGAAGGCTGTCACACCTGCCGGATGAGTGAAATGGTTTACCGATACACGGAGCTGGAAATGGCTTTCCATTAACTATACTGTATGAGTGGTTTACATATTGCATATCCATAGGCCGACAACTTAAAGCTCTCTCCTATGGCATTGACATTTATTTAAAATAGTTTTTCCTCTCTGTGATGGTAATTTCTATTTAGGTAGTTCCACTGGAGGTGAGGCTAGAATCTGTGATGTGGCCATGGGAGTGGCCGTTTTTTTGTTTTTTTTAAATGTAGATTGTGAGCCCCATGTAGAGATCACAATGTACATTTTAACCTATCAGTATGTCTTTCTTGGAATATGGGATGGAAATCCATGCAAACAAGGGGAGAACATACAATCTCCTTGCAGATGGCGGGATTTGAACACCAGAGCTCCAGCGCTGCAAGGCTGCAGTGCTAACCACAGAGCCACCGTGTGGCCCCCTTTTTTCCCCCCTATTTATTTACTTTTTTTTTTGTCTTTTGTCTTCCTCAGGGACCTAGAAGTTCATACAGTTCCCAGAACCCAGTGCATCCCATGACTACTGGACCGAAAGGGGAGCCCATAGCTGTGTATAGAGCATTCATTGAGCACTGTATATAGCAATTGGGAAGGCAGGAATGATAATAAATAGAGATGAGCGAACAGTAAAATGTTCGAGGTTCGATATTCGTTTTGAGTAGCCCCTCAATATTCGACTACTCGAATCGAATATCGAACCCTAGTCTATGGGGAGAAAATGCTCGTTTCAGGGGTAGGCAACGTTCGATCAAATTATACCTACCAAGTCCACGAGTGAGGGTCGGGCTGGATCCTGCGAGATGTCTTCTCCTTGCAGTGTCCCCGCGGCATCTTCCAGCTCTTCATTCACTCTGCCAGGCATCGGGCCTGGGAAGAGCCGACTGCGCATGCCCGCACTACAAGCGGACATGCACAGTCGGCTCTGCCCAGGCCCGATGCCTGGCAGAGTGAATGAAGAGCCGGAAGACGCCGCGGGGAAGCAGCACGGAGAAGACTTCTAAAGGTAGGAAAAGAACCAGCATTGATTGGCCGACTGTATAGCATTTGGCCAATCAATGCTGGTTCTGCATCGAACTTTTACATTCGAACAGCGAGTGGTACTCGATCGAGTACGAGTATTTCGAATACCATAGTATTCGATTGAATACCTACTCGATCGAGTACTACTCGCTCATCTCTAATAATAAACCATCCCTGTCTTCTTTTTGGGATGTTGTAATAGCTCACTCCCTGTTTCTGCTGGTACTTCTGCAGCTACTTAACTCTGAAAGGATGTGCCATACAGAAATGTTTTTGCAGAGTTAACAGTGGTCTGCTTAGATGTGTATACACTGTCTACCAGTGATTATTTGGACACCTGTGATAGAATACAAAACATACATTTATTCATATTCAATAGTTGGTAGAGCCTCCACGAGCGGCAATTACAGCATCAACCCTGCGGGGCATGCTTTTCACAAGTCCTTGTATGACAGCCAGTGGTATTTTTTTTCATTCGGCTTGGAGAAGACAGGTAAGTTCTTTCATCGATTTGGGATGGCTGCAGTTTCGGGAGTCTGCCAACTCGGGGCGCATTCCAACAATCATCGTTCACCTTCCACTTGGTAATCATATAGGTTACTGTCGATTTTGGGTAATTCAGTTCACTTGCTATGTCCCTTAAGGATCGACCATTTTTGTGGTACCCCACAATTACCCCTTTCTCGAAATCAGACAACTGCACTTCATGGCATCTTGTATGCAACTAATGCCAATACTGTTTCCTACTTGATATTGAACGGCGGAAGGCGTGACGTACATCACGACCGCCATTATCTTCATATGCATGGGTATCCAAATACTTATACAGTGTAGTATATGGTGTGGAATATGTTAAGGTATTTTAGGAATTTTTCCATGGGCTTCTTAAAAGGAAAAGACTTCTAAAACACTAGAAATGTTTTAAATAGAAAATGTTACAAAATGCCACTAAAAACACAAAATACTATGAAAAACTCTTGAAACTTGTGTCTTCTTTTATAACAAGCATTTAAATATGCTTAATAAAATACCGGGACTGTTTAACTAATGCTGTCTAATAGAGATGAGCGAACACTAAAATGTTCGAGGTTCGAAATTCAATTCGAACAGCCGCTCAATGTTCGTGTGTTCGAACGGGTTTCGAACCCCATTATAGTCTATGGGGAACAGATACTCGTTAAGGGGGAAACCCAAATCCGTGTCTGGAGGGTCACCAAGTCCACTATGACACCCCAGGAAATGATGCCAACACCTCTGGAATGACACTGGGACAGCAGAGGAAGCATGTCTGGGGGCATCTAACACGCCAAAGACCCTCTATTACCCCAACATCACAGCCTAACAACTACACACTTTCCACATTCAAAAAAACCTCTATCAAAGTGGGAAAATACCTGAAAACCTTCTTTACTCCCCAAATGGATGGACACAAACCCCAATTTAAGCTCAACAAACAGTAACAACCACCCCTTTAAATCACGTTCCCCATGACAACCACAAATGGAATAGGCAATGGGAATTCCAAAAGCCCTCACCCTTAACTGTCATTTTGAGTGTGTGTGTGTGTGTGTGTGTGATGTGGTAAGACCTTCCAAAATTCACTTTTCTAGCCCTTAACATGAGCCCTTCCAAACAAAGTTACAGGACCTTAAGCTGAGCTACCAGCAGAGATTGAGGCCCTTGGCATGAGTAGAGCCTTGCACCAGCAGTGTTTTTGGCACTTAGGGTGAGTTGAGCCTTGTACCAGCGTGTGTCCCTTAACATCAGGCGGGCCCTAAGTTCTGCGCTTTGCACAAAAGTTCCACATTAACTAGACTGAATGGTACAAAGATTAGTAGGCCCGAGAACCAGGAACAGGTCTTTCAATGGCTGTCGGATAACGCTTAAAGCACATTGTCCACCAGCCAGTCAGCCTCTACCTCCTCTTACCCAACAGTCTTGTCCTCCTTCCACCTAAAATTCCCAATCTTCCCAGAACAATAACCCCAACTGTCCCTGCTCCCCAGAGCTGTTCTCCCTTCCTTTGACTGTACCGCAATCTGCTTCTCCATTTCGCGATTCCACGGACCTAACAGACGAGTATCTGTGTCCAGATGCTCAAACACTAGAGTCTCCTCCATCTCCGGTCGATTTGGTGGCGGATGACCAGCAACCCACCCTCATCGACGACGATGAGACGCAGTTGCTGTCAGGGCAGCCAGCTGACATGCGCATTGTGCAGGAGGAGGAGGCGAGACAGGAGTTGGAAGAGGAGGTGGTGGATGACGAGGACACCGACCCCACCTGGACAAGGCGGATGTCAAGCTGGGAAAGTAGTGTGGATGTTGAGGCAGGTGCAGCACCAAAAAGGGTAGCTAGAGGCAGAGACATGTAAAGAGGCAGAGGTCAGCTGCTTTGCCGAAGCCAGGCCAGACCCGGAATGTCCGAAGATGTTCCCTTTTGTACCCAGCCCAGAAAAACTCCCCCATAGAGGGCACCTTTCTTGAAGGTGTAGAGTTTTTTCAAGGAATGCGCCGAGGACAAATATAGTGTCGTCTACACAATTTGCCTCTCGAAATCGAGTAGGGACCCTGAGAAGAGCAACCTGTCCACCACTTCAATGCACCGTCATTTGGAATCCAAGCAATGGAATCAGTGGCAGGCAGCAACGGCAGGACAAACGTCGCCCGCCGTTCATGCCACTGCCTCTGCTCACAGTGCTGGCGATGCACTCCAGAGGACGAGCCAGGACATCACTTCATCTGCCTCCGCCACTTTGTTGACTTCTCCCTCATCCTCCCCTGTTTCTGTCTTATCTCCTTCTCCTGCACCATCAAAGGCACCATCAGGCGCTTCTTTACAACAACCCACCATCTCTCAGACATTGGAGCGCCGGCAGAAATACACCGCTAACCACCCACACACGCAAGCCTAGAACGCCAACATCGCTAAACTGCTGGCCCAGGAGAGGTTGGCGTTCCGGCTTGTTGAAACTCCCGCCTTCCCGGACCTGATGGCAACTGTGGCACCTCACTATGCCGTCCCTAGCCGTCACAACTTCTCCCGGTGTGGCGTCCCTGCCTTGCACCAGCACGTGTCACTCAACATCAGGTGGGCCCTTAGTTCCGCGCTTTGCTGCAAGGTCCACTTGACCACCGACACTTGGACAAGCGCCTGTGGTCAGGGATGCTGCTTATCTTTAAGGACAGGCAGGGTGAATGTGGTGGAGTCTGGTCCCGGGGTGCAAACTGAGGTACCCTATCTCCTCTCCCAGGCCAAAATTCATGGCAGGAGTAGACTGAAACCCTACGACGCTGCAACCTCCACCCCAGCTACTAGCGGCAAACGCTAAAACACTGGTGTGGGGAGACGTCAGCAGGCGGTGCTGAAGCTCATCAGCTTGGGGGACAGACAGCACAGTGCCTCCAAGGTCAGGGATGCCATCCTGGCTGAGATGGCATTTTTTTTCCCCTGCTACACCTGGGGCCTGGCATTTTTACGCCTGTGATAATGGCTGGAACCTGGTAGCGGCTCTGGAGCTTGCCAGCCTCCAACACGTTCCATGTTTGGCCCACGTCTAACCTAGTGGTGCAAAGTTTTTTGAAAACATACCCAAATGTACCGAAGCTACTGTTGAAAATGCGGCGCTTGTACGCCCACTTTTGCAAGTGCACTTTTGCTAGCCTAAAAACACTCTAGCAAGGCCTACATCTGTCCAAACACAGGCTGTTGTCTGTTATTCACACACGCTGAAACCATACAATACCATATCTTGAGCAGGGTGTGTGAGCTGCACAGACCTTTGATGGAGTTCCATCTACAAAACCCAAGGGTTCCTCAAAGTCAGCTCCCAAAGTTTCTGCACCATGAGTTTCCAGGGGTGGCAGAGTTATGGCTAGGGGCAGAGGCATGGATAGGGATGATGTCTAGGGGCAAAAGCAGTGTGGATGTGGAGGCAAGCTAAGCAGGAAAAACTGGGGGTACAAGCTAAGGCATGGACTGGGGTGATGTCTAGGGGCAAAAGCAGTGTGGATGTGGAGGCAAGCAAAGCAGGAAAAACTGGGGGTACAAGCTAAGGCATGGACTGGGGTGATGTCTAGGGGCAAAAGCAGTGTGGATGTGGAGGCAAGCTAAGCAGGAAAAACTGGGGGTACAAGCTAAGGCATGGACTGGGGTGATGTCTAGGGGCAAAAGCAGTGTGGATGTGGAGGCAAGCTAAGCAGGAAAAACTGGGGGTACAAGCTAAGGCATGGACTGGGGTGATGTCTAGGGGCAAAAGCAGTGTGGATGTGGAGGCAAGCTAAGCAGGAAAAACTGGGGGTACAAGCTAAGGCATGGACTGGGGTGATGTCTAGGGGCAAAAGCAGTGTGGATGTGGAGGCAAGCAAAGCAGGGAAAATGGTGGCTAGAGGCAAAGGGATGTCCATAGGCAGCAAGGGCAAAGATGCAAAACTCTCCCCTGTTTCAAGAATTTTCCTGACTTGTCTCCCCACAAAACATTCCTGGGAGGAGGGCTGAAACACCACCCTCCTCCTCCTCCGCTGTTAGATTGACCCCAGCTACGAGCTGAAAACACTGCAACACTGGTGTGGGGAGACGTCAGCAGGCTGGGCTGAAGCTCATCAGCTTGGGAGACGGACAGCACACTGCCTCTGAGGTCAGGGATGCCATCCTGGATGAGATGGCAATTTGTTTATCCCCGCTGCCCCTGGGGCCAGTCTTTTTTGTCTTGTTGGAGGGCTCTGGAGCTTGCCAGCCTCCAACACGTTCCATGCCTGGCCCACGTGTTCAATGTAGTGGTGCAATGATTTTTAAAAACATACCCCAAATTAGCTGAGCTAAGGGTGAAAGTGCGGCACTTGGACACCCACTTTCCCAAGTCTACAGTACCTGGAGCTAGCCGCAATACACTCCAGCAAGGCCTACATCTGCCTGAAGCACCTACTGTTGTGCGAGGTCACCACACGCTCTAACCCTAGATACCGTATGTTCAGCAGGGTGTGTGAGCAGCAGAGACCTTTGATGGAGTACCAGCTACAAAACCCAAGGGTTCCTCAGAGTCAGCTCCCTCACTTTCTGCACCATGAGTTTCCATGGGTGGCAGACTTATGGCTAGAGGCACAGGCATGGATAGGGGTGATGTGTAGGGGCAAAAGCAGTGTGGATGTGGAGGCAAGCTAAGCAGCAAAAACTGGGGGTACAAGCAGCCGATGGCATCATCACTGACAAGCACAGCTGTCTGTCAGCTGACAGGCTGACTTTCACCAAAATGAACAGACAATTGATAGACTCATCATATACATGTCAGTTACATGACAAATTTAGTGCAATTTGCAAGTCCAAGATGGGTTGGAGATCTGCAGAGAGGAATCTCACCACCTCTTGCGGGTGCCATCATTTGGAAGGCAAGCCCTGGGCTCAGTGGGTGAGAGCAAGCGCAGGATAATCGTCGTTTGGCCTGGCGGCCACTGCCTCTCCCACTGTTGACAGGGCTGGCGCTGCAGTCCAGACCAGCAGCCAGGACACCTCCACATCTGCCTCTGACACTTTGGGGAGTTCACCCTCATCCTCACCTTTTCCTGCCATTTCTCCTTTTGCCCGCGCCATCATGCGCCTCTTCCCAGCAACTCCCCATCTCCCAAGCCTTTCATTTCATGCTAAAGTACAGCGCAACCCACCCGCATGCCCAAGGCTTCAACGGCCTCATCTCAAGAAATCTGGCCCAGGAGATGTTGGAATCCCGGCTGGGGGACACTCTGCCCTTTTTGGGCAGAGTGTCTACTGCGCCACCGCACTGTGCCGTCCACACCAGCACTTTCCCCCAAACATGAGGCGGTCCCTAAATTCAGCGCTTAGCCCTAAAGTTCCACGTGACCAGTTACGAATGGACAAGTGCATGCGGACAGGGACGCTACCTTTCAATTTTGGCACAGTGGTTGAATGTAGTTGAGGCGTGGACCGGGTCGCAAAATGTGGTGGCCTGACTTGTCTCCCCACACAACATTCCTGGGAGGAGGGCTGAAACACCACCCTCCTCCGCTGTTAAATTGACCCCAGCTACGAGCTGGAAACGCTGCAACACTGGTGTGGGGAGACGTCAGCGGGCCGTGCTGAAGCTCATCAGCTTGGGGGCCAGACAGCACACTGCCTACAAAGTGAGTCATGCCATCCTCGATGAGACGGCAATGTGGTTTTTGCCACTGCACCTGGGCCCAGGCATGTTGTCATGTGTGATAATGGCCGTAACCTGGGATCGGCTCTGTAGCTTGGCAGCCTGCAACATATTCCATGCCTGGGCCACGTTTTTAACTCATTGCTGCTAATCTTTTGAAAAAGGTACCCCAATGTTCCTGAGCTACTGGTGAAAGTGTGGCGCTTGTGCGGATAGTTTTTAAAGCCTATAGTTGCCGCTGCTAGCCTCTATGCACTCCTACAACGCCTGTACCTGCTGGAACAACGGCTGTTGTGCGACGTCTCCACACTGCTGGCACTAAACATATCATGTGTTGAGCAGAGTGTGTGAGCAGCACAGACCTTTGATGTAGTTCCAACTCCAAAACCCTCGGGTTCGTCAAAGTCAACTCCCTCAGTTGCTCAACCATGAGTGGCCTAGGGTGGCAGACTTATGTGAAATTCCATCCCATCCATTGCACTGGACACGAAACATTAGCATGCGCTCAGCACAACTTCGGATATGGCAGCTGCGTTAAGCAGGGTGCAGGGTACAACACAGACCAGGCCCGAGCACCAGGAACAGGTGTTAGAAATACTGCAGCATCCGCCATTTCCTTCCAATTTTGGGGTTTTGGACCCGCCACCGACTTGTCTGGACCTAAGTGGGGATCATGAGACACAATTGCCATCAGGGCAAGCTGTGGTCATGTGCGGTTTGCAGTAAGGGGCCAGTGCGCAATTGGAAGAGGAGTTGGTGGATGATGAGGCCACCGACCCCACATGGACAGGGGTGATGTCTAGGGGCTAAAGCAGTGTAGATGTAGAGGGAAGCTAATTCAACAAAAAAAAAAACAGGGTAGAAGCAAAGGCATAAACTGGGGTGATGTTTAGGGGTGAAAGCAGTGTAGATGTGGAGGGAAGCTAAGCAGCAAAAACAGTGGGTAGAAGCAAAGGCATGCAAAACTCTACCCTGTTGGAAGACTTATTCCTAGGTCTGGAACACGTTAATGGCCCCCCTGGACAAATTACTGCCACTCAGGGGCCTAGTGTCACCAGGAGGGACAAGTATAGGCGCATGTTGTGGGAATACCTGGCCGACACCAGCTCTGTCCTCTCCGATCCCTCTGTGCTCTACAGCCTACACTTATTTTCTCATCTTTTTTTCTGCACTGCACATCTCTTGCCTGCTTCCTTTGGGATCTTACAAGTGGTGGTCCACTTCCAAAGATGGTAATTTCACTAGACAGTGTAACGGGAGTAGCTGAGGGATCGCTGTCTTAACCACTTTTTGGCACAAAATTAACTTCCAAAGCCAAATATGGTGCAAGTATATGATGCAAGGGCACCTACACACCTATCTCTGACACATTGGGCAGTTCACCCTCATGCGCCCTTTTGGCCTGCACCATCATGCGCCTCTTCCCAGCCACTCCACATTTCCCAAGCTTTTCATTGCAGGCAGAAGTACAACACAACCCACCCCCATGCCCAAGCCTTTAACAGCCTCATCGATAAACTGCTGGCCCTGGAGATGTTGGTGTTTGTTTATGCTTCTGGAGACCCAGGCCTTCCGTCAGCAGATGGCAGCTGGGGCACCTCCCTATGCTGGGCCTAGCCGTTACTACTTCTCTTGGTGTGCTGTCCCTGCCTTGCGCCTGCATGTGTCCCATAACATCAGTCGGGCCCAGAGCTCTGCGCTTTGCTGCAAGGTCCACTTGACCACCGACACATGGACAAGCGCCTGTGGTCAGGGATGCTGCAGTGCTTATCTTTAATGACAGGCAGGGTGAATGTGGTGGAGTCTGGTCCCCGGGTGCAAACTGGGGTGGCCTATCTCCTCTCCCAGGCCAAAATTCATGGCAGGAGTAGACTGAAACCCTACGATGCTGCAACCTCCACCCCAGCTACTAGCGGAAAACACTGTAACACTGGCGTGGGGAGATGTCAGCAGGCCGTGCTGAAACTGATCAGCTTGGGGGACAGACAGCACAGTGCCTCCGAGGTCAGGGATGCCATCCTGGCTGAGATGGCATTTTTTTTTCCCTGCTACACCTGGGGCCTGGCATTTTTGCGCCTGTGATAATGGCTGGAACCTGGTAGCAGATCTGGAGCTTGCCAGACTCAAACACGGTCCACGCATGGCCCACGTTTTTCAACTTGTTGGTGCCATGTTTCTTTGAAACCTACACCATTGTGCCTGATATACAGGTCAAAGTGGGGCCATTTTCGTAAGTGAGAACTAGCCTCTGCTAGGCAGAAAACATTCAGAGCACACTCCTCTCATCTTCGCACCGTTGGCTGGCGGAGGAAGACGAGGGAGTTGGAGTGGCATCTGATGTCCCTGTCCCACACGAGGCTAGAGGGTGCACTTCAGTGCATCCCATTGCTTCACCACAAATGGTGTGAAGGGGAGTGGAAAATGGAGGAAATGGAGAATGACCCTTACAGTTGGGGCCAGCAAAGGCATGCCAAGTAACACACTGGCACACATGGCTGACTTCATCTTGGGTTGCTTTTCAACACATATTTCACATCATGAAGAACAAATAATACTGGATTTTTACAAGCCTCGAACCCCGGTCTAGGTCTAATGTCTGTTCCTTTCTTATATTAGGGGAGAGGGAAAAAAAATTACTTCAGTGATACGTTTAGCGTACATAGACTGACTATTAATGTGTATCCCACTTAGTGCTGTTAGGGTTACACACTGTCACAACCTGGCTAAAGCTTCTATAGCTGTTAATAAAGTCAACATAACTTTACGGTATCCAAAAAGACAGCTGGTACCGACAGAGAGCAAGACAAATGTCAACCAAAGCTGTGAGCTCTGAACACCCACAGTGACTTTGGCGTCATCATCATTATAAGGGAGCGGGTGGTAATAAATAACTTGGCAGTGCCTAAAACCCAAACAGCTTATACAACTATATTTACATTAAGATACACAAATGACACTTTTCAGTAGCATGTCATGAGACAAGCTGATAAGCTCTTCCTTTGTGCAGTGCTATTTGAAAGTTAAACGCTGCCTTTATTTTAATTCTGGAGAAGGTGCAGACATTAGATTTAGAACATGTTGTCTTCATTGTCCAAATCCTCTATATAGGTAACGTGTTTTTCGGGCCGAGCTGTCTGGGAACGAGCTGGTGCCGCACTGACAACCTGGGTGAATATGGCAAGAGCCTGAGATGTAGGGTGAATGAATCCCCAAATTATTTGTGGAATTCCCAGTGAGACAATGGCACTATATACCAGTAGCAAAAATTGTGGGTGCATGTAACCCCCATATATTCTTTGAATTCCCAGTCAGAAACTGGCACTATATACCAGTAGCAAAAATTGTGGGTGCACGTAACCCCCATATATTCTTTGAATTCCCAGTCAGACAATGGCACTATATACCAGTAGCAAAAATTGTGGGTGCACATAACCCCAATATATTCTTTGAATTCCCAGTGAGACAATGGCACTATATGCCAGTAGCAAAAATTGTGGGTGCACGTAACCCCAATATATTCTTTGAATTACCAGTCAGACAATGGCACTATATACCAGTAGCAAAAATTGTGGGTGCACATAACCCCAATATATTCTTTGAATTCCCAGTGAGACAATGGCACTATATACCAGTAGCAAAAATTGTGGGTGCACGTAACCCCAATATATTCTTTGAATTCCCAGTGAGACAATGGCACTATATACCAGTAGCAAAAATTGTGGGTGCACGTTACCCCCATATATTCTTTGAATTACCAGTGAGACAATGGCACTGTATAGCAGTAGCAAAAATTGTGGGTGCACGTAACCCCCATATATTCTTTGAATTCCCAGTGAGACAATGGCACTATATAGCAGTAGCAAAAATTGTGGGTGCACGTAACCCCAATATATTCTTTGAATTACCAGTCAGAAACTGGAACTATATAGCAGTAGCAAAAATTGTGGGTGCACATAACCCCAATATATTCTTTGAATTCCCAGTCAGACAATGGCACTATATACCAGTAGCAAAAATTGTGGGTGCACATAACCCCCACATATTCTTTGAATTCCCAGTCAGACAATGGCACTATATACCAGTAGCAAAAATTGTGGGTGCACGTAACCCCAATATATTCTTTGAATTACCAGTCAGAAACTGGAACTATATAGCAGTAGCAAAAATTGTGGGTGCACATAACCCCCATATATTCTTTGAATTCCCAGTCAGACAATGGCACTATATACCAGTAGCAAAAATTGTGGGTGCACGTAACCCCAATATATTCTTTGAATTACCAGTCAGAAAATGGAACTATATAGCAGTAGCAAAAATTGTGGGTGCACGTAACCCCCATATATTCTTTGAATTCCCAGTCAGACAATGGCACTATATGCCAGTAGCAAAAATTGTGGGTGCACGTAACCCCAATATATTCTTTGAATTACCAGTCAGACAATGGCACTATATACCAGTAGCAAAAATTGTGGGTGCACATAACCCCAATATATTCTTTGAATTCCCAGTGAGACAATGGCACTATATACCAGTAGCAAAAATTGTGGGTGCACGTAACCCCAATATATTCTTTGAATTCCCAGTGAGACAATGGCACTATATACCAGTAGCAAAAATTGTGGGTGCACGTAACCCCCATATATTCTTTGAATTACCAGTGAGACAATGGCACCGTATAGCAGTAGCAAAAATTGTGGGTGCACGTAACCCCCATATATTCTTTGAATTCCCAGTGAGACAATGGCACTATATAGCAGTAGCAAAAATTGTGGGTGCACGTAACCCCAATATATTCTTTGAATTACCAGTCAGAAACTGGAACTATATAGCAGTAGCAAAAATTGTGGGTGCACATAACCCCAATATATTCTTTGAATTCCCAGTCAGACAATGGCACTATATACCAGTAGCAAAAATTGTGGGTGCACATAACCCCCACATATTCTTTGAATTCCCAGTCAGACAATGGCACTATATACCAGTAGCAAAAATTGTGGGTGCACGTAACCCCAATATATTCTTTGAATTACCAGTCAGAAACTGGAACTATATAGCAGTAGCAAAAATTGTGGGTGCACATAACCCCCATATATTCTTTGAATTCCCAGTCAGACAATGGCACTATATACCAGTAGCAAAAATTGTGGGTGCACGTAACCCCAATATATTCTTTGAATTACCAGTCAGAAAATGGAACTATATAGCAGTAGCAAAAATTGTGGGTGCACGTAACCCCCATATATTCTTTGAATTCCCAGTCAGACAATGGCACTATATAGCAGTAGCAAAAAATTGTGGGTGCATGTAACCCCCATATATTCTTTGAATTCCCAGTCAGAAACTGGCACTATATACCAGTAGCAAAAATTGTGGGTGCACGTAACCACAATATATTCTTTGAATTCCCAGTGAGACAATGGCACTATATACCAGTAGCAAAAATTGTGGGTGCACGTAACCCCAATATATTCTTTGAATTCCCAGTGAGACAATGGCACTATATACCAGTAGCAAAAAATGTGGGTGCACGTAACCCCAATATATTCTTTGAATTCCCAGTCAGAAACTGGCACTATATACCAGTAGCAAAAATTGTGGGTGCACATAACCCCAATATATTCTTTGAATTCCCAGTGAGACAATGGCACTATATACCAGTAGCAAAAATTGTGGGTGCACATAACCCCAATATATTCTTTGAATTCCCAGTGAGACAATGGCACTATATACCAGTAGCAAAAATTGTGGGTGCACGTAACCCCAATATATTTTTTGAATTACCAGTCAGACAATGGCACTATATACCAGTAGCAAAAATTGTGGGTGCACATAACCCCAATATATTCTTTGAATTCCCAGTGAGACAATGGCACTATATACCAGTAGCAAAAATTGTGGGTGCACGTAACACCAATATATTCTTTGAATTCCCAGTCAGACAATGGCACTATATAGCAGTAGCAAAAATTGTGGGTGCACGTAACCCCAATATATTCTTTGAATTACCAGTCAGACAATGGCACTATATACCAGTAGCAAAAATTGTGGGTGCACATAACCCCAATATATTCTTTGAATTCCCAGTGAGACAATGGCACTATATACCAGTAGCAAAAATTGTGGCTGCACGTAACACCAATATATTCTTTGAATTCCCAGTCAGACAATGGCACTATATAGCAGTAGCAAAAATTGTGGGTGCACGTAACCCCCATATATTCTTTGAATTCCCAGTAAGAAACTGGCACTATATACCAGTAGCAAAAATTGTGGGTGCACGTAACCCCAATATATTCTTTGAATTCCCAGTGAGACAATGGCACTATATACCAGTAGCAAAAATTGTGGGTGCACGTAACCCCAATATATTCTTTGAATTACCAGTCAGAAACTGGAACTATATAGCAGTAGCAAAAATTGTGGGTGCACGTAACCCCCATATATTCTTTGAATTCCCAGTCAGACAATGGCACTATATAGCAGTAGCAAAAATTGTGGGTGCACGTAACCCCCATATATTCTTTGAATTCCCAGTGAGACAATGGCACTATATACCAGTAGCAAAAATTGTGGGTGCACGTAACCCCAATATATTCTTTGAATTCCCAGTCAGACAATGGCACTATATACCAGTAGCAAAAATTGTGGGTGCACGTAACCCCAATATATTCTTTGAATTCCCAGTGAGACAATGGCACTATATACCAGTAGCAAAAATTGTGGGTGCACGTAACCCCAATATATTCTTTGAATTCCCAGTCAGACAATGGCACTATATACCAGTAGCAAAAATAGTGGGTGTATATAGCCCCAATTCTATTGCTAGGGGACTTGCAGGGTATTTCTGAGGTGAAGGTGGGGGGGCACACCGTTGGAACGGGGATTTGGGGTGTATATATGAGGTATACGGGAATACACTGTCAGTGTGTTCCATTCAGGATCCTGGGAAAGCTGGGTTGCGGCGATTGAGCCCGTCAGTGCCACGTTACACTGACAAGCTTCTCCCTGGAATTGAAGTTATCTGTAACCCCAATATATTCTTTGAATTCCCAGTCAGACAATGGCACTATATGGCAGTAGCAAAAATAGTGGGTGTATATAGCCCCAATTCTATTGCTAGGGGACTTGCAGGGTATTTCTGGGGTGAAGGTGGGGGGGCACACCGTTGGAACGGGGATTTGGGGTGTATATATGGGGTATACGGGAATACACTGTCAGTGTATTCCATTCAGGATCCTGGGAAAGCTGGGTTGCGGCGATTGAGCCTGTCAGTGCCACGTTACACTGACAAGCTTCTCCCTGGAATTTAGCTCTTATAAGAGCTGTTGGTTGTCTTCTCCTTCCTATCCTAGCCTGTCCCTGCCTACCCAGAATCTAAGCCCTAGCTAACTGGACGGAAACCTCCGTCCCCGGTGAATTGCAAGCTCAGAATGACGCGAAGCTGGGCGTCGCTGTTCTTTTAAATTAGAGGTCACATGTTTTCGGCAGCCAATGGGTTTTGCCTACTTTTTTCAACGTCACCGGTGTCGTAGTTCCTGTCCCACCCTGCGCTGTTATTGGAGCAAAAAAGGCGCCAGGGAAGGTGGGAGGGGAATCGAGTAATGGCGCACTTTACCACGCGGTGTTCGATTCGATTCGAACATGCCGAACAGCCTAATATCCGATCGAACATGAGTTCGATAGAACACTGTTCGCTCATCTCTACTGTCTAAGACTAAGGCCTCATGTAGGGGGACGCAGCAGAAAAGTGCTGCAAGAGAAACTGTGGCAGCAAAGCATCCACAACAGTTTTGGAAATCACAGTTTGTCCATTGTGCATATTTTATCACAATGTGTGGATAGGATTTGCTAGAATCCCATTCACTTTGCAAAGACTGTAAAACGTTTTTTTCCAATGGCGGTTCTGTCGCAGGAAAACTGCAGCGTTTACGTCATGTGGGGCCTCGGTCTAATAGTCAGAGTAAACTTAGACTAGACAATTTTAAAAGACACCAGATTTATCATAGTGGCTAATGCTGGATATAACTTTGGTGGTCCTGTCTACCGTTACATTACCTAATAAATGGCTCAGTTTAAGCCATAAATGTGGAATCATTTAGCATAATTTTCAGAGCAGTGTTTCATCTTAGGTCACCTCCTCTTTGCATCTTAAGTCAGACCCCTTTTCACACAGGTACAAAAATGTCTAACGTGAAGAACAAATGTGGTGTAAGACGTGCAAGCCAGTATTTGGAACATTTTACAGCATTTTAATGGATAAATCTGCAATCTGTGTGTGAAGGGGGTCTTACTATTCTGGTTATAGGCAAAGTTTTTGTATGTTGGTGCTCCAGTGATGGGGGTACTTCTGCTGGTAGTTTATGACTGGTGGCAAATGTGTAGGTCACGTTACCATCATGTTTTTGTATAACTAAGAAATCTCTGTTGTATGTTTGTTGTGCTAAAAGTTTTGTGTTTAGCTGCTTTCATACATATGTAGGACCCTATGTGCTCCAAGGTTAGTTCAGTTGAATATTCAGTTGAGGGGTAGTTGAGTCTGTGATGCCCTAAATAATAACCTTAATATTGGGGTGTGGAGGGGCCTGGTTTCTTTACTGTGAATGATGTGACATATTTATCATACATTGACATGCTTGATGTTAGTTATTTAATGGCCATGTATCAATATTTAGATAGATAAGATAGGATTATATTGTGAGCAGTCAGTTACTATATATAAGTTTTACCCACTTCCTGACATTAGCCATACATATGCAGCAGATCTCAGATCTTTAAAGATGGCACCCATGCAGAAGCCAAACAGGCACTATAGCCATCAGGTCTCTGCTGTTTCATATACCATGGACCTAGTGGCAGCGCCCATAATTAGGCTCTCAATTTAATACATCCCCCCAATTGAACTTCATTCTGATCTTTTTACAGCTTCAAAGTATAATGTAAAGAATATTAAAAAGTTATATAAAAAAATGATATGGCTTTTTGGAAAGTAGGGAGTAAAAACCAAAAAACACATGTAACATGAAGGGGTTAAAATCCCAAAATCTGATTTTGCTTATCCTGTGTTTTCCAACACCATACAGTCACGACACAATACAGTACAGTCAGAACACACAGTGTATTGTCTACTAAACCCAATTAAAAGCCTTCAAACAAATCCAGGTTATGCTGGTTTCATTCTAAATCCCTGAATCTGAGATTATGTTATTAATATCTGGAGATAATTAATATTTTAAACTACTGGACTACAAAGCAGCAAATATAATTGCTTGGAGATATATTAAAAAGGATAATCCATAAAAGGCTCTACCAGGAGTTTAGTACACAAATAAAGTGTGGAAGGCGTAAAAATCCTTTGCAGTTTTATGCACGGTAGTAAAACCGAGTGAAATGAAGGATTTTTCAGGCTGTAAAATGGAGACAGTGAAAGATGGCAGCCCGTGTGCGCAGGTGATGCATAGGGTAACTCAATGCAGGTTTATTGGCAAGGTCAAGCGCAGCAGCCTTGTGAAGGGAGGGTTGCGAAATGTTTCATCTATTATCTGCCCAGTTCTGTCACTCACAGCCCTGGCTTCATCACATCATGTAAAGAAGTTCCACAGAGAACAATTATCACTTCTCAATTAATTTGGCTAAAGATTTAAAGACGCAGCCAAATGCATTACTTTTATAGTAAGCGGCTTATTTACACATAAAGAGCGCGGGCTGTTAGGATTCCTCTGTGTAATGAAGTGAGCTATTCCTTTAAGTTTATAAGCACACTGCAGGTCTCCAGGAAGCAGCACACTGCTGTGAACTACGGTACATTTACTGAACAACAACGGTATAATTGCAGCACTATTAATAGACCGGTATTCATTAAGCCTATAGAAATAGAGGCATTAATCCAATTAAGGCAGGCATTAAATCCCAGGAATTAGCAATAAAATTTCAATTGAATAATTCTCACCATTTGGCGCTATTATTGTAAAAATTGAATCCTGGAATTTTTCTGCCTAATTTAGTAATATATTTACATTAAATAAATAGAAAAGATTTGTAGATTTAAAGCTGCTATTGGATTTTTTTGACATATTAAACAAACATTATATTACGTATTTGAGGTTTTTTTTCCCTGTCCTAATCTTCTCAGAGGGACTTGGGGAAATTCCTGCCAAAATAATGACATTCACATAAATAGATCTGATTTTAAGTTACAGAGATTTTGGCAACAAATCTGCCACATGTGAATATTAGGTATAATTACGTAAATGCATGAAATGGTAGTACAGTTCCCTCTATGTTCCCCACATGTCATAATATAGCACCCACAGACATTTATGGGGCCATACTCTAGCCCCATAACTCTATACAAAAACTCTATATGTTTCAGTTTTCATATAGAGGCATGCAGATGCAATCTCTTGACCGGGGCTCCCTACCTCATCCCTACATTGGATTCTTGATAGTGATGGTTACGGGTAGAGATGAGCGAGTACTATTCGAAACGGCCATTTGGAATAGCACGCACCCATAGAAATGAATGGAAGTGGCCGGCATGAAGACTTTGCCGGCGGTCGGCCGCTTAACCCCCTTCGTGCTGGCTACGTCCATTCATTTCTATGGGTGCGTGCTATTCGAAACTGGAGTTTTGAATAGTACTCGCTCATCTCTAGATACGGGTGCTAAGGAGTTTAATCCACTTTAGTGTGGTTAGGGTAATCTGTGGGTCTCCTTGGTTTATAGCCCAGATGGAAGCTGTAATCTTAATACTGATACCTACGTTTAAGGGCCCCCTAAGGCTCTTGGGCCCTAATGCGACTGCACCCTCTGCACCCCTCATGTTACCCCCCTGGCCCTACTACATTGGTAAATTTAAACCTAAACTATGGTTGACTACTATTGACAACAAAGACACCTTTTTGATCTACCATCCATGCAGCATGCATCTTTGCTTTCAGCAGTCATGTCTATTACTTGGAGTTCACACTATACGCATTATATTAAAAGAAAAGTAAAGGTGCATTCATTCGACATATTTGTATGGTCTGACGGGTCATAAAACAATTCTGACTTCTAATAATTACATTTTCACCTGTTATATATTTTGGCCCTTTTAGTACGCTTCTATGAATGAATTGTTACACAATTCTCTGACATCAGAAGAACTTCGCCAATGGCTTGCGATACCACTTCATTTTCCTATATCATTATATAAAATCTATCATAATGGAGCTTATGGCATGATAAATAATTATGGCGCATCTACCAAGTATTAGACACCTTTCTCTGCTCATTTTGGCATACTGTACATTTTTTTCACCAAAATTATGTGTCAAAAATTATTTTACTTCTTTTAGGCAACATGAGAATTGGCTATAAGACAGTGTATTTTGCTTAGTGAATCTCACCTACTATTCACTCAAGCCAATATCGGGATGCCGCTGACCACAATAAAAATACACTACATGACTTGGCCATTACAAAACTATACAGACATACAGATGTAGGCATCTTCAACATGAATCTGATAACTCAGTATGCTGTGATAACAAGAAAGCAATTGGAAAACAGTTGAATTAAAGGGATGAACTACTGCTGATTAACCTGTTAAACGCCATGTTAAATTTGGCCACGTCTGGACGCCAATCTAAGCCAGAATGAACTATAGCTTCTACCATACCTCTACAGCTAAAACCCTCCTCTTTTGGGAAGACGAGTGATGAGGACAGCACAAAAAGGTTACAATTCACAATTTATTTTACACTTTTTACAACGCTTTTCTGGAGTTGGGGGCTTGATGTAAATTGTGAATAAAAGCACAATCACTACAGAACCAACGGCTGCGCTGATCCTTCTGGTATTAAAACTTTGGTCTTTTTAGCATACTTTTCCGAGTCACATAAAGCTAGGATCTGTGCCAAATACCTTCACATTGTCTGCCTCTGCCCAGGGTACTTCATATGCTTTTTTTCATTAGTTTTATGCATTAAGCAGTAAGTCCAAAGTAATCCTGCTCAATATATCGCTGCTTTTCATCTTCTCAGAGTTTGATGAACAGGGCTCTTGTCACTGAATTAAATTGAATCCTGCTTTATGTGGTACTTCACATATGAACATTATGAATGTGGAAAATAATTTCAATAGACAGGTCCAACCTAGTGTAAAGCTTCCAAAATCATCCATAGTATAGAAAGCTAGTATAGGACAAAAAATACAATACTACAATGTACAGTACATATCGTATATTTTACAAACTATCTTTCTTCCTTAGAAGAGTAGAGATTGCGTTGTTAAAGTATACCTATAATTTTGCTAAGACAAATGAAGCCAAAATTATTAGTGATTTATACAATACATTTCATTAAAATGCCTTAGTTTTTATGTTTATAGTCATTCTACTCACATGGTTGTACATACCAGTGTCTCAAGTCTTTTACTTATTAGACGTACTGAAGAAATCAACAAACACACAAAAATAGTCAGCACTGGCAAACAATATGAACTATATAAGTGCAGATGAATGATGCCTTGGCTGCAGTGTAAAAAGTTGTACTCTGCTAGCACAAATAGCATTACTGCATTGCGCATTTGGGGGTTTGGCTGACTGCATTCTGGCGTTGCCCACCACCCATCTGCCCAAGAATTTAATTAGAGCATAATATGGTTTAATATTCTAATATATTCATAATATGAAACTTTTCCTGAATTTGGACGCCCAGGTCCAGAGAGAGGAGAGTCTTTGTAGCATAGGGTGACTGAACTACAGTTCTATGGAATTTGGAGGCCCAGGTCCAGAGAGAGGTTGTTGCTTGTAGATGGGCAAACATCCTTTGATCAAAATGTATGCTAAGAACCTTTTCATGTATCTGTATATACAGTAAACTTCACAGTCATGCATTTGCTTCTAGCAGAGTACAGAATACATGATGCACCAAAGAAATATTACATAAATATTTATATTAAAAATGATTAAATATTAAATATATGATAAAGCAATATTAACTCTAATATATTAAATCTATTTTAATTTTCTCCACACTCCATTTTACAACTTGTTTTATGTTAAAATGCTAAATAAATGTTCAGTTTTACTTTTTGGAGTCAATAGGATTTGCTACTCTGTGAATCTGTAGATAACCAATACTATGCAAGATAGATTCCATTTCCCCAATTGTTTCAGGTCCTCCTGTGATTGTACAAAGAGGATTTGGTCTGTCTTATTAAGGCTCACCAGGCTCTCATCTTGGAGGCCGTGTTTTCATTTAACTGAACTTCTCAAACATAGCCTATACTTCTCAGTGTCTCGATAGCATATGTAACTTGACAGACTCATTACATTGAGCAGGAGTACATTTTTAGATCCTGAATTGCTCAAACAACCCTGTTTGTGAAAAATCCATCAAAACGTAGAATTCATCTTTCGACGACCTTACTTCACTGTCACTTCTAGCACTGGATCTTAAAAGTAGTATGCCTGATCTTGAAAAATAGTTTCATAATTTAAATAGAAGATTTTGCTCTTTACTTTTCTTTTGCAGTTATCAAACTGTAAAACCAGACGGCAGTATAAAATGCAATATAGGCAAAAATTAATGTTATGGATATTTGAAGTCATAAAAAAAGGAAGACCAATGTTACTCTGAGTTGATGGCTGATAGTCAAGCTGCCAAGTTACTTCTAACAGAAGGAAACATTTGCTTCCTTTTACAGGGAGATTGCATAAATGTCAGACAAATGGATAGCTTATAGTCGATTCTTACTTACAAATGCTGGAGATAAAATTGTGCTGAAGTTTATGATGTGAAACCTCATGCTAGCCACCATAGCAAAGATCCCTGAGTAAACATCGTAGTGGTTAATATTTCTTATCTATGTTTTCAGTAATATTCATGGAAAAGGACATGAAGGTTTTATTATAATACACAAATGTGGCCATATATTCACACCATGCTACATAAGTAAATAATAATTAAAGGGGTTGGCCACCCTTAAGCTGAAAAAAACCACAGTGCCCCAGGCAACTCAGAAAGATGGTTATAGGACAAATGTGCTGTAAAAATGAAATTTATCTTACCTGTTCCCCATTAAAATGAGATTTTGCAGTGTGAGCTCAGCCGGCCTGTGTGGGCAGGACATCAATAAACTGAAAGTAAAACTCCTGGCCTACATTCCAGGCTGAGGCGCATCACAGCGCTGCCCACACATAGGATGTGACCACACAGCTTCATTCACCTCAGCACCTCCGGCTAGCAGAATGCGCTCACAATGGCTGTCACTGTCACAACACTGGGCTGAATCCTAGGGGTCCTGCACAACTAATAACCGCTGAGGGCCGCTATGATTCATCCAATTTGAATGGAGCCCCAAAACACCTTCTTTAGCGCTAAATTCAAAAGGACTAATCAATAAAATGCCACCGGACACCATCGATTACAATAGGGTTGTGACTAAATACTATACTCGGTAAGGACCTGGTCCTTATCACTTATAGTATTAGCCGCCTCAGTGTGATCTATTTCCCATTACTGGTCAGGACCTTTTTCCCCCCTAGTGGTCAGGATCTGAACTGAAGTATTTAGCCAGCTCACAGTAAAATGGCTAAATCCCCTACTCCAGAAGGACCAGGTCCTCACCAGTCCAAATTCCAGAGAAAAGTTCAAATTCTTATGACCCTCCCTTGCAAAATACCCACAGGGGAGGGGATAACTTGTCGCAGATAGCCCCTGTAAGTCTACCCCTGCACTGCTAGAAGTTATTTCACCAATAGCCATATATTTCCTGTGCACCCCCAGACAAGCATTCTATATCTTTCTAGTGCACCCCCATAGTGTTAATAAGCACTCCACAGCTCAGAACACTCCAAACAAGTTTCCCACAGCTCCCCATGTGTCTTTTGTGGCCAAAGCCCAACGTGGTGGTAACAGCAAAAACTGCAGTGTATTCTAGAGTTTCTTTGTGCCTCTCATGCAAACCTAACACAGATATGAAAGATTCCTCCATTCTTCATGAGCCTCTTGTGCATAACCAAACCCCCCCTTCCTGAATGTACCTTCAGTGCAAGGATCACACACTAACACCCCCCAGCTCTCCACGTGCCTCTCTACTATGCACCCCACATTTCTCCCCCCACGGTACACACTACATCCCACATTATACAATGCACCCCACATCTCTCCATCTCCACACTACAACACGCACCTGACAACTCTTACCCCATAATATACCATGCACCCAAGATCTTCCCCCCCACAGTACTCCATGCACCCTATATCTCTCACCCCACTACACAATGCACCCCAAATCTGCACCCCACAGTACACTGTGCACCCCATATCTCTCCCCATTAGACAATGCACCCCACAGCTCCTCCACAATATACAATGCACCCCACATCTCTCCACCTCCACACTACAACATGCATCCTACAACTCTAACCCTTGCACCTACATCTCTCAGCCCCACTACACAATGCACCCCAGATCTATCTCCCAGATTTGTCCTCCCCTCCACAGTACACCATGCACCCTACATCTCACCCACACTACACAATAAACCCCACATCTTTCACATCCCCACAGTACACCAGGCACATCACATCTCTGCATGTTCCTCCACTGCAATGGGATACAACTTTTCTACATTGTTCAAGGACCTTCTTGCAAGCACAGACACGCCAACCCAGTAACAAGACTAGAGAGTCATGTGACTGTGATGTCAGACAGGTCCTTGCTGAGTAGTGAAAGACAAGGCAGAAGAGCAGAGCAGGCACAGACACGTGACATGGTCAAGCTGTGTCACATGCCCCTCCATGTCACGAGCTCAGTGGTCAGTGGAGGAGTGTCAGAGAGCTGGCAGATCTAGGTAAGCGGGGGAGGGGGGGGGTGTCAAAAATAAAGAAACCCACAGTGGTCACAGTGGTCACAGAAATAACTTGAATCTGACAAAAGTAATAATAAATAAAAATTGACAAATGACAGTCAGACATTGCTTTCCACTCTAACAGAATTTTTTTGAAATAAAACTCATGAACCAGGCTTAGACAGAAATGATGGTTCCCGTAACTTAATATTTTGTTGTACAACCTTATGAGGCAATCGCTGCAATCAAATGATTCCTGTAACTGTCAATGAGACTTCTGCATCTCTCAACAGGTATTTTGGCCCACTCCTCATGAGCAAACTGCTCCAGTTGTCTCAGGTTTGAAGGGGACCTTTTCCAGATGGCATGTTTTATATCCTTCCAAAGATGCTCAAAAGGATTTAGGTCAGGGCTCATAGAAAGCCACTTCAGAATAGTCCAATGTTTTCCTCTTAGAGTCCATTCACATGGAGGAAAATGGTGAGGAATTTGATGTGGAATTTCAGTGCTGAAAAAAAGCCTCTCATTGACTTCAGTGGGTTCCTTTTTCCACTGAAATTCCACACCAAATTCTTCACCATTTTCCTCCGTGTGAATGGACCCTTAGCCATTCTTGGGTGTTTTTAGCTGTGTGTTTTGGGTCATTATCCTGTTGCAAGACCCATGACCTGTGACTGAGACCAAGCTTTCTGATACTGGGCAGCACATTTCTCTCTAGAATCCCTTGATAGTCTTGAGATTTCATTGTACCCTGCACAGATTCAAGACACCCTGTGCCAGGTGTGGCAATGCAGCCCCAGAATATAACAGACCCTCCTCCATGTTTCACAGTAGGGGCAGTGTTCTTTTCAAGATATGCTTCATTTTTCTGTCTGTGAACATAAAACTGATGTGCCTTGCCAAAAAGTTTGATTTTTGTCTCATCTATCCATAAGACATTCTTTTTTTTCTTTTTTTTTTTTTTTTAAATGTAGATTGTGAGCCCCACATAGAGCTCACAATGTACATTTTTCCCTATCAGTATGTCTTTTTGGAATATGGGATGGAAATCCATGCAAACACGGGGAGAACATACAAACTCCTTGCAGATGGTTTTATGCCCTTGGCAGGATTTGAACACCGGGGCTCCGGCGCTGCAAGGCTGCAGTGCTAACCACTGAGCCACCGTGTGGCCCCCTATCCATAAGACATTCTGCCAGAAGCTTTGTGACTTGTGAACATGTAGTTTGGTTATTATTACTTTTGTCAGATTCAAGTTATATTTGTGACCACTATGGGTTTTTCTTTCATTAAACGAGGGTACCAACAATCTTGTCCACATGTGTATACATATATATATATTTATATAAGAACAGAGCTTCTGGGTCCAACTACAAGATCTGTAACAGGCCTACACATCGATTATGTGCAGAAGAGACTTTAGATCCTCTCAGGCACCAGGCCTGAGTGCAATTGCTATTGTTAAGCCACCGTATATGTTCACTTTTTTTCATTATCAGGGGTGTGCTCCCTATGGGTGAACAGGCCTCACTTCTGACCAGCAAACAGATCAAGGTCATCAAGGTTACTTATGGGGGACCTGATTTGTTGTATGCTATAGAAACACTGGATTACAATGCTTCTATATGTGAATGCTGTGTTTCCATATTTACACTACTCTAGGAAATTCCTATTAATAGTATCTTAATTAGAGATGAGCGAACACAATTCGAAACAGCCGTTTACGTCTATTCATTTCTATGGGAGCGTGCTATTCGAAACGGTTCATTTCTAATCTTAATATATTAATAGTAACTGTCACATTAAGCATGAGCTGTTTTATCACTAAGGGATTATATAAAGCCTAAGGATATTTAGGTAATCACAAATTCACTTACTTAAACTTTTAGTCAGAATAAATAGAATTGACTACCATCAGCAAAATTTATCATGCCTATCAGCGGCAGATCCTTTATCTCATATGTCAGGTAGTCATGAACCTGTCGCCTTCACCTGCGCACCCGCAGATTTATTGAGTCTCAGTTAAAGGAAATAGCATGAGTGGAAATTAATTACCAGCACACGGCAAACAATATTGATAGGAGATGTCCTTCCATGTGAAGGACATAAAGCGGCTATGGTACAGCTAGTAAACATAAAATATTAGATTCTCAATTATCTAGACTTGAGCAGCTTCTTTTATTTTCCAGAGTAAGAGCTGAATTCATCTCTCCACGTATTACAGTCATTGACCAAGTGAACACAGTTGCTAAATCACAGTTCTGCCAGATTAATTCTCGTTGGAAATGATACAATGAATAGTACAATAAAAAATGCAAATGAGATCCACTACAATAAAAGAAGGGGCAAATAGCTCTGCACACATCCTCCAGGGATCCGGAAAGCCATTAATGCTTCCTATCACACAAGATATCCCTTAGGTTTATTCCGAATACATCTGCGAGGAATCTTTCCCCTCTATCCGTGCCAACAAGACTGCGGTATAATAAATCCTGACATCCTACAGTCACCTAAAATATCAGATTAGCCCACTTGTTATGCAAGCGGTGGTGCTTTACAATAGACACTTAGGAAATATAATTTCATCAAGCAAAGAGGAAAAGAACATGCCATTTTCACTCACTATTACCTAAACTTTAATCTGAAATAACATCTGCAAAGGGACACGCAATGCTGGCATTCCAAATAAAAAATACCTTTTCAAGGAAGAGCCGTAATGAAATTTACTGATGAAACGAATCAACTGGCACAACCATCGCAAAATATCAGCCCCAGCTGTTACACTAGGAGGTTGATGCTTTTCAGATGAATGTAATTGAAAAAGCAGATTTTCATTTCCATTAAGACCAGTAACCTTTCAAATGCCCCAAAGATACAGCCCAAAAATCCTACCTTTGTGGCCATCTCATATTCTGGCCTGCAGTCAACCATAAATATTGAAGCCAGCCTCCTCATTTCTCATGTTATTCTATGCGCTGGTAACTGCAATCCTTGCTTATTATATAGGCGATATAGACATTATTGCTATAATAAGCTGTAAACTGTAGGTAGACACAAAGACTTCCTATCAGTCAGACGTTGTTTCAATGTTGGCATATTCATCTGATCAGGACATATAGAAAATGAATAACATTTTACTTCCTATTAGAAATCAATCGTCATATAACTGGAACTAATCTAGTCTTTCTCACGCCATAGACATAATAGGGCAAATTTATTAAGACTGGCGTATCCTACTGGCCCGAACAATGTAGGGACCAAGAAATTTATGACAGGCTGTGGCCTCTTCATAAATTTGCTGGAGGTCCTGGAGCAAGAATGGAAATCTACAACAAGTGGCAGCTGGCATAGAGTCCAATTCTAACTCATGCCAGGAGTTGGTGCTGTTTTTTTTTAATAACATTTATGCATGCCTTTTTTCTGACATTTTTCAGCTAAGAAAAGTCTATGGGGGAAATGCTTTTTTAGAACATTTAGAGATGGGAAAGACGATTCATCATAAACCAGGTGCGACCCAAATATTCCAAATAGTTTTTTTTTTTGTGTGTTTTTTAACAAAACTAAACAAATGTCGATTCATCTCAGGCAAACAAAAATGGCTGCTGCTACATGTATTGAGCAGAAAATATGGAACAGACATGTGTCTGTGATTCAGCACCACCTGACATCAGCTGACAGCCAATAGACAGTGGTAGGTAGACACCTTAGGGCCCTTGCACACGGAGTAAACGAGCGCTCTTTTTTGCATAATACACGTGTAAAGAATACACATGTAAAAATCAGACTCCCATGACATTTTTTACACGTTTTTTGCGTGTTTTTGATGTGTTTTTTTACACGTGTAAAAAATTTCATTGAAGTCAATGGGAGTCTGATTTTTACACGTGTATTTTGACAAAATCAGCTCACGTTTACATTGTGTGAAGGCAGCCTTACAGTCAGTCCTGCTAGTGAAAAATGTAATGTAAAGCTAAGGCCCCACACAGCAAATTGCTGCAAAAAAAAAGCTGCAGAAAAGACCTTGCTGGAAATGTATTGCATTATTTTCTGCAGCGTTTTCACAGAAAGTTCGCACAGTTTTCTTCTGTGGACTTTCTGCTCCTATTATACTTATATGGGAAAACGCCAGCTTTTCTGTAGATGTAATTGAAATGGTACGATTTTCAGTGCTGCCAGTAGGTATATTTGAGATGCTGCAATTTTCAGTGATGCCTGTGGCACCACAATGCCTACATTGTCCACCACTAGCGTGGAAAAATTACTTTTGCCAAAATGATTCAGGCATAGATCTGTGAGATTTTCACACAACTCCAGTAGATGCCAGCTAATATCATCCTGGACATAGTGGTAAATTGATTTAAACTGATACCTACCTATCTAAGGGTTGGTTCACACTAGCGCTTGTATTCCGTCCGCAAGGAGTCCACATAGAGACCCCCCCGGACGGAATACCAACGCTAATGCAAGCACTGTGCAGTTAAGCACACGCAGCCCATAGACTATAATGGGCTCCGTGTGCTTGCCACGCACTGCCCTCTCAATTTGGGTGGGCAGTGCGCGGCAAGCACACGGAGCCCATTATAGTCTATGGACTCCATGTGCTTTGCAAGCACATCGCTTGCAATTGCGATTGCATTCCGTCCGGGGGGTCTCCATGCAGACTCCTTGCGGACGGAATACAAGCGCTAGTGTGAACCAACCCTTAGCTTTTAACTTTAAAAGATGCATCTGAAAACCTTAACAAGTAAATACTCGTACATAGCCAGCCACAATTGTTTCCACTTCACAATAATTATTTGTATATATTTGTTGCACCTTTAATTCTGATACGTTTTCTAGAGTTTTATATTTATGCAAAGACATCAACATATCAGCAAATAATCGTTCATTCACAAATTATTTAATTAAAAAAAAAATAGAATCCCGACTGGTTAACACTACAGTAGAAAATCTTTCTAGGATTTCTAGGATACAAGTCTTTAGCGCTGCTAGTAACAAGTCCCAGAGGAATAGCGGCATTGCCATGCTTTCTTGTTCATATTGATCTGCTCCACAAGCCTGATGTGACTTGGATAAGGGAAAAAGAGATAATGACATTGATTATTCAATTCTAGAGCCGGCCTCAAAAGGAACCAGCTTGGAAAATACCCAAGTCATCCCTTGCTGGTCTGGGACAACCATTTGCCAACCATGATTATCTTAATTTTCTCCAAAAATGTCAAGTCTTTAGAAGGATAGGTCCTTGAGGTTATATGTGTGGTAGAAAATATTAGTTTACAATATATTTATTATATAGCTTGCTAATCTTTTTGAATTTTTTCTTCTGGCTTTACAGTGCTAGTACGAAGCCTGCCGATGTTCTGTATGCAGTAGTTATACTCGTTTCACACCAGTACAAAAGTATGCTTGTGAATGTGGCCTTACTATACTGTGTTCCAAATTATTATGCACATTAGATTTCAATGTCATAAAGATGTAATTTTTTGGTTTTCAGTTAACCTCATGGCTGGTTTTGTGTCCCAGGGCTCTTTGGATCACTGAACTCATTCTCAAACACCTGTGAAAATTATTTATTAATTATAGTCCCCGTGCGCTTGAATTGCACAGCGCTTGCAATTGCGCTTGTGTTCCGTCCGTAGGGGTCCTCATGCGGACCCTTACGGATGGAACACATCAGCATGTGTGAACCGGGCATAAGACTGAGGCCACACAAAGGAAGGCACAGCAAAAAAAAAAAAAATGCAAAAAAAAAAGCCGAAATACATCGCTGTTTTTTCCTCAGGGTTTTTCACAGAAAGACAGCAGAATTTTCCTCTGCAGTCTTTCTGCTCCTGTTTTACCTATTCAGAAAATTATAGTGTTTCCGCTGGTGTAATTGATATGATGAGATTTTCAAAAACATGGTTTTCAAACGTATTTGAAGTTGTTGGTGCCTCTGAAGTCCTACAAACCTCAAGGTGTAGGATCCTCCAGAGGCTTGCAGTTGTGCATAAACCTACTATTTGACTACTCCTAAACAGTGCTCACAAGTAGAAACAGTAGCAGTGGGCCCAGACGCATACCCACGAGTGGCGTGCCAGCATGGATGGTCCAGATGTATGAAGCAGTGGAATGCCATCATGTCTCAACAAAATTAAAAGGTCAGCAAGGAGGTAGCAGAGTCGTGTTTTCAGCTGGAATCAAGGAGAGAGAGCTGGTTGGCTTCTTTAGGGCCCCTTCACACGACGTAAGCGCTCGGCTCATTCCGAGCCGTACACGCCAGCGATTCTAAACACTTCCCATTCACTTCAATGGGAGCGCGTGTAAAGCCGGCTTTACGAGCACTCCCATTGAAGTGAATGGGAAGTGTTTAGAAGTGCTCACGCGTACGGCTCGGAATGAGCTGAGCGCTTACGTCATGTGAAGGGGCTCTTAGGGTCCTTGAAGGTGTGAAAATGACCTCTGCAAAGTATATTGAGTTTCTGACTGGCCTCTTTCTTCAATTCTTGACAATGCACCGTCTCATGCAGCAAAGAATACCTCTGAGTCATTGGCTGCTATGGACATAAAAAGAGAGAAACTCATGGTGTGGCCACCATCTTCACCTGACCTCAACCCTATTGAGAACCTTTGGAGTATCCTCAAACAAATCTATGAGAGTGAGGACAGTTCACACCAAAACAGAAGCTCTGTAAGGGGGTATTCTGACATCCTGCGAAGAAATGCAAGAACAATCTTTCCAAAATCTCACAGGATCAATGTAAGAATTGTGAGGGTGATATCAATGAATGCATCCTATTTTAACACGTAACTTGGCCTGTTAATATCTTTTTCAATGTTATGTCTTTTGATTTCAGTAAATGTGACCTTTTACCTCTGTTGTGCATAAAAAATTGAAACAGTTTTTTATGTGAAAAGAAAATGCGATCACTGGGAGGTTTGTCCAATAAAATTTGATTTATACTCTAATGGTTAAAGATTTGCACATTATACTGACTGTCATTTCCATCGACCATTTAGGAAAATATCATTTGCATAATAATTTGGAACACAGTGTACAGCTGGGACTAATAGGCCATCTGTATTGTATTTATATCTGTAATACTAATGGTCTGTCTGTCCCCATTTTAAATATATATATACAATACAAATGACACATGGGTTATCCGTATTTTGATAACTATACCTAAACTTCTATACTCAAAAGGATTGCAAAGTGTATGATTATTTGTTTAAATGTGAATAACTCCATAAAATAAAACCAACCAACCATATGAATGTAACACAGTTGAAAAATACACACTTTGTACCCCAATCCATAAATGCAGTGAAAAAAAAAATCACATCAAAAACCACCAATGTTTTTTTTTAAGTCAAGTGAAGTCAAGTCAAGTGAAGTGCTGGACAAAAAAAACACGACAAAAGCCGAATCAACAACCTTGTACAAAAAGGCATTAAAAAAAAATAAAAAAAAAATCCTAATTTCTGAAGCAGATTTTTTCAGCCTTTAAAAAACTCCATGTGAACATACTCTTATCTATACTGAGACTGTTTATTTGTATAAGATTTGTCTCTGTACTTACTCCACATACATAAGTCTATGGAGAGTGGAAGGGGAAGGAGGAGGCTGCTGCTGGCTAGTGAATTGATTTATTACCTCTTTAGGCTGAGTTCACACAGAGTTTTTTTGGTCAGGAGTTTGGTCAGGAATCCGCTTCAAAATCAGCCTCCAAAAAATGCCTCCCATAGAGTTATATTGGGAGTCTCTTTTTGGAGGCTGATTTTGAGGTGGATTCCTGACCAAATTCCTGACCAAAAAACTCTGTGCTGTGGTAGAGTATTATCTTGAAATATAGAAGAGTTTAGCAGCTACAATTGTTTGTGTGTCATTTCCTCCTCCCCCTCCCCTCTCCGTAGACTTCTAAATGGAAAAGGAAACGTTCATTTAACAAAATACATAAAGGCAATTCCTTTGCATAAAAAGTGAATCAAAAACTGCACTGTATAAAGATATATGCATTTAATGAGCAATTAACAAGCAACTAAATGCTTTGGTTGATGAACTTGAAGTTTCAATCTGAAATATTTTCTTTCTGTTAATGGTCTTACATGTAATAAGGAAAAAGCATTTTGAGCACGTACCGTTTGGATCGGTGGAGTTACAGCAAGTACTAATTAGGAATGGGTATAGTTTGTTATGGTGATAGTTCACACTGTGGAGGATGGTGCAGTTTTTTAATTTTTTTTCTATTTTTAGGATTTAATATATTTATCCATAAATAATAAACAATCCTTGACACTCATCCGCACTGTATAAAGAGAGTGCATGTTAAAGGGATTCAAGGGGTCTGTTGCTATGGGAACTGCTTGACTATCTCCAGTTACTGCTCACCCATATTGATAATTAGAAGGATTCGCTTTCCCAGTTACCAACAACGTAACTTCTAAATCAGATCAAAGCTTCTAGCACAAATGCAAAATATAGAAGACCAACATGATTCAGCCTTGAGTTATCTGTGTACTCTATTTTCCCCAATTACTGCTTGATGTTCATGTCTGTCTCTTACGGCACTGAATCATAATAGAGGGCAAAAGTGTATGTGTGTGATTGAATGTGCACAGATCTACAGACAAAAGTCAGCCACATCTGTCAAGCAGTGGCAGAAGAAAATACCAGTATATACTATGTTGGCTAAGACCTGGTTCACATCTACGTTCGGTATTCCATTCGGGGAGTCCGCTTGGGGACTCACCGAATGGTATACCAAATGCATTGACAAGCGGTGAGCAATGAAAGAACATGGACCCCATAGACTATAATGGGGTCCGTGTGTTTTCCACGTGGTGTCCGCACGGAACATGCGGAGAGGAAAGTAGATCATGAAGTACTTTTCTCTCCGCATGTTCTGGGTGGACACCGCATGGAAAACACATGGACCCCATTATAGTCTATAGGGTCCATGTGCTTTCATTGCTCACCATTTGTCAATGCATTCGGTATTCCATTCGGGAGGTCCCCAGGCGGACTCCCTGAACGGAATACTGCATGCAGATGTGAACCAGACCTTAGATGTCATTTAAAATGTGGTCTATTTGTTCCTTAGTACCCGATAAATTGGCACTTTTTTAGTGAAGCAAAGGTTCAGTCTCACAAATATTTTCCTTATATTGTTAGGATTCGTTCACCCTTTGATTTGTTTAGTAACAGAAGGTCCTGTTTCCATCATGATTTCCCTCTCTGTATCACTGTACATATCAGGAAAAGCTCCCAATATATGTGTTAAGCAGTCTGTTACAGATGGCTAGAAGTGTCATTCATCACCTATAATAGTATGCATTAGCATCTGAAGTCATCTGGTGAGTCACGCTAGAAACCTTATCAAGCCAGAGGGGCATCTGTGTTTCTAATAGGACCTTTATACAATTATGTCATTTGAAGTATTTTCCAAGTTTGCCCATTTGTTGTGATAGATGCTTTTTTATATTGAAAGTGCTGTGTGCTTCTCCTTTAAGGAGCCCGCCAGCCCTATTTTTTCAAGAATTGCCACCTTCTGCTATAATGGATAGGGGCAAAGTGGACAATGTTCATGTGCAGAAAATACAGTCAATGCTGGCTTATTTTATTATAGAAACTCTTCCACACTTACTATAAAGAGATGCAAATTACCTTTATGTTGTATTAATCACTGTATAGCTATAAGCAGCAATACATCTACTCGCAACAGAAAATATAGCATATATCTAGCCCCCACAACCTTATCTTGTCACATCACATCCAGACCCATGTGATAGATACAGCCCAGATCAAACATACTGTATATAATAGAAATTCAGAGAGCGAGCAAACTCATGAGATCTGCTGAATGCTGTTTTAATTCCAAGCACTTGATTGATAGATTCAGTGTAAGAAAAGCAATTTTACCTGCTTTACATTGGTAGCTGAATTTCATGAGTTCTAAGTATACAGAAAGTTTAAGAATATTTTTTCTTGAGCATAATGAATACTGCTAAAAGCTATGGAGAAAAATCTATTATCCTTCCATGTGTTTAGAGTAAAACTCTGAGTCTCTGTTTGCCTTCATCTACAGGAAATAATTTTACATCTTGGAAATGTATTCTGTAAGTCATTATCAGGCTATATTATGGTTTTTTACATGTTATAGTAAAAGTTATGAGGCTTGGTCCACAATGGGCAACTCCGCTTCTAATTCTCCATTCCAAGAACTTGGTTGTCAATCTTATAATCAGGACAAATTTGGTCCAACAGGAATAAACATTAAAGGTTAAACAATAAAGTGCTACATGAGTCAGGGCAAAGACTGGACCCCATAGCAAACTTTTGATTTGGGCCTCTTTCACCCCTCACACAGCAACCCCTTCTCTGGCCCCCGCATGATATAATGCCCTAATTACATACACTCATTTCCCACAGTGGCTCCCTCATCAAGTATAATGTCCCAAAGTGGCTGCCACACAGTGTAATGTCCCATAGCAACCTCTTCACACAGTAAAATGGCCCATAACAGCCCCTCCACACACATAATTGTAACATCTCTGCCTGTTCGGGTCTCTGCACCACCCTCTGCTCGCGTGCTGCGGCGCAGGAGGCGTGTGCAGTTTGGTTCATGGCTTAAAGTTTTTGGTCGCACTGTGTGAACACGGCTCTATTGCTGTGATTGTATTTGCACCACACCCGTCTTCTGCCCTTGTTTGTCTCTGCTCCTCTAATGGTTAATCTGGCCTTGCCCTGTGATTGACAGCTGCCTTCCTGTTAACTCCATGGGCGGGTTCTTCCTCCCTATTGAACCTTGGCTCTCATTCACGCCTATGCTTGCTATTGCCTTATGCATACTCGCTCCGTACTGTCACTATTTTGCTTGCTTTCTTATCCTTGACCTTTGGCTTTCCTCACTGACTATTCTTTGGACTCCGATTTGGCACTGCATCCCTCGACTGTTACTGACCCTTGGCTAGCTGACCTCTCTTTTTTGTTGTTCGTCTAGTCTGCGTTTTGTGTCTCACCTATACAGGAAGGGACTGTCTTCATGGTTGCCGCCTATTACATAGGATAGGGCCTGGCAATAGGAAGGGAAAGTTGAGGGCTTCAGCTTAGGGCTCACTGTATCTTGTGTCCCGTCCCAGGGTTCAAACAGTTAATGGGGAATTGCTGTCCTAGCAATTACCTAACAATAATGTTCCATAGCTGCTCTTGCACAGTATAATGTTCTATAGTGGCCCCTCCAAACTGTATAGTGTCTCATAGCGACCCCCCACCCACATAATAATGTCCCACAGTGGCCCTCCACGCAGCATAATGTCCCCTTAGTGACTCCTATGGTGTTTTCTGCAAATATTGCAAAAAATTGGGGGATTCACATGATTGAAGAGGCCTGAAGACAGTTCCCAGAAGTAGTTTCAGTTTGAACATATTCAGTCCGAATAAAACTGCCAGAAAAACATCATGAGACGAATTTTGAAAGGTCTGCCCAACAAATCCTCTTGCCGCGGACCCAAGACCTTACATACTGATCCATAGCCGATTCCTCTTCCCCTTCAGCCCTTGTTGACGGGGGGCTCTGTAGCACCCGAGTCAGTGCTATAGGACAGCTTTAGGTCTTCAGAGGAGCTGGTTAAGAGGAGCTTACACTATAAAGTGCTCTAAATAGTGCCTAAGTAGAAAAATCCTGTAGGGCAGTGCAATGTACTTTTAAATAGACTGTTTGTTAAGACCATTACCATCTGTTTACTCATGTCCATTGTATTTGTTACTGTCACATTACTAAGCCTGTTTGCATTATAAAACTAGAAAGGGGTTAGATAGAGTCCCAGGAGTCCTCAGGGTGTCATACACCACATTTTATTTGCACTCCCTTTCTGAATGAAACTGAACCATGGGTCCAAACCAACAAATCTGAACCAAAGAAGTGTGTTTACCTCTAGTATATACCTGTTTACATTATTGCTTTTATCAAGAGCAGCAATTCTTTTACTCTTTGCAAATGCATAGCTCTAAAGATTGTTAGTGAATATATGTGCTGATTTCTTACATTAATCTGATCCCCCTTATCCCCAACAGCAGAAGAATAATCAGGATTTTTGCCTGTGTGTTGATAGGACAGATAAAAGTTTTAATTAAAAATTATTCAATTACTTCACCCACCCCCTACTCTAAATAATGGGGTAATAACCCCCATGTAAATGATAAAGGACAGAACACAACTAGGATAGAATCTTGTGCTGCTGTTAGAACTAATGGAAATAGATTAACATTAGAAATCAACTCTTCCCTTAAATTCTAACAGCAGCATAATAATGGGGATTTAGTGAGAAGAACCCTTAGGGAAGGTTCTCTTGAAGAATGGAATTCAGAAGCAGCCACCCAAAGGCTATGGTATTCAAATACCAAAAAATTGACAAATTGATTGACAAAGGTAAGGTGAAGGCTTAAGGAAACTGCACTACATATCTAATCCAATGGGATCAAATTCCTCTCTGTTCAAGAAGTGGAAACAGAAAGTTTGGAATAGACATTGACAAAAGAAGGGAGATCCATATCCTGAGAAAAAAAAGAAAGCATAATAGCTTCCTTAATCCACCTGGCTAAGGTAGGCTTAAAGACTTTGAAGCCCTTGTTCCTGCAGGAAAAAAAAAACCTGAAGATTTTCCAAATACTTGAGACCTCTGCAAGTAAATTCTTAAGCATCTGGATAGGTCTGGGGAATGGAGCCAACATTCTCCATGAGAAGAAGAATTATGATCACTGGAAGTGAAATGCCCTGATATTATATTGGGACAAACCCCTGGAAGATATCCTAACTCTGGAAGGAAACTAATAGGTCTTTACTGCAGAAAGTCTGGAGCTTATTTATCCTCTTGGAGGATGTAATAGCCAGCAAAAAAGTGAGGGAAAAGTATTTAAAGTCAACCTCCTCAAGTGGTTCAAGTGGAGGGCCTATTAATCCCTTTAAAGACACTGTTATTTATTTATCAACCTGTCCTACTAGTACACAAGGGCAGAAATACCCAATTATAATGCTTATGGTAGGACATAATGGAAAAAATCTATTCTCCCACCAGAAGTTTAATTAAACAATTAATTAATTAATTAATTAAATTAAACTATTTGCAGGATATAACATAATGTTGTACATAAGAAGAAAACAGAGGAAACATCAATTAATACAGAATATATGAAGTTTTACCAATATCCCACATGATACTCTGGTGGGTCATATTGATCCTGGAGCCAAAGCCATTCAATGTACAACAATATATGACATTTTAAAGAATGAGTCTCTGTCTCTAGCTACCTGCACTTTTTCTTTTATTCTCTAATCCATTCAGAATGATTTGAATATCACAATAAACTTTGTTTCTTGTAAAGTAGACAGTCTGTGAAAGTTAAATACTTCAGTGAAAGTGAAGAGAACTTGACATGTCTGCAAATTGGCCACAGTCTGGTGAGCAATCCTATACTTCCCACCATTGCTTCCTCTGCTGCTTTTCGCCCATTACAATTAAGGATTGGTCTTTAAGGGCAACTTCAGAGCATCGTTCAAAAGCCTATCCATTTTCTAGCAGGCATTCAATTAAAGCAGAAATGCCCAGGGCTCATCTGTTTAACCCCACAGTGATGGTACATTTATCATGTGCCATAATGTATACACAATGGCAATGATCTCTGTTTTAGCTGCTGATAAATTCTTCCTTCAACCTTGTTCCTCAAGTCAGTGTACACCAAGTTACAGCATATATATCCTTAAAAGAGGTGAAGGTTTTTTATTCATAATCTTATTTAAGTCTTTTACCAGAGTATCAGTATATAGTATATATAATAACCAATAGTTGAGCTGGATAAAACCAGAACTAATGTTGCCCCACTAAATGTAATTCATCATAGAATCCTATAATGTCCTAAATACAAATACATCTGTTTTTAACATTGTTAAGTTTACAGTTGGTGGATGAGTGGGGGTGGGTGGTGGGTGGGGGGTTACCAGGTCAATGGATAAGAATCCAGCTGAAAGTAAAATTGACACTTCTATATACATTTGCAGAGGAAATGTCACCGCACAACTAGTAGTCATCATGAAAACAATTCTGGAGCATCTTTTTTAGAACTCTACATTGTGCCATTCCTCTGTTCTAGAAATGGATGAAGACATTGATAACTGACTCTTACCAGTTGTGGATGTTGCCTACAGAATTCCAGACACTGTAGAGGAATAGCCCTTAAATGTGAATGGTAATACTCAGCTGTCAGTATATTTATATTCAGGAGCAGTAACAGAGGAACAGACAATGCAATGTTCTAAAAAGAGAATCTCCAGAATAATTTAATATAAAATGCAAGTATTTATTGAAACATGTCAGAAGAGTAAGAGGTATCCTAATATAATTTCCTTGCAATAATATAAGTTAGTGAGAAGCCAGTGAGCAAGAATAAAACACTTTATGTTAACCATATGGTAGTTAACTTACAAGACAAAATGTATTCCAATTACATATTAAGTGCTAACTGTCCTAAGGTTTAATCTAAGAAATCGGCCTCTAGATGTTGCAGCTTTGAGTATCTATTCAATTATTTAAGATCTATTTAAGTAAAGTAAATATAGAGACTTACAAGGGAATCCTGCTGGTTCTTGAATAATAGTACTTACTCTCAAGGTTGTTTTATCGAGGTTGGGAAATGAAATGCCTACTTAAGATCAGGGGTGTAGCTATATAGGGTGGAGAAGTAGCAAACGCCAAAAAGGCCTCTTTACAACTTAAGAAGACACCAGTATTATAGATGGTAAGTGGAGACCCATTACAGATTTTGCATTGGGACCCAGTAGCTTCAAGTTATGCCTCAAATCCATAGCTGTCATCTTGCAGGACATTGATATAATTGGCCAAATCTTCTTTTTTTTGTATACTGCTAACATGCTTGTATATACTGAATGATTTAAACATTTCAGTTCTGTACATTATTACGAGAGGACAGGTCATTTATTTCATATTCTATTCCATAATAGTTCTAAATTCAATCACATGGCCAGTAAACCAAGAATAACAGAACACGTTTATCTATTCTGGTCCCTGTAAAAATATAAGGGAGAATTAAATAACACAATAGCAGGCATTAAAAACACTGCAGATTCGCTTCCATGAGCCTGGAATGACTCATAATAAGTGAGTATAAAATGTTTTTAAAAAATAAAATTATATGTGCGTGACTCCATTTCTTTAATATAGGATGATAATAATATAACTTCGACAGAGCTCGGAGAGAGCTAAAGGCTACCAAGTCATTTTACCTTAGTTCGGGCATTTAGAGGTGTAGATGTGACACATCTCTAGATGGTAAAATGTAGCTCTCTCTATATATAATTATGAAAAAGAGACCTGCCATCATTATAGTCTGCCCTTATATCAATTTCATCTTAGGATAGACATGTGTTTATCTCAGGCATGGTTACATTCACTTTCTGTAGATTTCCCAACAACTGCTGGAAATTTGATTCAAGCCTCAACTACTCTTCCAGTGAAATATTATTGCCAGACATTGCTTAGTTCTGCAAAGTTTTTGCTGATTGTATCATTATAGTAGTATTTGCCCCATGATCTTGGCTGGTAGAGATCTCCAAATTGTCAATTGTTTCTGGAAGAAATATTTTTAGTTACAGAGTTAATAATATCAAGGTTTTTTTGCTTATAGTTTTATATTATTTAAAAGGGAGAGGGCTTTACCCATGGCGCGCCATGCCATACGGCATTAAAAGTTGAAAATTAGTGCTATTATAGCCTGGACATGGGGCCTGCTCAAAAGCTTGGGCACCATGAATAGCAGGTGTCAGCTGTAACATACAGCTGACACCCACCTGTAACACATGCAGTTGGAGATAATCTCCAACCGCAGATGTTACCCCCGTAACTGCTGTTACCCCCTTAACTGCTGTTGTCAATCATGAATAAGGCATCTAAGGGTCCATTCACACTGAGTTTTATGGCGCTGATTTTGACATTGAATCCACCTCAAAATCCATGTGGAAAAAAAGCCTCCCATTGGCTTCAATGGGTTGCTTTTTCCGCTAGCCGAAAAAGGAACCCATTGAAGTCAATGGTAATCTTTTTTCCACGTGGATTCAGTGTCAAAATCCTCAATGTGAATGGACCCTAAGGGGGTGTTAGGATTGCTACTGACCTGTTCAGTCAGCAGGCCGACCTCCAGGAGGGGCTATGCTGTCCATTTGGCTGTCCGGGCCCAGTTTCAGCAACCCAGGTCTGCCATACGTTGCTCCAATCTGCTATACTTCCTCTGCCAAAATCGATTAGTTATGGCTGCCAGCCTATGCATATGCATAGTCAGACCGCCATTATACAGTCCAATACTTCTGTATTGGAGTGCATACTACTGAATCAGTGATTAGAGATCACTGATTCAAGTTAAAAAAAAGTTTTAAAAAAAATTCAGAACCTTTTAAAAATATAAATTAAAATAACGTACCAAGAATGCCCCTTTCACTTACTAAAATATCTACTATGTAAAGAAAAAAAATAAGAAAACAATACATATTAGGTATTTCTATGACCATAAGAATAAAAATAAAGCATCCTTTAACCCATACCGTAAAAAAACCTCAGCTGGAAGTAATGATTTTTCACCATCATCACTCAACAAAATGGAATAAAAATAAAAATTTTACACCTCTCAGAAGACAGCAATATAAAAACAATTGATTTTTTGATCAAAACGAATTTTTAGTCTGAAAAATTAGTAAAGCATACAAAAGCAACATAAACTATGAAGTATCATTGTTATAGTACTGACCTGTAGAATAACAATGCATGTTACTTATGCTGTATGGTGAACGGTAAAAAAAAAATGGAAATACTATAAAGTATTGCCAGAATTGATATTTCCCTCTAACCAGGCGAGTTCATCAAGGGCTATACTAACTGGTATAGATAAAGTATCAAAAATATGGGCAAAAAAACAAATATACGTGTATAATGAGATAGAATAGGTAAGACAGATTGTCCTGCCAGTACACATGTCAGTCAATTAGACATCAGGATAGTACAAGATATATACAGATCACCCGCCTAAACACATATAAATAACACCGCTACTACCAAGGATAACACACATCCAGTTGAATAAGAATTAATGAGATGCATACATATATACTTCCAGTAGACTGTAAACTGCAGGAAATAAGACATTGCTGCAAAATACTGCTCCTTCAATAAACTGTACATTGCAAGAAATAAGACATTGCTGCAAAGTACTAACAGCCTATACGAGATCAGTATATGACACTTCACTGTGATATATCACTGGTTCTATGATATTATATATGACACAATTCACACAATAATGCATCATATCAAATTAATACATCAATAAAGAACTATTAAGTATCATGCCCACTGCATCAGATATACCAGAGTTGTGGATGAGCGACATATATTGTATGATATGTGCCAAGAGATTACATCCAGATAATTCATACGTCAAAAGAAATATATGAAAAACATTCAAAATAATGTCTCATACACATCAACATGGTGGCGTTAAAATATACCGTCATATTCAATGACATAAGTGCAAATACTATTGTATGTGGAGTTTCATAGCAGGTATGAAGCCCATGCATGACTTATGTTTGGCCCCATAAATATTCTCCTTTAGTGATATAGGGGTTTTTAGGGCCGCTTGAACTGTAACGGCATATAACATAATAATATTGACTTCTTGTTTAGGCATGATGAAGATTTATTATTCCTTACAGTCTAATAATGTTTCAAATTTTGTGTTGGTCAATAATTCTTGAGAAAATAAATCATGGTATTGGCACACAAGTCAATATCTACTTAGAGTTTTCTCAAGGAGTTTGTTAAATATGCTGATGATGTCCAGGGTATGAATCCATAATGGTTTCCACATCCAGTCCAGGAAACTATGTATGAAGTAAGACATGTTCTATATTTCACAATCATATACCTGATGTGTTCTCGCATTTTAGAACAGTTTTAACACTTTTTTTTATAGCGGAAATGTGTGTAGCATACAATATCAGAAATTTAGATGTGTAAGTTCTAAACTCTGCATAATAATAATAATAATAATAATAATAATAATAATAATAATAATAATAATAATAATAATAATAGTTGCTAACATAGGTTAACAGTTAGTTGCTAAGTGTTCATCCATCCAAAGATTTATACTAAACAAATCAGGTAGACTGATATGAAATGAAAGCTAGATTTCATGTCATTTTATGCTAAGGCCCCATATTGCAGATTTTGATGTAGCCAAAGCCAAGAATGGCTACAAAAGGATTGGGAAATATACAGGATACACTTATATTTCTAACTTCTGCTCAATCCAATCCTGGCACTGGCTCACAAAAAAATGCAGCAAACTATGCAACAAAAAAAACAGTGTTTCCGCAACATGAGTCTTAAGGCCCCTCGCGTTGAATCGTTGTAAAAAAACGCTAGTGGAAAAACGGCAGTGGAAATGAGAGAAGAGCTTTTTTTGTGTGGACTTTCTGCCTCTATTATACCTATGTGTGTGTATCCCATGTGTGGAGAGGATCAGCCAGAATCCCATCCACTTTGCAGATAATGTAAAATGCAGTGTTTTTTGGCACAGTGTTTCCACTGTGGACAAACCACTGTGTTTTCACAATGCGAGGCCTCGACCTAAAGGGTTTTCACCTCTCGACAAATCATCCCTTTCTTTAATGAAGCCTGTCCAATTCTCCTTATGGCTACTTGTTACTTGCTGTATATGGTGTAGGATGTACCGTAATTGAAATCCTTGGTCGTCTACGTAATATATATGGACTGTGCTAACTCACAAGAGCAAGTGCTGCTGTGGCCATCCTCCCTGGCTAATATAAGGGGCTCTGATGAGGGAAATCCACTCTATGATACATATATGCCTTAATAGAGCACAAGGTGGAGTTTATTTGGTGATGTACCTATCACCTTATACCTATACCTTTAACATTAGAAGTCCCAGAAATTTCGAGCTCCCCCTTGAAGTCCTGAAAGAGGGTCAAATGACCCTTAATCCAAACAGGCAACTCTGATGGCTCCAATTAGCTTCCTATCTTTTGCAAATGTGGCCACTGTCGGAGGAATCTGCAGGGGACAATGGTGTTGATCCACCTTAGGTCTTGTAAGAGAGTGTAAACAAAAGAATGTAAGCTGCTCCTGAGTGTGTCTGCCCACCCCCCAAAAGAGTTAGGTGGCTTTCATGTGACTGAAAAGAAGGCACGCAAGGAGAAACTCCTTCGGCAACAACCTTCCACACCCAGCCCTGGCAAAAGGGCGAAGTGTCAGGTCAACCATCGATGCACGAACAATTGTGCAACTGAGAGATGTGTTGACTGCTACAAATACACGTGTGGCAAATGTACCAGGGACATACCCAGGCAGTGCCAGGTATGTTCCGACAGTGCAGACAGACTGCTGAGTGAGCGCTGAAATGCTAGTCACACAAGAAGGACATGCCACTCACACACACACACACACACACGCAGCCCCCCACAGCACCCTGTTGTAAATATGTGTGGAATTGTTTTATTCCTTGTATTTTTTTTATTATTTTCATAGCAAAAATAAAAGCATGGAAACAAATAACAGTTGTTCTTTTGTATAGTTACATTTTTGTATATTTAGATTTGAGACAATGGGTGCAGAAAAAAAAATCGCAAAACAAATCGCAGCTACTTGCACTACTTTTGTGATCAGTCCCATTGGTCATTTAGATCACTCCTCTGGGATTTTTTTGCACAAAAAAATTTGCACAAAAAAAAAACCGCTGGAAAATCGCTAGTGTGCTTGAGGCCTTACACCAGGGGTAGGGAACGTACGGCTCTCCAGCTGTTGCAAAACTACAACTCCCAGCATGCATACTGGCTCTGCTTTTCTGGGAACTCCCATGGAAGTGAATGGAGCATGCTGGGAGTTGTAGTTTCACAGCAGCTGGAGAGCCAAAGGTTTCCTAGCCCTGATCTAAGGGGTATGTGGTCCTCCTGCCTCCCCCCAGAGGAAAGATGTGATAACAGAGGAGATAAGGATCAGACAGTCGGATTTCAGCTGACTGATTCTTTTGTTCATGGAAAGAAGAGCCAATGGATACAATGTTTTTTTTTTTTTGTTTTTTTTTGCTGTAAGGCTACGTTCTCATTTGTTGTAGTTTCACAGCAGCTGGAGAGCCAAAGGTTCCCTACCCCTGCCTTAGACAAATGTTTCTGGTCATTACTCTGTACCTTGCTCTAAAATTTCTGATTCTATTTAAAATATCTCATAAATGATTCATTGTTTCAGTGCTTTTTTGCTCAAATAAAACTAAACTATACAATATGTATAGTCTTTATATTATCAAATACAATAAACTGAATAGAACTAACTAGAAACTAAATGGCTAAACTCAATGGAAAACTACCTCCTGTGGTGTGACAGTAATGGCCTTAATTACAGAACAATAGACTGGGATTATAGGTGTTTGCTTAAATCCTTCAGGTCATTCGACCCGTCTCTGGGTTCCAAAGGTAGAAATGTTAAATGACCCCTCTCTGGGACTTCTAGTGTTAAAGAGGACCTTTCACCATATCTGGGCACAGGCAGTGTTATATACTGCCAGAAAGCTGACAGTGCGCTGAATTCAGCGCACTGTCGGCTTTCCCGATCCGTGCCCGGTGTAAAGCGCTATCGGTCCCAGTACCGTAGCGCTTTACAGTCAGAAGGGCGTTTCTGACCATTAGCCAGGAACGTCCTTCTGCCTCGCGGCGCCAATCGCGCTGTGCTGTGGAGCCGGGAGGAACGCCCCCTCCTTCTCCTGATATTGCTTGTCTACGGACAAGCTGTGTGAGCAGAGGGAGGGGGCGTTCCTCCCCGCTCCACAGCACAGCGCGATTGGCGCCGCGAGGCAGAAGGACGTTCCTGGCTAATGGTCAGAAACGCCCTTCTGACCATAGAAGAGCTACGGTACCGGGCCGTAAGCTCTTCACACCGGGCACAGATCGGGAAAGCCGACAGTGCGCTGAATTCAGCGCACTGTCAGCTTTCTGGCAGTATATAGAACTGCCTGTGCCCAAAAGTGGTGAAAGGTCCTCTTTAACTATGGTATTATACTGTGAAATAACTTTTTTAAAATAATTTTCCTTGTCTAATACACGTCACTTATGTTATAATGCAATGACCATGGTAGAATATAGGTAACATTTATAGCTGTCTTATTACCCAGAGCTACTAAACATGGCTGCTTTCTTTCAGAAAGAGCTCCTCTTCCTCTTCTCAGGCAGTGACATCACATTCATTGGTCACATGGCCATGCTACAGCTCAGTCCCATTCATTTGAAAGGGACAGAGCTCATGCATGTGAGCAATGGATGTGATATCACTGCTTGAGAAGAGGAAGAGGAGCTGTTTCTGAAAGAAAGCAGCCATGTTTTCTAACCCTGGGGAACCCCTTTAAGGTATGTCCACTTGGAACTGAAACAGTACAGATTTTCTGCATCAGTACTGAGCCTTGGCAGACAGTAGTATTTTCTGTGTGTTTTTCTTAGGCCTGGTTCACATCTGCGTTCGGGGAGTTGGCTTGGGACCCCCAAATGGAATACCGAGTGCATAAAAAAATTGGGGAGCAATGAAAGCACACTGACCCCATATACTATATTCATGCGGAGACAAAAGTATTTCTTGTAGCACTTTTCTCTCTGCATGACTCATGCGGACACCGTACGGCAAACACACGGAACCCTATTATAGTCTATGGGTCCCTGTGCTTTCATTGCTCAGCGCTTTTTTAAGCATTTGGTATTCCGTTCGGGGGGGTCCCCAAGTGGACTCCCCGAATGGAATACCGAATGCAGATGTGAACCAGACCTTACACAACAAATGCAGATTTCAGTGGGGAAATACTGTGGTTGTGACATGCAGATAATTGATTTGCTGCTGGTTTCCAATCCAAGTCTCAGGTCAGTTTGTTCATCTATTCGGTGCTAATTTTCCTTGGTTCCTTGGTGTAGATTTTCTTGGGTCCATATGAAGAATCTGTAGTGTTTCAGGGGTGTGTGACTGTATTCCTCTTTTACAGACATTCTAGTAATACAGTCGCTATACTAATACTATTACTATATTAATATTAATAAGGGTATTGCTTTGGTTATAATTGTCTGGGCCTCTAAAGCATTACGTATATAACATTTTTCCTCCTACAATTCTTCAGTCCACAGAACAGTAAAATTCATTCATTGTTATTTCACTGTAAAAACGTCATCCAGTGATTCAGCAAGATAAAATTTATTCTTTCTCTGCAGTAAGCAGTATTCAGAGTTTATCGCCGGAGTCCTTATTGCTGAAAGGGATTTTGCATAGATTAGTAAAGTATTACATTTCCGAACTGATATGTACTAAGTATTTGCACTACACAATTACTTTTACAATATAAAAATCTGACAGTACATGAATTATTGTAGGAAGGCGAAATGTAGGTCGGGTCAGCCATAGTTACTCACAGAATTACCCTACACCATCACCAGAAATGAGATGTCACTAGGTATGGCAGACGGTACAATAGAGCAAATTTAACAAGGATTTTAAATGAAGTTTACACGCATTACTCAAGAAAGTAATTTTTAGTGAAAGTCAATGCAATGATGGATCATACACTGGAAACTGAAGTCATTACAGTCATTCTAATATTCCTATTTAAATGCATGAAAAACTGATTAGCTAAAGGCAGTCCGCTGCATGGACCAGAAATAGCAGCTCTTTAATATTTATGCTAATGTAAAATATATTTCCAAAGAAAAGGTTAGAGGTGATGTGTGGGTAGCGGATTATGACATACACACAAACACACAGGTTATGTTATGCAACTGGCACTGGTGAAATAGCTATTAGACACCGACTGGTGGCCAGTAACAAATGTCACTGCATGCTTGAGAAGGAACATGGACGTACTGGTGAAAATACTTCTCCAGTAATCTATCCTTTATCAGGAAATTGTTATTCACCAAGAGCTTCGCTGATGATAAAATGAAGGAAGTTGTCTATCCATCCATTGCTGCTTTATCTATGTACCTGTAGGCATTCATTTCCTATGCTCCGTCTCGCCTTTAGTGAATAGTATTATCCAAAGATGAAATACAGCCATTTAAATAGAAAATAAAATAAACACATTTGACCTTTCTACACAATGAGGATCAAAAACAACGAATTGCCGTCAACCATGAAAAGGTTACAAGCACAGATGAAGCTGTAAATGTACAGAAAGTGGAAGTGCAGGAGTGAATGCCCGGGATAAATAATTGCAGTTATTGGAATACCTGTCAGCGGGTTTTGAGGTGCAGTTGGTACATGGGTCACTCCTATACCCTTGTTATAACACTAAAGAGAGAAAATACACCTCAATATTTCACTTATCATATATAAAGGCGAATTGATCAGGAAAGTCACAGACACATGGGCTGGGCACTGGTACTGCACCCACAATACAGGGCAACCCGAACAGTTGAATTGGGGAGGGGGTTCGGCCGTCAGCCCCTCACTAATCAGATATTTATGGCCTTTCATAAGGATAGACCAAAATAAAAAGCCTGGACAACTGCTTTAACTTCGAAGTACTGACATGTATTGAAATAAATAAGCCTGAAATAAATGACCCTGCAGGTTACGTTGTAATAGAAAAACTATTGCCCTGACTGCACAGTATCAAAAGTCATAAATACTTTGCCCCCTTAAGTGACAGTGACTTGTAAACCGCTAGTGGCCATAAACTTAATCAGGCAGACAATATTGTGTCACTTACTGGAACAATCTTTACCCACAGGCACAAAAGGAATTTCTAGAAGTCTGACTGCTCGATAAGACAACCAGTGTCCATGCTGCATAATGAATGAAAACATGCTGTACTAGGTCAGGTACACGCCGCACATCCCGCTGCCTCTCTACAACACCGCGCATCTAATACTCAATTCCTGTTTCTGCTATGATTCTTACAGACAACCATTCATTTCTGGGGGGTTTTGCCTCTTCCATTTCAACATGGCATGATATTTCAATGCCCTGAACTTTGTCGGTAATAACACAGCAGCTCTTTTATGTATTGTAAGCACGCCTTGAAATATATTTCTGTTTTTGAATGTGTTTCTATTGATTCTGATTTTTGGTCGAAGTCGCACATTGTGAAAATGCAGCATTTTACTGTACCTGCAAAGTGGATGGGATTCTGTCTAATCCCATCCACACAATATAGAAAAAAAATCTGAAAGACAGATAACTATACTGCTAGTAGCCCCTCTTCCATCATATGGTGCAGAGGAAAAGCTGCGTTTTCAAAACATCCGCGGTTTTGTAAATCGCAGCACGTCAATTATACCTGCAGAAACACTGTGTTTTCCATATATGTATAATAGGGGCAGAAAGTCCACAGAGGAAAACTGCAAAAATGCAATGAAAAGCACTACAGAAAAAAATGCAACGCATTTTCATAACATTTTTTTTCTGAAGTGTTTTTTATTTTTTTTTTATTTTTGGTGCATTTCACTACATGGGGCCTTAACCATAAAAGAATTTTCTTATGAAGTCAACCCCAGTCCATATTTTCTATTAGTGTATAGGTACATATGTATTGTGAGAGGATTAGCTTGGGGATTGCCATCTCCTGAGAACGTTACGTTGACTGATGGCCAGCACATGGGACTGTGTAATTCACACTCATGTGCACGGGCCTACAGAAATGAATGGATTACTGTGGATAGCACACATGGATTGCACACTGACCTAGCACACGATCGTGTGCAAGGGGCTTAACAAAGGAACCTAGGAGAATACTGCTTTTACCACTTTCCCACTGGTCCTGTCCTACTGTGGGGTTACTCCTGCCAATATTGGAGAAATATACTGCTCAACCATTACATAAAGATGCCAGCCAAGATTGTAGGATCATGCTGTCCTTAAACAGGGATGTGCTGCTGACAACCAATACGATTAAATGGGGAGGAATGATTATGGTCGTAAAGTGGTGTTCACACTGCCGAGGATGTCCGCCCTGGGGTGTCTGTGGTAAATCTATGAGTAAAGGACGGTGATACACATGTCCTGAAATGCGTCAGATGTTTATCGATGTTTGTGTTCCTCATATGGTGATGTAACTCCCATTTTTTCATGATTGTACAGTAAAAGTTAAGTTTTATGAAATTGGTTGCTGGAGAGAAAAAATTCTTTACCATTGTGGCTATTACCCCTACACAGTCAGGGGGTTTCCATGCAACCAGGTGGTTCTCAAAAAACATTTGTTATACGTGCAGTGCAGCGGTGGGTTATGGATACTGTCTGTGGTAAACCCCGGGGAAACCGGACAACAGATGGCTTGCGAGCGGTCGGCTTTAAAACCCATTAATTTGAATGGGTTTTCAAAGGTGACTGCCCGTGAGTGTTTTCAGCCTCCCCGCCTGGTGTCCTTTTTTTTTCCGCGGACACAAAGTCTTCCATGCAGGATTTTGTGTCCACGGAAGAAAAAAATGGACACCAGGCGGAGAGGCTGAAAACGCTCACGGGCGGTCATCTTTGAAAACCCATTCAAATGAATGGGTTTTAAAGCCGAGTGCTCGCAAGCCGTCTGCTGTCTGGTTTCCCCAGCAGCGGACAGCAGCGGCAGTGTGACCGCCGCTTAATTGTTTGTTGTCCATTCACTTTGCATCAGTCACTGTAATAGGTTACTGCCAATTATTGCAAACATGAAATTTGGTCCGTGTGTTGGCTCTGCAGCTTATGTCGGGAGAGGGACTACTAACAGTTATCGATACTGCTAGGAGTCCATGTCGTTCAGTTTCATACTGTCCTGTACTGATTATAGCATGTGACAGTATGCCGCTAGGATAGCATAGATAATGGAACTGTTAGGAGTCCCTCTCCTGGCATAAGGTGGCGGCTGATAAATATGACCAACACACAGACCAAGCTTCACGGCTGAAACGTGTGGAAGTGACCTAAATATTTATTGTTGATCAGTGCTTGTTCACAAGTTGCATGGACAGGTCTATAGGGCCCTCACTGGCTAAGACTAATTCCATACAGACAGCACTTGCTGATAACATATAGCATTCCCCAAGTTATGCTAAGCTTTTCCCCCATAGATGATGAAGGTATTGCAATAATTTATTATAGCATCTTAAAAACTCTCTTCAGGCTAAGGCCGCACTAAACAAAACACATTGCGTTTTTTTCTGCAATGTTTTTCTCAGAAAGACTTTCTGCCCTTATTATACGTTCATAGAAAACACCAGCGTTTCCAAAGGTATGATTGACATGTTACGATTTTCAAAAGCGTAGGTGTTTTCGAAAACGCAAAAGTTTTAAGAAAAGCTTTTCTGCATGTTTATTTTCCACAGTGTGTAAATGGGATTAATGAAAGCTCATTCACTTTGCTGATACTGTAAAATGCAGATTTTTTTCTCCACAGTATTACCGCAGCAGACAAAAACACAGCGCATCCGCAATGTGGGGCTTTAGCCTAAGAAATAATCTGTATTAAGCAAGGGTGAAATATATTTTAATATGAAGGGAGTTGTTGTGTTTTAAATGCTGGATTTGGACAAGATAAAGAGAAAAACCTCTTCCTGCTAACAGCTTTATTATTTGGCGGCAGACAAGTTATCAGCTGTTTACAGCAATATATATACATCTCCTTCCGAACAGGCGGCGGAATAGTACGCAGTCAGCACCGGAGATCGCAGACCTGATTGGAGCCTGTTCTCATTTATCACTTCCAAGGGCAGCAGAAAATGCCTATCCTAGGAAGTTTTAATAAAACTGTTTTCACAAATTGTCTATAAATTCTTAGTAATATAAATGATGACATTGTGACGCATATTCCCGTCTTATATTCAGTAGCAGAGAACTGGCTGTATGTAAATCATTACTTCTAATGGTCTTTGAGGCAGAGTCTCCATAATGTAATGGGGATTTAGCCCATACGGGTCAATAGAACTATGTGATCGTTTCCCATTGCTGCCCACTTCTATAATACTCGGAGCTTGTATAAGGGATCAAATACAGCAAACATATTGGGACTTTAAAGAGTAATCCTGGATGCCAGGAAGCACAATCCTATTTGATTGCCATGGGGATTGAGAAGCATTAGATGAAGACTTTAGAAGACTCACAGCAGATTTTACAAATGAAAGGAATCTATAGCCGGCCGTGCAGGAATGTGCCTATTAGGGGAAGATGACATCCTGTCCGCTTTAACAGGCCACTCTGATCATTTACTCTCTGATAGTATGGCACGCCATTACTTCCTACACTACTATCCAATTCTATTGTCCTTTGTCAATGCTCTTCTATATCACAGCTGACCTCCTCTATTTTACACCGAGACTAACAAAATATCTTGTCAGGTCACCCATAACCGGGTACAAGATTTGTTTCTCTCTGTGACACTACAGAAATATCCCTCCATTTATTCATACCATGAGATGAAGACGGCAGAACAACAGCCATTGCTTTGTGTACAATATCAGAAATAGAAAGGCCATATCTTGGTACCCACCTAACATATAATGTCCATGTGAGAGCAGACTATTTTACTGAATGCAGAGGTTTACAGGTAGGTATCTGTGCTACTACAATTATGGCCTTACACACATTACCATGTAAGAGCTCCGTATTATCTTCAACTTGTTCAGAGCTATAATCCTGAGCACTTAGATAGATATTGTATACTGTCAGAATGTGTCTAATTTCATAGACATACAGAGGTTTTTTGTACCACGTGCACTGAATTCTATATTAAAGGGGTGCTTTCCTATAGAAGCAAGGAATTTGTTTGTAAGAATGTCCTATTAATATGGTACCCTTCTGAGTGACTGATTGAGTTCACCACTTCACTTATTCCAGTACAATAGGATTGTTGTTAGTTTTGGTGCTTGATATGTTAATTAAGGGGTGTGATTTTTAGCTCCAATCAGAGACCACACCTAATTAGCATATCAGGCATCAATATTAACTGCATTGATTGCTCTGAAATGGTGGAGGATAGAGGAAAATCACAAATGTGCTGAGTTCACTGGGGGTGGTATCTGTTAAACAATGCAAAAAACTGAACTTGGTGAAAGTGGTGGAAGGACCTCTTTAACTCCTTCCCATCGGTGACATATTTTGTGACTTTCATTTTTGACTCCCTGCCTTCTAAACCCCATAACTTTTTCACTAACAGAGCTGCAGGAGGTTCTAATGTATGCGGGGCAAATTGTTCTTCATAATGTTACCACTTATTATTCCTTTTAATGTAGATTGTGAGCCCCACATAGAGCTCACAATGTACATTTTTTTCCCTATCAGTATGTTTTTTGGGAATATGGGATGGAGATCCATGCAAACACGGGGAGAACATACAAACTCCTTGCTGATGGTTTTTTGCCCTTGGTGGGATTTGAACACCAGGACTCCAGCGCTGCAAGGCTGCAGTGCTAACCACTGAGCCACCGTGTGGCCCCTCCACTTATTATTCTGTACAAAGTACTGGGAAGCTGGAAAAAAAATCAGAATGAGGTGGAATTGGAGAGTACATGCATTTTTGTAACTTTCTTACAGACTTTGTTTTTAAGGTGTTCACTCTGCAGCCAAAATGACATGAAACTTGTATTCTATGTTTCGGTACAATAAATTTTAACCCTTTAACAAAAACCTAAAACTTTGAAAAAAAATGTCTTTTCTGTAGACTGGGAGTTTTTGGACACCGGGATACCTAATGTGTACCTAAATATGTATCTTAGGAATGAGGAAGGTGGTGGTGGTGGTGGGGAGATATAAACTTTTAAATATATATATATATATATATATATATATATATATATATATATATTTATATATTTTTTTTAAATAGCAATTATTATACCCTCCAGGAGTATATGCGACTGTAGTGACTTCACTGTGAACCTATTGCATTTGTCACTTCACATACTTCAAGTAATGTACCTGCTGTAGCCAAATCCTGCAAGCATCTGCATGCTTATTTGGCCACATTTCTTTATCAAGTACTTAGGTTATGTGGCTGCCCTGATCTACACTATTGAGTTTGCTGGTGTGAATTAGATTGCTGTGATATCTTATTTAGAACATAGCATTAAAGATTAAGGATCAGCCAATAAAAAAAAATTACAGAATTACATTGCAAGACCAATTTAGTACTTATTGAACAAACACGTCCACCACCATTTTCTGCCACGCAATAAATACTGTCTACTATTTGTTTTTTGTTTATGTTTTTTTTTACCCAGGAGAGAGGGTCCCAGCAGCATGGGCCTCTATAAAACTACATCCTCAGGCTATTACTGGTCTACTACATAAAGAGCACAAACTTAGATGGCTGAACTTCACCCTTTTTAACAAGTGTGTAAAGAAACAAAAGGCAGAGAGGAACTAGCCCTGCGGCCAATAGATATCAAGCTCTTCTGCCTAGAAAAATTCACACAGATGAGCGAAGTCCTAGCATAGTATTTTCAGAATATTTCTGAATTTGCATTTAATATACCACAGACCATTACTCAGAAAATGCTTTAGGTTCTGAAGTTTCACTTGTTTTTATTGTGCAAATTAAGCAGTAAAATTCCATCCCATGTTTATTAATGTAGCTGATGATGTTAGATTTTATTTCACATGCTCAGGGGACAGAATGGAAAGATAAAAGACTAAATCAGCTATCATGTTCCCTTCATCCTCCTCCCTAAGAAATAATATTAAAAAAAATCCCTGAAATCTCCCTCTAGAAGGCATATTTCAAAAGCTACAATTTCTCCACCATTTCCATGTCCACAAAGTAGTTTTAGACTCCTGTTTATCTTACTGATTGTTAATGTATTATTATAATATAAATATATGATAATGATAATTATGAGAATTCTGCATCCATACTGCATAAATAACATAGCAGATTTTTCAATGTATTTCTTTCCACTGATATAGGAATTTGACAATGCTCACAATAAGATAAGAAAGTATGTCAGTATACTAAGCTGACTGCCTGGTGTTGGAGCTTAAACGTCTGATCTAGAAAATGAATGAACTGCAGGCAACATAAAACCAATAAATACAATCTTCTATGTAACAAACCAAATGCTAGAGGCTTCTAGCAATTCTAGATTGGGTTTCAATGGTGTTTTTAGGTTTTATGGAAATACAGTTTATTCACTGTATAATAAAACATTATGTAACTTTCATATATAGTTTTTGTTTCAAATCTTCATTGTGTTCAAAAACTGTATCATTTCTGCATGGGGACCTGAAAGATGGAAACCCTATCTGGTAGACTATAATAGCGTCCATCGTGTTTCTGCCCAGGTTGCACCGTTTTTTTATTGAAACCGGAGGACACCTGGCAAACCACATTATGCTCTATAGATCTGTGGTTTTCCGCAGTAACCACTTTTTGAGTGCACAGGGTTTCTGTCTTTCAGGTCCCTGTGCAGACCCAAATGACAGAGACCTGAACGCTCTTGTGAACCTAACATAATTGAGTTAAAGAAAACCTCCCCTAACAGCGAGGAATTAGGCCAGCAAGGCAAAGGGATAGAAATCACATCCACTGATATATGATGTCTCTGTAGCCCAAGAGCAATAATAATGCTCTATATAAAAGAGCTGTACTGCATCAGCAAATGCCGATGGAAATCTTATTAACTCCAAACATAAAAGCTATTTGATAGCTACAAATATTTTTTTATGCAAACCCTATTGCTAAGTGTTCTAAAAGCCAGAAGGTAGCTAGAGAATATTATAAAAATCTGACGTGACTCTGAGCTTCAAGAGTGGTATTAACAAAGCAATAGTACGGCTAGATGTCACACAGATGGGCTGTTTGTCCACCTCTATAGTCTCCTGGCACTAACACTTGGCCTTGAGGTGCGGTGCCAGATGCTGGATATTTTATTCCTCAAGGCATAACCCTACCGATGAGAGTGACCAATCAAAGAGCACCATGTACTCGTGACACTACAAGATACGCTCTCTTCACTGAGCAGGACAGGAGAGCACCCAATGTATTCAAGTCGTGTTGTAGTGATGCAATGGCGACACGCCCACACCCTTCACTGCCCATACGCAGGTCCATAGGCCTGATGTAATAAGCCTCTATAGTTTCCTAGATAAACCTGTCCTAGCAGTAAGATAGGGGACATAAATGCACAGAGAGGTAAGTATATTAGCAATACAGGTCGGCATATCAAAAATAAGTATTAAAGATTATAAAAGAACAGGGGCTACCATAGATGAGCAAGAATACCAAATGAGGGAGAAAATAGCCATTCTAAAAACATGCAGCACTCCATATATATAATAGCCCCAAGGATCATACATAAAGGGTGTAGATGAAGAGATGGACATAGATCTGAATATAGGCCAAGATCATATTAACCACATTTTTTGGCTTAATGTATTGAAAAAAGATCACTATTAGTAATTCAAAAAACTTAACTCGTTGTTTGGATATAGTCAGATAAAAAATGCATGTGAAATATTCTCATTTAGACCCCAGGGTCCACTATTTTAAGGGTAAATATCCAGCAGGTTTTGTTCTGTAGGACTTTTTTTTTTTTAGCAAATTCCCTTCCTCTGGAAGTAGGGGTAACCAATTCGATCCCTTGAAAATGAAGCTGTGCAGGGTTCACAATGTATTGTTAATGAACATGTCGAGCCACCGGATGTCTTCATTTCTGCTAACATCATTCTCATGTGGAATTCTCTTATAGGTTTACCTTTATATATTGTCCGCAGGAACATGGAATCAAGTAGGTCACATCATTATTGCATGGTTCAAGACATAAGGGAGCTCTGCACCAGTAACACTTGGACACGGGCAGGAAAGGTTCTCAGGCACTGGACATATACAGGAATGTTTTCTTTCAATTATTCTAGTAATTTTTATACCTCCACTGAGCCTCTACCTATTACACTCTGTGGTCAGAAGAGATACAAGATCATAATAATTTACCTCAAATCATGTCCTGGCGGCCATTTTAGTTTGTTCGAAACAATTTGCTAATTGTTCAGTTTTGCTAAAGACTGAACAATTTGGAACATTAGGATCAGTCATGGCTCAGATTGAATCAGTTCACCCACCTCTATTCCCCAGCCTTTGTATCACTACACTACAGTACACCACAGCCCCTTCAAACCCCTGACTGGTGAGGTTGTCAGAAACCAGACCTTTTGTTTAGATATTATTTGCCGTGATTTCTGGACTGGCAGAATGCTTTACTGCATTGCTGGACTGGCAGAATCGCCAATGAAACAATATTTTTTAGATTTGTTTCTTTTTAATCAGTACATTTTTTTTTTTTTTTTTATAATACTTTATAATATAGAAATTTAGAATGTGGTGCTTAGCCTTAGGAGATGTTGAAGTTCTATGGAAAATCAGAATAAGTGATCAGAAGAACAAACAAAATATACAGAAATTTAGTTTTCTATGGAAACAGATTAACCGTATTTTTCAGACTATAAAATGCGTTTTTTTTTTTAGATTATAAGACTGCTTTCTTATTGATTGGGAGAAGCGCTGATAAAGAGCTTTTACCAGTCAATGAAAGAGCTGTGTCTGTGGATCGCAACACCCATGAGCGCAACTAGCAAAGATTGCGCCCCATAGCAAACTTTTGACTTTGGGCCCCTCCCAGGGCTGACATTCGGGGGGGCAAATGGGGCAATAACCCAGGGCATGTTGTCCTCAAAAGCCCCTGGGATTCGAAGCAGTAGGCTGATGTATTGGCATGCTGTACTGTTCACGCTGGTACAATTTAATCCTATCACAGAGTAGGGAACAGAAAAGTCTCTGCTCTGCCATAGAGGAGCGTTGATACCGCACAGGACGTTTTGATGCAGGTGGTGTAATGACATCACTACATCACGCCTCCCGTGCCACTACTACAGGGAGAATCTTCGGCTGCTCCGCTCATCATGGGAGTGCCGTAAGGTGAATAAAAGACTTATTGTTTTCTGGTATGGGAAAGGGATTATTTGCTAAGGGGGCAACTATTATTTATGGGGGGGGGGGCATTAATATTTATACTGGGGGAACTATTAAATATAAGGAGGGCTATTACAAGAGGAAATTATATATAAGGGGGCTATTATAAGGGGAAATATGTAAGGTGGACTATTATTTATATATAGAGGTGGCTATTAGAATGTGGTCACTTTTATTTATAAAAGGGAAACTTTATAAGGAAGGTTTTGTTGAAGGGACTATTATATATAAGAGGGTTATTATTTATAAGAGAGCTAATATTGATAATGTTGTTATTATTATTGATTATGTTATTATGATATTATTTATAAGGTGAACTATTATTTATGAAGGGGGCTATTACTGATAAGGGAGAACTATTCCTAATATCGGGCACTGTTTATAAGCAAGGACTATTATTTATAATGAGGCGCTATAATAACTGATGAGGGAGTGCAAAAATCTATTAGGAGGTACAAAGGTGGTTTTTTGAATTGTGTGTGAGCATAAAGATGGGTGGTTGTTATTGTCCTGGGGGTAGAAAGGGGGCATTATTAAAATGGCTGCCACTGGAAATATGATGGCATTGCTGGTATATTAGCATTTGGGGCCCCACTTTTAATTTTGCCCAGGGCCACAATTTGTCTAAAACCATCCCTTGCCCCTCCAGTGGCATAGCACAGCCTTTCCTTGCCCACACACTATAACACCCCATTTACACACACTATAGTCTCAAAGTAGCCTCCCTACAGTATAATGTCCCATAGTGACCCCTGCACACAGAATAAAGTTCCAAAGCAGCCCCTACACACAGTATAATGTCATACAGCAGACCCTACATACAGTATAATGTTCCATAGTGGCCCCTTCGCACAGTATTATGTCCCATAGTGGCCACTGCACACAGTATAATATTCCATAGCAGCCTCCATACAGTATAATGTCCCACAGTGGCTCCTCCACACAGAATAATGTCCCATAGCGGCCCCTGCATACAGTATAATCTTCCATAGTGGCCCTTCCACACTGTACTATGTCCCATTGTGGACCCAACGGTGTTCATTGAAGATAATGCAAACATCTTGGGTTCAGCAGAACCCGAAATTTTTGGGGTACACCACCCATGAACTATTATTACACTTTCCAGACTCCAGAGTGTAATGATCAGAGGCCCAGAGGAGGTGACAAACATAAAAACCACTGGTACTGAACTCTCCTGGGCTCCACCGCAACTTCCTGCTGTTTTCAGCCCTTTTTCGGATTATGCTGATGTCATTATGCCATGACACCTACCTGACCCATGTGACATCTATGACATCTCTACAGAGGCCGAAGACAGCATGGAGCTCTGCCAGATAGGTGAGTAACACTGGTTTTTATGTTCACTCACCTCCACTGTGCCTGCAATCATTATATTTTGGGTCTGAATTACTGATTCCTGCTACCAAAGTAATGTATTAATACTAAAGGACTGTGGTTTGGTGGTAAGTGTTTATTTAGAATTATACTTTGTGGGGGGTACAGAGAAGCATTGTACTTTGTGGAAGGCCTTCACACAGGATAATGATTGTCCCACACAAAGTAGAATGCCCTATTAGTGACCCCCACACAGTATAATGACCCTTAGTACATCCCACTACATATAATTAGTGCCCCTCCACACAGTATGATGCTCCTTGTTGCATCCCACACAGTATAATGCTCCCTAGTATTCTTCTATGGCATAATGCAGTATTAGTGCCTGTATAATGCTCCTTAGTTCCCCCAAACAGTATAATTCCTATTATTGCTCCCCAATCTGTATAAGGCTCCGTTGTGTTGTATTGAGGCACCAGTAGGACATTAGGCTTTATGTATGTGCACCTTAACATTCAGCTTATAACCCCCTTTATCTTCCCTAGCATAACAATTAGTGACATTGACCTCTCTACTCCATTTCACCACCAGACCTGGGCTGTATCTTATAGCCAGATGCATATTATCATCCTAGAAAATAAAGTATATAATGCAGTCCCTGACTGGTGGATGATGAGCCCAAGTACTTTTATTCCTGTTTTATGTAGGGGGGGGAAAAAATCTGTCACAAATTAGTTTAATTGTGAAATGTTGTAACCTTTATACTACATCACTCCAAGATCTATAGCTACGTATTATTGTTGAGTCAATTTTATTTCCTTTTTTTTTTAGTTTTTAGAAGGTATTTGTAATTTGACTATAAAAGCTTCCACGTAAATAATCTACTATGCAGAACTTTTGCAGATGTCATTATACTTTTTATAGCTTAACATCTATAATGGTGACTAAGCTTCCTTTTCTGTTGTAAATTCAGAATAATTTCCTGCTTCAGCAAGTTATCATTAACAAGATGGGTTATACGCTTTATATCGCTCCAGGTACCTATTAATGAATTATTCTCTTACAAAACAACAGCTGACTATATTCTCGCAAATATATGTTCATAGACCCAGCAATAAACATAACTGGTATAATTAAACGTTTACAGTCTAACGTATGCTTCACTTGAGGGAATATGCTTAAACGTTAAATCAGAGCTGAAATGCTTCAAGACTGTGTGAAGTGTCAAGACTGTTTGAGATAACAACAGTAGCAGTAGCAGAGCAGCAGTCGATACATGTGAATGAGACTCGGGATCCGTTTTCTGATGATCATTGGGGATTCCAGTGGTTGGTAAAACATGAATAGAGGATAAATAAATGTTAATACAACTCCTTTAAAGGTAGAATTCACCACTAGAGTTAGGTCATTAGCAACAACAAGGCCTGTTACGTTTATAACAGGGAAAGCAAACTGATTCCAGCCTTATCAGAGATGCTTATTAAAGTGGTAAACCTATCTTAGTCCTGGATATAAATTATAGAATGATTCACTCAGCCCTACACTAAGCTTCATTTGGGCAGGGATGACTTTAGGGGCTCTCTAAGGGTAGAAACACCTTGCATAAGTTCCACTGTGTAATACACCTGGGAATTGCTGCAATAGTTCAACAATATGGACCTCCAATTTCTAATAATAATATGTAAAGGTCCATTTATGCATTTATTAATTATGTATACACTTCCTTATTATGCATACACTTATAATATAAATTTCCAACCAAATTTTGGGACAAGTAACCAGATCCAATTTATGTAAATTTACCACAAAGTCTAGCGCACAATTGCTTATTATTGCCCCTTCTCGGGGAAGTCACACCTGTCTTCTGTCAAGCTGTATGATGGTAAATTGGGAATTGCAGAGGACTGAGGTGTTTGCAGTGGGCCTACTGGGGTTGGTACCTGCCATGTTACCTTTTTTTTCTTCCTTTGTTTGTAGGGGAACAATGTCATACCGTGTTTTTGATATGTTGCACCTTTTTCCATCTGTTCCTACTGTGAGAACGGAGGAACTAGCTCATGGGTGAGGCTTCCGCACAGAGACATTTCCAGGACCAGATACAGCTTTGGATATTTCCCTGTGTAATGGGCAGTGGAGATGACCCAATGTTACATAAGGGCGCAGTCTATATATAAATACTAGTAGAATACCCGCAACTTTATCGCAGAACGTATGTTAAATTGTTGGTTATGCCAGCTAAAGTAAAATTTTCTATGACACACTGAAATTGCCATTTTCAGAGCGCTACAGTAAATATTTTTTTCCACTTAAAATTTTTATTATTTTGGCATTTTACATCTCTGATGCAGCAGTTCTGAGTGTGCAGCAGGGTTCAACGCATCTCTGATGCAGCAGAGCTGAGTGTGCAGCAGGATTTAGCGGTTCTCCGGTATAGCAGCGGTTCTCCGGTGTTGCAGTGCTGGCCGTGCACTCAGCTCAGCTCATCTCCGGAGTAGTCGAGCTGAGCGCATGGCCAGCACTGCTACATCTCGGCATAGGAATGCATTGAACAGCGTTGATTAGCCGAATGCTGTACTCTGTATGGCATTCGGCCAATCAACACTGGTCAATGCACTCCTATGGGAAAAAGTCAGCTCTTACATATTGCAAGCTGACAGGGATCCTGAAGTAATACAGTGACTTGGGCATGTTAGATGCCCCCAGGCATGCTTCCGTTGCTGTCCCAGTTGCATTCCAGGGTGTTGGCATCATTTCCTGGGATGTCATAGTGGACTTGGTGAGTCTCCTGAGTCAAAGAGTGGCTTCCCCTGAAACGAGCATTTTTTCCCCATAGACTATAATGGGGTTCGATATTCGTTTGAGTAGTCGAATATTGAGGGCCTATTCGAAACGAATATCGAATATTTTACTGTTCGCTCATCTCTATTAATAACCTATGTTTCTAATATGTTAATGCTGAAGCTGTTGGTAACACATTGATAATAGAACTAATTATCTAATTGTCTAATCCTATAATATAATATATTGCAACAGATTGAAAGTTAATAACATTTATGTATATTGTATCCAACAAATAAGCTCTTATTTTCTATGCCTCTCACCAAACTAAACTTATCCATGCAATGTACAGGATCAATAATCTGCGAAATAATTTGCTTTATAGCCTTGGCTTGAGACAATGAGACATTGCCTGGTCCCAGCCTCGCAGACTGAAGATTGAGTATGTTGCTAGAATGATGACTTGACATTGTCCATAACAAATATTGCAGTTAGTTTAGTGTCATACATGTGTAGATAATTCCTATGTATGCATAAACAGCCAGAACGCAGGATTTATGTGGGGTAATGAAACAAGACAGTGATTCTTAATCACCATTAATGAGGAACCTCCATGTTTAATGATGGAATTATGATATTCAATTTGCTTTAACTTATTTCAAGGGTGAGCAACCATAGAGAGATTGGCTTTGTAGTCTATAAAGTCAGACTGGATTGAACTGCACCTTTAAGTTATTGTATTTAGCAGTCGTACATTTTAGATTTTATTATTCATCATCTTAGATCACTTTGTTTACTGTTACATAGATCAATAGCAAATCCAATTTACCAAGGAGATTATTTATTTAACCCCCTATTGCTTTTATTACTGTTTTTATTGTTAGCAAACAAAAACATTTACACAAGCATGAATTTTAGTAAAATATTTTATTCTGAAATCTTCAATTCTGAACACATAAATAAACAGCTCTATAGCATTATATACATGTATATATGTAATCTATGTATAGCATTATATAAATTTCATATAAATGAAAAACATTAGATAAATGTTACAGGTCAACACATACTAAATTATTAATCATAAATGTTCCAATAATTATTATAGCACATATAGAAACAGTCTTGTATAGTGGTAGATAAAAATACATAAATTCAGTTTTTTTAAAGTTCAATGGAAAAGTAACAATATCTGGTTATCCGTAGTTAACATTTCCCACCTACTCTATGATCAAAATTTTAATTACATACTATACAGTAGAATTACTTATAGTATATCAATTTTTGCAATATATCAGGATATTCACAATATTGAGTTGGCACCCCCTGGAGGCCTAACAGACGTGGCCCTGAATAGTAGCAGAGATGGATAATTACATTTTGACAGTTCCTCTTGAAATAATCCAACAGTTAACAGCGTAATGTGGGGTCATAACAGGTGGTGCTATATTATCTGTGGGCCATAAAAGTAGGCAATGTACCATGTAGGGGCCAAGTAAGGGCTCGTTCACATCTGCGCCCGTACTCCGTTCTGCAGGTTTCCGTTTCCTGCGCAAAACAGGGGCAGGAGACAGAAACCTGCCAGAATGTTTCAAGGCCATTCATTTGAATGTCGTAAAAAACAAACTAGTATAGAGACGTGTCAGCTCACTCACGTGTCTTCAATCCATGACCAGTTGTAATGTCCACTCTAATAATGCCGTGTTGTAGTCCTCCTCAGTGGATGTACGTGCACAGAAACCAACCTCCCAGCTCGAGGTGAACTTGAATAGTCAAACGATGAATCCAGCAAACGAACTCTGTTTAAAACGTAGCCTTTATTTTTATAAGCATCCAGAATAAAATATATCGGTATTAGTGTTTCGAGAAATAGTCCATGATGGCAAGTGGAAAAAACGGCGTCTGGCTGACGCGTTTCGGAGCGCTACAGGGGCTCCTTACTCATAGCCTGACGAAACAAATGCAAAAACACTAATACCGACATATATTTTATTCTTGATGCTTATAAAAATAAAGGCTATGTTTTAAACAGAGTTCGTTTGCTGGATTCATCGTTTGACCATTCATTTGAATGGGTTTGAAAAGTCTCTGGCCGTGTGCGATGGTGAGCGTTTTATGCGCTCCGTGGCAAAACCGTTTTTTTAAAACCAGGCACGAAGTCGGACATGTAGTACTCTGTGTCCAGTTTAGCCGCAGAGCGCATAAAATGCTCACCAGCGCTCACGGCCGGACTCGGCATGACAGGTTTCCGTCTTCTGCATGCAAACGGAGATCGAACGCTGGTGTGAACCCAGCGTAAAGGGGGTAATGTACCACACAGGAGCCATAAAAGGGGACAATGTACTGTATGAGGCATTAAAAGGGCATAATATACATTGGGGAGGGCATAAAAGGAGACAATGTACTATGTGGGGGCTATAAAAGGGGTAAAGAGGGGGTATGTTCAAAATATTTTGATTAGAGAGGCACCCAAAATGAACCCCATACCTTGCCCCTGGGTATATGTTGGGGCTGTACCTGTGGTACCCCCACCATGTACAATTTGCCTCCAGATTACCAGGGCTTTATCTGACATCAGGTGAATGTGACCTCTTTTTCAGTGACAAACATTCCTAGTAAAATACTAGAATTTCTTTTTAGATATTCTGTGAAACTGCCAAGTGATTTTACAGTCATTAAAGCAGAGAACAGATTCCACGGAAAATCAGATACCAGAGGTAACAGAATCAAGAAGCCTTATTAGAAATTGGAAGTGATAGAGAATTGATTTATTTTGCAATGGCAGGAGGTTGCAACACAATTCTTGTAAACAATGAAGCTTAAGATGTATTGTTGCATCTTTAGTAACAGACATTCTTTCAGAATAGGACATTTATTACAGCTTGTGATACAGATATACTGTGTGTGTGTATATATACTAGATGTAAATGTTTTGTCCTCTAATGATTCTATCTAAGCTAGCAAATATGATCACAATACAGTCACCTATATTTTTACATCTTTTTACTATATAGTTACAAACAGCGGAATTTTTGTTGAAGTTTCTGTGAATATATCTGAATAGAGATGCTTCTGTATACTATTCAGGCAGCTGCAGAAATGTCCGCAATGAAACTAGCACATGGCTTTCTACAGATCACTTCTGTCCTTTGCTTTGAGGTAATGATGAGAACATGACTTTCCAGAATGAGACCCCTATCCATTTTATCCCTCTTCCTTTGAGCAATATCTTTCTCCTCCCGCTCTCATATTAAAACAATCTTGATTTTTCTGGTTTTGGCCTTTAGCATTTACTGGAGTAATAGTATAGAGTAGAACATATCCTATGCCTATATGCTCAACCACGTGATGTGACCATGTTTTATGACTTTATCCAACTTCCTACTTGTGCGTCATAACAGAGCACCCATATGTACAAAAACATAAACAGTAGAGATGAGCGAACACTAAAATGTTTGGGGTTCGAAATCCGATTCGAACAGCCGCACACTGTTCGACTGTTCAAACGGGTTTCGAACCCCATTATAGTCTATGGGGGGAAATGCTCGTTTCAGGGGTACGCAACATTCGATCAAATTCTACTTACCAAGTCCATGAGTGAGGGTCGGGCTGGATTCTTCTCCCTGCGCAGCATCCCCGCGTCCTCTTCCGGCCTTGAATTCACTCTGCTAGGCATCGGGCCTGGGAAGAGCCAACTGCGCATGCCCGCACTACAAGCGGACATGCGCAGTTGGCTCTGCCCAGGCCCGATGCCTGGCAGAGTGAATGCAGAGCCGGAAGATGATGCGCAGGGAGAAGACTTCTAAAGGTAAGAGAAGAACCAGCGTTGATTGGCAATGTATAGCATTCTGCCAATCAACGCTGGTTCTGCATCGAATCTTAACTTCGAACAGGTAGTAGTACTCGATCAAGTACGAGTATTTCGAATACCGTAGTATTCGATCAAACACCTACTCGATCGAGTACTACTCGCTCATCTCTAATAAACAGTATTTTTTCATTTTTCAATTGATGCTAAGTTCACACTGGCGTTGGTTCCCCGTTGTTCAGGTCTAAGGGGGCGTTCACACTACCGTCGGTGTCTGACAGCTAGTGTCCGCTGCTAATGTTCGTTCAGAATCTTGTGCGGACATTAGCATTGGACACTAGCTGTGTCCGTGACATTTTGTATGGATTTAAATGGAGATCAGTTTTGTTCTTTTACAGTCCGTGCCTGTCCTTAACTGTCCATTCTCAAAGATGTCCGACTTTTCAAGCGGACAGCAAAAACCTACGCCCCCTAAAGCAACGGTTACACATGGAGCCTGGTGGATCCCATTGACTATAATTTTTAAACTGAAACTGGCAGTGAACTTTTTCCTCCACCGATTTTTGGTGGGCACTGTGCTGGAGCCTCCAACAGCATTAGAATAAACTTGTGTTATTGTGGTATATGGTATTGTAGCGGTACACTCCTACAAGTGTCATTTATAGCCCCATGTTGCAGTATACAGAGTGCCCATGCCTCTATAGAACAGATGCTTGATGCCTTACAGAACTAGTTACACTGACCATGCCACATAAAAGGAGTCACAATAGTTAACTGTTATGATGAAGGATAGATTTTGATGGAAATTTTCCTGGTTAAATATACAAGCTTTTAATTATTAAATCCATGGAGGAAATAAGACTAGATAAGCTATTCATGCGTATTGCTCCCGGTATAATGGGGAATAATTACCTGCTCACACTGGATTAGCTGTAATGATTTGTATGCAGTACAGCTGGGGCTGCTCGGTCTGTGATGTCCAGATAATTGGCTGTTCCTTTATATTTGCCTTGAAATATTGCTTATATGGGTCATACAAGTGCTTCATTCACACTTCACAAAGCCAACATGATTTCCTTCTTCCTGCTGCTTTCAAATATTTAGAATTTAACCTTATATATCTCATTTAAGCTCTTGTATGCACAGAAAAATATCAGGCCTCTATAAAAAGGACGTTAATGCCATGTTCCTGAGATCCCGGGTCTTGTGTCTGAATTTAATTTCCTGCTTGGACTGCTCATAAAAGAGATGTGCTACATGGAAGGTGTGATATTCCTTTGCTTATATAAAGATACTCATATTGAAACATTAAAAAGCAGCTTTATGAACATCTTCAATTGTAGGCTTTGCTTTTATTTCAAAATAGGATTTTTTAGGCTTTCATAATACAAAGGAGGAAACTACAAATGTGCTAACCTGGAAGACTTTGAACAATCTCACATAGCAGATAAGAAATATCTTCTAAGAAGTAAGGTTTTCTTTATTCCTATATAGGGTTCTATGCAGTAAAATATATCATAAACTTTCAAAGGAATAGTTTTGTAAGTTCTAATATGTCAAGAAGGTCATCTTACCTGCTGGGAGCTTCCTAGCCACAAAAGTGACTCAATGTATAATGTTTTGTTCTATTATACGTGGTATATTTTACTTATTAAAAGCTAGAGAACTTTGTAAGGGGGTGTTCACACCCTGGGACAGTCCGCCAGTCTGCCAGGTTTCCATTTTAAGCCCCAGAGAAACTGGACAGGGGATGGCTTCCCAACAGTCAGTTTTAAAACCCACTCATTTGAATGGGTTTTAAAAGCAAACCACCAATTGCCTGTATGTGGCCTCTCCGCGGGGAAATGTTTTTTTTTTTGTTTGTAAGGTTTTGTTTCCCCGTGGAGAGGCTGCATACATACACCAGCGGTTTGCTTTTAAAACCCATTCAAATGAAGCCGTTCCCTATGCAGTTTCTCCTGGGCTTAGGACGGAAACCCGCCCAACTGACACAGGGTGCATTGGGGTGCGAGTGTGAACACCCTTTAAGGCCCTACCACTACCTGACCATGTGGTGTCATACTATTTAGTCTTGTACTTTCCTTACATCCAATTTGGGAAGATGTCAGACACTATTTCACCTTTCGATTCAAGTAGCACATTCTTTATGGTTTATGGCAGTGGCCTCTAATATTCATCAGATCATAAAAACTTTCAGGAGACTTTTGTTTTATGGAATAAATCAAAGTATAACATTAAAGTTCTGACAAATTACTTTTATACTTTGTGTTTTAATTTCTCATAGTTTTTAATAGTTATTATAATCTACTGTAGGTTTGATAGTTGACGTTTTAGACTACCCTGTCATTCTCTCAGATGGATTTGTAGGAGCCCTAAGGTTTTAAAGCACTTTTACTGTGGGTGCCAGGAATCTGAATTGCACTGTTTATATCCATATTCTGTAGAATATGATGTGTTAATATGCCTTTATTTTCTTCAATGGATGTTTGTTAGTAATAGTCTAGCGACATTTGTGTAACTTGAAGGAACGTGTCATATTTCATAGTAGCACAAGCCCGTTAAGTATTATTGAAACCTTTGTAATGAAAGTCTATAAAAGAAAAGCAAATGTAGCCGTTGATGTTCACATCCAGGGAAAAATGAAGGAACATTACCACTGAATTGCATAGGCATAGTACAGATTGCCTTCTACTTTGTTTATGGGCAAGTTATTTCTTTCTGATTTCTTTCTTTATGTCAAGATTTTCCTTGGTGAACATAAATCCACAAATAATCCATTGCAATATTGCAAACACTGTATTGATATCTGGGATTTAAAATTCATCTTTCAAATTTTTCTAGGAAGTGAATTATCAAAAGAAAAACATATTCGACAATGGGTGCAATATAGAATTCAATCCATAAATTGTATTTCAGGGATGGATGGAGCATTGCTTGCATGTAGGTAAGTCAGGTAAGTCATTGCCAGATACTAGAACTCCAGGGGTGATATCTACTTGGACGGAGGGTCAGATTTTAATGGTCACTAATAGAGATTCAGAACAAATTGGTTCCAACCTGAATTTTCTTAAAGTCTCGGACAAACTAAGGCCTGGCTCACATCTGCGTTTGGTATTCCATTCAGGGAGTCCACATGGGGACCCCCCCGAACGGAATACCAAACGTATTGACAAGCGCTGAGCAGTGAAAGCACATGAACAACATAGACTATAATGGGGTGCGTGTGTTTTTCGCGTGGTGTCTGCACGAATCACACAGAGAGGAAAATAGTTCATGAAGTACTTTTCTCTCCGCATATTTCGTGCGGACACTGCATGGAAAACACACGGACCCCATTATAGTCTATGGGGTTCATGTGCTTTCACTGCTCACCGCTTGTATTCCGTTCGGGGGTCCCCAATTCTGAACATAGATGTGAATCAGACCTAAAATGGATGCCACCACATGTAACCTGAAGTCAAAGATCGGAGGAGGAGGGTCACAGGTTTGTAATGCCTAATACCTCTAGCATTACCTCAAAGTGTCTCAGCCAATCATGTTAGGAAGGGGTAATATAGTGCTGATATCATATCCACATATGAGATATTAGGCAGGAAGGAGAAGAAGAGCCATTTTGTGATACTTCGAGCTTAGGGAGAGATGTCTTATCGATGGATGATAAAAAAAAAAACAATTGCTGCTAATACACTGCTACTAAAAAAAATCTACACCAACATTGCAATTATACTACACAATTATAGGATAGTAGAACTAATTGGGAGTATAGTTTACTTAGATTTTAATAATTTCAGGCTAACGCCCTTCATGTTGAGATGCAGAAAGAAACCTTCTTTTCTGCAGCATTTTTCATTACATTTTCACTGAATTCTCATCTGTGGGCCTTCTGCTCCATTACACATATATGGAAAATGCCTGCGTCTTTTTTCAGATATAATTGACATGCTGCGATTTTCAAGAACAGTTTTGAAAATGCAGCTTTTTCACTGCAGACTTTTTTCTGCAATGTGTGGATGGGTTTAGCCAGAATCCCATCCACTTTGCAAGTACTGTAAAATGTAGCATTTTTTTTCTGCAGGCTTTTCCGAAGCAGCCAAATTGCTGTCTTTTTGCAACATGGGACCCCTGCTTTAAACAGACAGACAGAAATAGGAGTGTATGGAGAATCTCTGCACTGTGCTGTAATGGAAGTTCACTGTATTACACATGTATTACACACACTGGCCAAGTCACCCTTTCAGTGTCAAAAATCTTATTTTAATTTTTTTTTTTTTTTTTGCACTGTAATCTGTCCACAGAGTGTCTTACACTGTTTTTCAATCTTTTTAGTTAAAAATTTTGTTTTCTTAGGGCTTTTTTGCAATATTTTTTGTGTTCAACAATACAGAAAAAACTGCCATAATCACTTAAACAATCCAAGCTGACTCACACAGTATTCTACCCTTCTGTATTTTTTTTTTTGCAAAAAAACACACTAGTTCAAAGAATTCTTAAAGGGGTGTCCTGGCTTATTTTATTTATAGCCTATCCTTAGGATAGGCCATAAATGTATGATTAATAGGGGAACAACACCAAGCCCCCAGACTGATCATCTGACGGAGCTGCTTCTGGTGCCCTGTAAGGGCTAGTTCACACGGGGACATGGACGCTGATTTTGACAGCAGATTTTGCGGCCAAATCAGCGTCCATACAATGTCCACACTATGTGAACTGCTCCCGCCGCGACCATCGCGGTCGCGGCTTTCACCTCCACTGTCGGCTCAAATGAATGAGCCGACATGGAGGGCACTGCGGCTGGGCGGAAGCCGCGGCTCATCGCGAGCGGCTTCCGCCCGAAAGATAGGTCATGTCGCTTCTTTTTCTGCTAGCGAGCTAGCAGAAAAAAAAAAGCGAGTAGTTCACATAGGGATACATTGTATGGACGCTGATTTGGCCGCGAAATCCGCTGTCAAAATCAGCGTCCATGTCCCCGTGTGAACTAGCCCTAAACAATATGAGGCCAAAAGCAGAAAACTCCATCCACTGTCTAGCGGCCCAGTGCCTTCACTGCAGCTCAACTCCCATCGACTTCATATTTTTTTCACCTGGCAGGCCAGGCACACTAACAAAGTGCCAGAATTGTTTCTTGAAATTCTTTAAATTGTCATTCTGCCTATGCTATTGTCACTCCTACACCTCCAATGATACGTTGATGTGGCATCTGCTCCCATATGGAGATAAGTTTTGGCAAATTGTTTTAAAAAGCCAAATCTCTTTTCAGCTGGTAAGCAATCCGAGCACACTGACAGCCTACAGCAAATCTTTCTTCAAATTCTGTACTTGCCACTGCCACACTGTAACAAATCTGTTACAGGCTGTGGGCGGGCTCTGGAGCCAGGGCTGCGGCACCATAAGTTGGGGCTGAAGGTGGGCGTGCCGATTCAGCAGGGAAACACTGAGGAAGATGGAGGCAGCCCACATGGTCTCGGCGCCACAGCTGTCCCAGCCCACCTACACAGCTCTCGGACGGATGAGGCTGCTGCACCCGAAATACCACAGGTGAGTGCAGTGGGTACAGGGGGTTGGGGTGTCTCGGGGAGGGGGTGTCCCAGGGAGGGGTGTCCCGGGAGGGGGCAACCACATTCCCCAGCTTCATTGGCCCCAGTGTAGTTGGACTCACCTTGCCACGCTCCCCCAACGCGCTCTCCACTCGCTCGCTGCACAAAGGTGTCTGGCTGCATATGGCAGGTATCCTGCAATACAGGCGCCGGTATTCAGCAATGCACTGTATGATACTGGCTCCTGGATTGCAGTCTACCTGCCTATGATGCAATACAAGCGCATGCCTGACAGGCCAGAGAGGCAGAGCGAGGCTCCGGCTGTCATAGCAACCTGACGCCCTCACTCTGCCTCCTATACGCCACACGCAGCCAGCCGCCCGACACTGATGAACAGCAAGCGAGTGGAGAGAGCAGCGGTGGAGCGTGGCAAGGTAAGTCCAACTACATTGGGGACGATGTGGGGGGGGCTGAGGCTGGGAGCATAGATGGGGGGGCTGAGGCTGGGAGCAGAGATGGGGGGGCCTGAGGCTGGGAGCAGAGATGAGGGGGCCTGAGGCTGGGAGCAGAGATGGGGGGACAAGAAACTGGAGGCAGGTGAAGGGGGGACAAGCAACTGGTGGCAGATGAAAGAGGGACAAGCAACTGGTGGCAGATGAAGGGGGGACAAGCACCTGGAGGCAGAGATGGGGGGACAACAAACTGGGGGCAGAGATAGGGGGGGGACAACAAACTGGAGGCAGAGATGGGGGGCAACAAACTGGGGGCAGAGATGAGGGGGACAAGAAACTGGGGTCAGATGAAAGGGGGACAAGAAACTGGGGCAGAGATGGGGGGACAAGCAACTGGGGGCAGAGATGGGGGACAAGAAACTGGGGGCCGATGAAAGGGGGGACAAGAAACTGGGGGCAGAGATAAGGGGACAAGAAACTGGGATCAGATGAAGGGAGGGACAAGAAACTGGGGCAGAGATAGGGGGACAAGAAACTGGGGGCAGATGAAGGGGGGGCATGAAACTGGGGCAGAGATGGGGGGACAAGAAACTGGGGGCAGAGATAGGGGGGACAAGAAATATAAGCGGTTCGGCGCCACCGCCAACCCCCGGATGAAGTCGTGGGTAACTGCTAGTTGTACTATATATTAAGTATCTTAAATATTATATCACTCCACTGCCAATAACTCACACACCTAGCTGTAGGAACTGACAGATAAGATCTATCTACAGAAGCTGAGAAGGTAAATCAGCCCCATTAGAATCATATAGACCTTGAAGTAAAAGACACTATTGGAAAGGTCTCATCATCTTATAGAGAGAGTAGAGAGTGGTCAACTCTTTAGCCAATCACATGACAAGTGTGCAACCTTACTTTCTTACCTATATGATTGGCTGAAAACTGTAAAGAAAAGCAGGATCTCATTGCTGACTGTCTGATGTCTGTATGTATCATAATCACTCATAATAAAGACTGTAAATTACAAAATGGAAGGAAATGAGCCTGATATTGTTTCGTGGATAGTAGCCTACACTTATTTTATAGGAGTAAGGAATGACAAGGGAAAGGTAACAGAGCTGAGAGTGCAGCACGGATCCCAATCTCAGATAGGATTCTGGAAAGTTATTTTGGTATCTCTTGACTGTAAGATTGGAATTTGTTCACTACAGAGAGACAGACAGAGAGAGAATGAGAGAGAGAGAGAGAGAGAGAATGAGAGAGACAGACAGAGAGAGAATGAGAGAGACAGACAGAGAGAGAATGAGAGCTAGAGAAAGTGATATCTTTATTTTTTGTGCACACCGGCAGTTTTAGTCTTAGGCAACATACATGAGCCAACTACAGAAAATCTTGTTCTAATACATTAGAGATGATCCATAAAATTATATTTTATTTGCAACATTTCATTAAACACATTACATAGTATTTATTAAACATTAACTTCCTTTAAATTTTGTAAACAAATAATACAGGTGAATATAATTTTTTTTGTAATATATCTTATTAGAGGAAAATCCCTCCACCAGCATCGCTCCAGTATGCTAAAGTACTAAATTCAATGCCAGATCTGTAGTCACTGAAGACAGGCTGCAGTTCATTGAAGTCTATGGAAAGCAGAGGAGTGAGTGAGATGGGGAAAGACTGTGGAGCAGGTTAGAGTAAGATTTGTATCTCACCAGGGCATTATTCTCATTTATACTAGTAAGCTCAAATTCAGTGAAAAGGCTTCTGAGCAGTGAATGGAGCAGTTTAACTGGGAGGAGGAAGCCAATAAGAGGCAATACAAGCATTTTCCTCTGATGGGATATATTACAAAGTTTATATTCATTTATAGGAAAAATTGAAACAACAGTTATTTTTTAGTCAGATAGTTGACAATTGAGTGATAAAAGCTATTAGGCATGAAAACCTATTGTATTTAATCACATAAGACCTCTTATGAGCCTCCTAGCGACAATCTTATAACTCGCCATTTAACAGCATCTTAAAGTTTTCCACTAGAGACCTTCTACATGATTTAAGTGACTGGTGAAGCAATAGTAATAAAGTACAATGCTTAATGTTAATGTAATAAACAGCAGAACGTGGGAACAATGTAGCCTTTACATAACAACAATATCTTTAATGCTCGTTTACTCTCATAAGGATGTTTGCACTGCTTTCAATTGTACATTATACATATTATAGTGAATCATGAACATTTCATTTACCTAGTATATAATAAGAAATTTAATTATACATGGGCTTTCCATATGTTTCCAAAAATGTTTGCAGAATGGATACATATTACAATAACAAACTCCAAAATGCAATAAGAAAATAAAAACAATACTGTAGAAAATATGTTTTTCAGAAAAAAACACGCCACTACAGGTCAAACACGTCAATTTGATATTTTATTTACTGTAAGCCAATGGCTGGTCAGGTAATGGAGGGGGTGTACATCTCACCCAGACTACTCAGGTGGATGAGATGAGAAAACTGCAGGAATGTTTGTTCTCAGCAGACAACTTTCATCTGCTGAGCATTTTGGTAAATGCTAAGTACTGGGCTGGACTTTTAGGAATGACAGGTAGGATTAGTAGTGGGACCTGTCATTCCACCCCCCTTCAGTCCACACTTTGGGGATGTTCCAGCAGCAACTCAGCTGCAGAGAGTCTCCTCGTCAAGGAGGCTTAAGAAGCCAGCTCCAGCAGCAACACTTTGGCAGAGCTTGGCTGGAGAGCTGACAGAGAGGTCATATTTTTGGGAGCTGTGTCCTGAATGATTCAACTGGCTTTTTTTGAGATTTTTCTGTTATTCTAGGTGAGGTAATCTATTCTTATGTTTAGTTAGAGCGTAGCTGGGCAGGTATTTATTTTTGTACTGTTTCCTTTTGCCTCACTACCTTTTTTGAGTGAAAAATAAAACTCTTATTGTTTTAGGCTAAAGAAACTGGACTTGTGTGTCTATGCCACCCCACCTAGCAACCCCAGACCCTGACATTACCCATTACATGTAATATGCTTTTTGAATCATTGGCTGAGAAACCATTGCATGAATGTAATGGGTGAATAAAATATATCATTTTTTTTTCATCTGAAAATTTAAATATATTGAAAATATATTGAAAAATCAATCAAGTAGCTAGGGTGTTTGGCAAAATTGTATTACAGTAAATGGTAAAATAACCAATACAATTTTACAGCATTTATGTGACGGTGTCCTTCATAGAGGGCTTCAGAGTTGTCTTGTCTCTATGATGCCCTGAGAAGGGATTGGTAAACCCTGATAAAAGCAGGAGCTTTACCCTACTGCCTCCATGACAAACGCAGCCTGGATGTGGTTCATGAGCTCTTTGTGGACTTGACATGTCCCCAAAAGAAAAAATCTTCTTAGTTTCTCCTTTCACATGACGCAGCGAGGAGTAGGAAACAGACATATTGGTCTACATGCAGCGCCACAACGGTGCGTTTTCAGTCACATGTTATATACATTAATAAAAAACACTTCATATACCATCTAAAGTCCACCCTTTCATTCTGTGTACTTACTTTCACCCTGTACAGATAACACCAACAATAACTTGTTCAGCCATTTGTGTTACTCTAGCAGTTTTGTCAGGTCAGACCTGAATGGATAGCTCTTGTTTTCTTCTTCCCTTGGCATAGTCACCTGTCCCCTGTATACTGGTTTATTTTCTGTGAACCACTGTACTAGGAACTATCACTGTATTCCAGGAACACTCCACAATATCTGCAGTTCAGTAGATGCCACCAAACTGTTCAGTAGATGTTTTGATCCAGTCTCTGTCTAACTATTCGGTTTCCTTTGATAAAACTGCTCAGATCCCTACACTTATTAATTTTATCTGCTGCCAACTTAGCTACAAAAACTGACGGCTCACTTACTAATATATCCTTCCCTTTGATAGGAGCCATGAGATGAGATAATCAATGTTATTCTTATCTCAATGTTTATTAACTTTCCTTGTCAGTGGCTTTAGTCTTATGGTTGATCAATGGTACTACACAGATGTTAGATGCCTATATACACACACGCACACGAATAACCTTTGCAAAGCTAACTAGTAATTAGCTCCCAAGCCTTGAAAATAGCACCAAAAATAAAAAATAAAAAACTCCAGAAGATAAAAGAAAACCAAATAAGCCGATAACTAAAGCAAGTTCTGGTATAGAAAATTCAGAAGCTGCTGCTGGAAGCTGTAAGTCACTTTTTATGTAGAGAAAAACAGCGTTTCAGGGTCTTCCTCAGTACACACCGTGTACCAGAAAAATAAATTGGAGCCACCTTCATCTTGTTTCTTTTGTCCATGTTTTCTTTTTTCATTGATTACATAAGTGTTATATCAATATCTATAAATCCATCATTATACAGTATATTCCACACACATCCCTCCCTCAACCCGGCCACACAGACAGGAGGACAAAATGGACCAAGTTCTCTTTGCCTGTTATGTTCCCTCTGAATTTGACTGAATCAAACTTTTGTGATCTCTAAACTCTGAAGACACACAAATACCAGATTATCTATGAAAAGTATTTCGGGCTGTTAATCCATATATCCCATCTTCTAAAGAAAACAATAAAAACTTTGAGAAATAAAAGTCTTCAGTATTAGGAGTCCATGGATGTATAAAGTTCCTGGCTGTAATCAATTGAGCAACAATGGTTCCTGCTTCAAACATCTCCGCCACGTGTGAGTAATATCTGCATTCAGCATAGAACAACATTGGTATCCCAATGAAGGTCTAATTGTGATGTTATGCAACCATAAGGTATATAATAGATCAGATTAGTGATGAAGAATTGCGCCACCCTGTGAGGAGATATTTATTATATACACGTGTTAGGCCCGGTTCACATCTGCATGGTATTCCGTTCAGGTAGTCCGCTTGGGGACCCTCCGATCGCAAGCCTATACACATTAAAAAGTGGTTAGCTAAGAAACCACACGGACCCCATAGACTGTAATACCGAGTGCCGATGTGAACCGAGCCTTATAAGTGATCCCCATGCAGAATTTAAAAAACATGGCACCAGGGCATTCTCATACCCCACAAGAAAAGGTAGTAAAGGTATTTCAATGTGTTGCAGAATATTGGTTTTACCTGAGACAAATTCTCTACTTCCAATTAAATAACAATAAGAAACAGAGTTTGTACAATCTTTTACAACAGAGCAATGGAACAAGCCATTCATTGCTACTTCTTCTACCTCAAAATGTACTAACCACTTTGAAAATTCCCTTAGGCCGGGAAAAATTGCGGCGTTTTACAGTGGATGGGATTCATGCGAATCTGGCACGGTCGCGGAAACTGCAGCATGTCAATTATATCTACGGGAAAGCCGCCAGTGTATAATGGTAACAGAAAGTCCGCGGAGGAAAACTCTGTGAAACTTTCTGTTCAAAGCGCTTCGGGAAGAATTGTAATGCGTTCCCGTTGTGCTTTTTCCCACAGCACTTTAGCGCTGTGTATTGTCCCGTAGGGCTTTAGCCTTAAAAAACATTTTTGAAAATGCAGCTTTTTTTGCTGTCCCTTTTTCATAGTGTGAATGGGATTATCCAGAATCTCATTCACTTTGCTGGTTCTGTAAAATGCAGCGTTTCTTTCCGACTCCATGGGTAAATGTCTTCCAGTGTTGCCCTATTTCACCACTTTATACATCCCCAAGGAGGACTGATTCATGGCTATTACCTGGCAGGAAATGAGAGCGGTCTCCGGCACTATTTTTATAAAGTTATTTCGTTTGCATCTGGCTCAGACATAAAAGTGTTTACCTAAGTCCTGTCATTATTTGCAGTACTTCAGCAATTCCAGCCATGTTTCCATGGCTGTCTACTAATCATATACACATGTACCAACAGCTGCCATTATTCTGTCGAACAGCGGAAATGTCAGACGTCAAGTGCAAATGCAAGATTTACATGCGCGGCGCGGACTGATACATTTAAATTAGAAGAAGCTAACATGGAGAACAAGGCTGCTCTGAATGTCAATTAAAAAGCAAAAGTTGTAATGTGAAAGGACAGTGTGTCATCTCCAAGTTGTATTGATTTTGTATAAGGAAGACTGAGCAGCCATGCTACATAAACAACTGAAATCATATCACTGGGTATTTTTCTACTATTACTGTCTACATCACTTCTGATCATCGTAGCATAAAACCATAAAGCATGAATATGAAGGTTATGGATGTTAACATTCAGCCATGTGCTTGCTATATGGCTACTGATAGCATTTGCTTTTCTTCCTTCCAACACACAAACAGGCATCAATAAAATGTAATTCAATAAGCAATATTTCATGGACAGTACCAGCATGATACTATCCACCTTTAAGATAACTGAACGCAATATAGTCTTATAGATGGTGCGCAATACTAGTGGCCTTTCAAGAAGACAGGAAGGTTAAATTTAGTGTTACGATTTCAAGAGCAATGTCTATTACACTGTGGTTATAAAAAGGATTTCACTTTCTTACAGTACTTGATGTCAAGGTGAAAGTGATCTTCCCGACCCAGAGTGATAGATTGTAAGGATTCTTGCAAAGACAGAATATATACATATATTCAATCAATAGTACATTTGCATGCATATCTCCAGGATACAATCTGATTTATACTCAATTATGTTAAAGATTTAGGAAAGAATATTGGTAAAGAACAACATCTGCTTCAACAGTTCAGATTGATAATTACGGGTACGAGCAGATGTGGAGTCTATGGCATGTAAAATATTAACCCGCAGAATGTGCTTATTCTGAGGCTCAGTTATCTACGAGGGGATAGACTTACATTTTACATATGACTGGTCTGCAAATACTGGTGTGTTCTACAATGGTATCCATGCCTAATGTAAATTCTATCTAAGGCTGGGTCATGTAGGATTTAGCTGTCTGCTTGAAAAATCATCCAGCTTTGTAAACGGACACTTAAGGACACACATGGACAGTAAAGGACACTACATGATATCCCATTTAAAATAATGCAAATTTTAAACGGACACAGCTAGTGTCCGATGCTAAAATCTTGCGTGGACATTAGCATCGGACACTAGCTGTCGGACACAGACGCTAGTGTGAACCCAGCTTAACATGTCATAATTAAAGCTATATGTTATAACTCCATCCAGCTGAAGGCCCAACCAGTCCCACTTTGCATCCCAGCACATTACAGGCAGGACGTGTTTGTGTTATGACCCAAAATATGATATTAAAATGGCAGATACTGTTAGGGTTAGTTCACATGGGGACATGGACGCTGATTTTGACAGCGGATTTCGCGGCCAAATCAGCGTCCATACAATGTATCCCTATGTGAACTACTCGCTTTTTTTTTTCTGCTAGCTCGCTAGCAGAAAAAGAAGCGACATGACCTATCTTTCGGGCGGAAGCCGCTCGCGATGAGCCGCGGCTTCCGCCCAGCCGCAGCGCCCTCCATGTCGGCTCATTCATTTGAGCCGACAGCGGAGGTGAAAGCCGCGACCGCGATGGTCGCGGCGGGAGCAGTTCACATAGTGTGGACATTGTATGGACGCTGATTTGGCCGCAAAATCTGCTGTCAAAATCAGCGTCCATGTCCCCGTGTGAACTAGCCCTTACTGATACTGTTGAAAAGCAAAGTCCATGAATTAAAGCATAATACATATGAAGGGTTCCCACCTGTGTCTTTCCAGATCAAGTTAATTCTGACCACTTACTAAGGCATTGTGACTAGAGATGAGCGAACAGTAAAATGTTCGAGGTTCGATATTCATTTCGAGTAGCCCCTCAATATTCGACTACTCGAATCGAATATCGAACCCTATTATAGTCTATGGGGTGAAAATGCTCGTTTCAGGGGTAGGCAACGTTCGATCAAATTATACTTACCAAGTCCATGAGTGAGGGTCGGGCTGGATCCTCCGAGCAGTCTTCTCCTTGCAGCGTCCCTGCGGCATCTTCCGGCTCTGAATTCACTCTGCCAGGCATCGGGCCTGGGCAGAGCCGACTGCGCATGCCCGCACTACAAGCAGACATGCGCAGTCAGCTCTGCTCAGGCCCGATGCCTGGCAGAGTAAATGTAGAGCCGGAAGACGCCGCAGGGAAGCTGCACGGAGAAGACTTCTAAAGGTAGGAGAAGAACCAGCGTTGATTGGCCGACTGGATAGCATTCGGCCAATCAATGCTGGTTTTGCATCGAACTTTTAAATTCGAACAGCAAGTGGTACTCGATCGAGTATGAGTATTTCGAATACCGTAGTATTCGATCGAATACCTACTCGATCGAGTACTACTCGCTCATCTCTAATTGTGACACCTGACTGTTGTATTTTTTCCTGTAATTATTAAAGGAGCAGTAAACCTAGAAATTATAAACTATTTTATCCTTAGTGATTGCAGGACCCTCTACACTACAGGGGCATGACCGGGTATTATATCAGCTTATTTAAAAAAATACAAATATATATATATATATATATATATATATATATATATATATATACTCTTTGCATCCTCTAAAAGCCATTAATGTGCCCCTCAAGTTTAATTGCCCCCAGTTTAATGTCCCCCTATAAATTCCCCTCTAGTTTTCTCAGTTTAAATTGGGGCATCAGAAGAGGGACTATATACTATGCAGACAATTGGAGGAGAACATTATAATGTGGGTGCATATAATGTTAGGGTGACTGTAATACTGTGTGGGGGCACAAAGAGAAATGGAAGGGAATGGGCGCAGTCAATGGGCGCGCCACACATTCTATCCCTCTTTCTGTTCTTATAAAGTTGGAAGGTAAGTTATTACATGGGGAATAGAAGTATCAGCAGTGAAGACATCTCCTATTTAATGACTGAATTATTATTTCTAAGCTCAGTGAAGTCAGTCATATACAAATCATTACAATGTTTGGACCTGAGGATATATCACCAGGCATTAAAACAAGTCTAATAGAGCAAGCAGTCACATTCATTTAGCGCCAGATGACTATGGTGCATGTGATTGCATTATTTGGGTTTTAATTGAGCCATTTATAGCTGATGTATAAAAACATGGTGGGTGTATAGGCAGACTGCATTCATTACAGCCTATGGATGCCACTTCGCTCAGTAATATTACCACTCTCTCCCAATAGGAACTAACTTAGATGTTATATTTCATATCTTTAATTACAAACAAAGCTTTAACGTTTTATGCTATTCTGTGAAACCATGCAGAAATTCTCATAATCTTATCTTAATGTCCTGCTGTTATTGAACCGCAGTCACTGCAAAATGCCCACATAATCATAGAGGAGAGAAAGATATTCGCTGGCATCATTTAGTAGTCAATATATAGAAAAATGACCCGACCATGTGTCTGGAATGGCTCAAAAGCCAGCAGTTTATCTTTGTTAGCTCTCTTGTGAGTACGCTTGGCTGTTTGCAAGGCTCAAAACACAGATTCACTGTAACCGGTTCCAAGTCTAAACGTTTCCTATCTAATAGTTTATTTGTGCATTTGCTCCATGTATTAACAGTTAATTTCACTGCATATTAAAATATTATCATAGTTTTCCACGCAATAGCTATTTCATAAATAAACTACTTCCAAACTCTCTATAGTTGGCCATACACATTAGAGTATTGCCGGTGATTTTAGTTCAGAGGCATATGCCAGCAGCTTATTTCCCTTTGTGCATTCAGAACACATCCACAATTAGCCAGAATGCAGTGTATGGGGAATGGGTCAGGAGAGCCAACAAAAGGAAACATGAGCGGAAGGACATCTACATTTCTAAAGTGTTTGGTCAGAGGTCTCCAACATTCTGCAGCTCATGAGCCGAATGGAAATACAACAGGCGGGAGTGAGCCACAATAAATATGAATGGCCAAGTGATAAAGCTGTAAGACGCTGGCCACAATTTCCATTCCTCTTTGATGGACAGAATTCTCAGATTGCAGCACAGCTCTATGGAGTAAGAAAACTGAAGCAGGAAAAGTCAATGTAATTCATTATATGAAAATACATCTGTCATCTCCATCACAACCTTGTAAAAACAAGTCATGGCACTAAAGTGAGCAAAGCCTTACTTTAGCGTCCAATGCCTATAATTTGGTTATGACTCTGATGCCTACATCTAGTAATATCATTATGTCCTTGCTGCCACTAGTACATACAATATCTATAGCAGGCAATGGAAGCCATGTGGAGAGGTCTGTGAGCCCCTGGCTGAAATCATTTAAAAGGAAACCTCATTTTTGAGCTTCAGATCAAGTACGTTCCATTTTTTTTATATTATGTTGGGCTGTTTGATGAATAATTTTGGAATTTATTTAATTAACCTATCTACTTTCCTTTTAATAGAAAACAGGCTCTAAAATTCTTCCTTGTAACCCTCTAAGTTGTTATCAGGGAAAACCTGTACACATTTGTATTGACAGTGTGTAGTACTGTAGCATTAGAGAGATACATCCATTTGAAGTGACCAGCGCTTCTTTGGCAAATGCTAAAGCTTTGAGCTCTGAGCACCTCATTTACATAAAGAATAAAAAACTGAATTTGCAGCTTTGCAGGAATCAAATTATAAATCCCAGGTATGACAGTGCTTGTGCTAAATTCATCTAACAAGGCACGTTAATATTCTGGCCACTTCCTGACATATTTACGTTCTGCTAATTCATTTAACTCAATAAAATCAAAGCTGATAAAGGGATTCTATCATTGGCAAAAATGTTTCCTAACTAAACAACATGTATTGTAGCCTTTATAAACGCATTTCCAGCAGTAACTTTGTTGTTCAAATGCATCTTGTAGACTTTAAATAAACTCACTTTTCTGCTTTATCTTTCTAAAGTATACTGCTACTGCTTCATTTGGAAAATCCAAGATGTCGCACAGTACACACAGTCCAGGACCTGAAGTGGCCATGCGTACTGTACATGCGCGGGACTTGGAGCAAGGTGGCAGTCAGAGTGGTGCTGGAATGCTAGTGATGACACTAGCATGAAGTTTGGGGGAAGGTTTAAAAAAGAGAAGAGGAGGGCACATAACGGTGCATAGGTGGGACCAGAAGGATGATGTGGCAGTGCTCTGTGGTGAAAGAATACACTCCCAGTGCTCCCTGAGAAGGCTGACGATAATGAAGAAAAGTAAGTTAATTTAAGATGTATAAGATGTATTTGAACAACAAAGGTTTTTCTGGAAAAGACTTTATAAAGACTACAATACATGGTGTTTAGTTAAAAAAAACACACCCTTTTTGCCAATGATAGATTTCCTTTAAAGAGGTCAGCCATTGTACTATAGGGAAAACCGTTTTCTTTGCTTTAGAGCTGAATATAAGTGATCAACTCAGTACCAGACTCCACTGCCATACATCTTTCCAAGGGGGCTCACAGCTCTGCCATCACTCAACATTTCAGAAAACTATAAGGAATCCTTCTAGAATTAGTATAAATAAAGAAAAAAATTTTTATAACAAAATCTGGAATGAAAATGTTCATATTTTAATTGTATTTATTTCAAAGGACAGACACCGACTGCGACATTACTGCTGTCATTAAATCCCATCACAGCAATGTCTGCTTGTTAGAGATTTTCTACTCTAGGATTAATACAACTATTTCCACACAAGGTCAAAAAGACATTCAGAACTCATCCTCAAACGCTTCTAGTATAGAAGACACATTTCTATCAAAAACAAATTAACTGCTTTGTACATCGTCCAATTTACCGGGGATGAAAACCCCTATGTAATGTAAATGTTAAAATATTTAGAGTTGTTATTGTAGACTAGTGGACCACGAACAGCTTATTCAGTGCATGTGTATCTTAAAGTAAGGCAAAACTAAGAGAGTGGTAAGATGTTTAAGCTGAAGCCAAGAGAATCATATAAAAGAAATTGTATATACACAAGAATGCACAAGTAAACAGCTTGGAATCCAAGTACATATAGAACATTCCTTGCAACTAACACAAAGTGTACCCATTGCTGAAGACACCCACATTCAGCCAGAAGCCGATCAACAACCCAAACTACAGTCAGTGCCTACAATAGTCACATGAGATTAATAAAGAACCATTCATAAGACTTCCCTTTTGTTTATCCTTTGCAAGTAGTTCTTTTACCAAACACATCTCTTCATAGGAATGAATGGCATACAGCTATAGACAACACAATCTCATATACACTTACCTTAACTATATAGAATTAGAAAGGTTCTGCACTTACCTGTAAGAAGAAAAACACAATTAGTTTTCATTACAACTTTACATATAAAAAACAAAAACCTTGAGAGTCTTCAGTAGATGATACCTTTTTTAATGGCTAACTCATAATGATGACAGAATATAACGTTTCAAAGCTCTTTGGCTTCTTCTTTAGATATAACTAAAACAATTTATGAAGGATGCATATTTATGTACAACAGAACACATAGGGATAGGATTTCAGGAGGGAGGGGGGAAGAGGCTTATTAGTATATACATGTAAACAATTCACAGTTCCCAGGTTCTTATCTTTATGGCTGTGTTAGTTCAGTGATTTCTATAGAATGACATGAACCCATGTGAGATATTCATTCCATTCTCCAGAGTGTTAAATAAGGTCATGCTCTTGTATTCATAAATCTGTCACTCTTTCCTTGATTTAAAATTCCCTCTTAAAACCAAAATTTTCATGTCATTGGTGATATTATGATCTTCATTGCAGAAATGTTTTGGCATGGGGAGGTCCATCCTTTGTTCTCTAATTGAATGGAGATGTGAATTAATTTTCATTCTGAGCTCTTGACCGGTCTCTCCAACATACAGAGTTTCAGTGGAACATTTGGTGCACATTATCAAATACACTACATTAGGTGTGTTACAGGTGAACACACCTGGGATTTTATATTCCCTGTTAGAGTTTGGGATCTTTATCCTGTCAGTGGTCAGTATATGCGGGCAGGTCTTGCACCTCTTCTGTCCACATGGGAATGTTCCTTTGTTATTTGGAGGTGACAGAGAGCTGCTAATAATCATATTCCTGAGGTTTGGTGGCTGTCTATAGCACAGGAGAGGGGGGTCTGGAAATATGTATTTTAGACGGTGGTCTCTTTGCAGTAGTGGATTAATTTGCATGTGATTCCTCTTAGCGTCTCCAGGTGGGGGTTATATGTGACGACCAGGGACACCCGATTATTTTCCTGTTTGGTATTGTATTTTAATAAATCTGATCTTGGTAACCTGGAGGCCCTGGTGATTTGGTTTTCAACTGTTCTTCGAAATGTTATATTCTGTCATCATTATGAGTTAGCCATTAAAAAAGGTATCATCTACTGTTTTTGTTTTTTAGATTTCATACCCACTGGCTAACACGGTACAAAAACAAACATTTTCTTCTTTATTACAACTTTACAGCTGTCTTTGTAATTAACATATGGTTCAGCTTTGGTTTGAGGGCTGAATAAGTAAGTTATACGTATACAGTAGTTGTCAGGGGATAGTCACACACAGAACACATTGCGGCAATTGCTCAATTTATCTGGATGAGGTCTGCAGAATTGAGTGTGCATACTCCAGAAACAACCCTATATGGAAGTGTGGAACCAAAGCTTACTCCACAAGAAATCTGAGAAATGTGAATATACTCTTAGAGAGAAATTGCTAGTTTCTTGTTATCACTACTAGTATCATACAAAGTATATATCAGAAATCAGATCAGATCACATGTATTACTGTAATGATCAACTCACTTTTCAAGGAACTACATTATATGTCCTCATAATCTATATATCTACACCAATATTAAATGTCTCTTAAGATTAGATGGTTCTCCAACCTCATCTAGGAATTTCTTAAAATTTCACCCAGTTTTCTGCTGATGTAAAACAATTTAGATTTTCCACAGCGTTTCAGTCCTGTGTGCACAAACCTGTATTTTCCTAGAATTTGGATCCCCATTTCTGATTCCATTTCCTAGTGTTATGCCATCACTTTATAAGATTCATATCCAAATAATGTCACAATACTATATATCATAAATACAAATAAAGACAAAATATATAACAATTATTATAAGCATAGATAATGTTCCTATATAACATCCACAAAAACAATCTGCTACATACTGTATACAAAATGCCACAATACTCTACACCCAAATTACAGATAAATACATAGTAAATGTCACCTACTTATTACAATTACAGGTTTACATTACAATTGCATAAAAAAGAAATACACACACACACACACATTCTTCTTATATATTAGATTATATATTATTATATTATATTATTAAATATATACAAACTCTTAGTGGGCAGTCTGTTCTCTGGTATACACCTTCATACATGATGTCCTATCAGTTTTTCTGCACCTAATAGCCTCATTATAGCTGCGGTCAATTTAACTTTAAACCGAAGTGAACATCATATAAGAGCTCCAGAGATACTGGACTGCAGATATAGGGCAAGATGCAGCCAAAAAGACTCCTGACAGAGAAAAAGAGAAATCTATGGGCACCAGTGGTGTAACTAAAGGCTTACGGGCTCTGGTGCCAAAGTCCAGCTTGGGCCCCCCCATAAGGGTAATACATTTACAATGCCCAAACTTCCAGTCATCAAAGGGATTCAGAAAGCCGATCAAAGAAGTTTAGGCAGTCTTCGTGTGGTGAGGGTAACCTCTGGACCCCCAGGTTTATGGACACAGTGGCAGACAACACCACTTTGACCCATTTAAGTTTTATCTGTGCTTATGGGTCCTCTAACTCACCTGGGCCCAGGTGCGATTACACACTCTGCCCCCCCCCCATTTACACCACTGGTGGGCACAGTATGGCAAACTGCTTGCTGTATGCGACTAATATCCCATCATCAATAACACAAGCAGCCTGAAGTAGATACAGGTACATACAAGACGTTACTGTAGTGTAATGCATTACACATCACATACTCTATTAAATTTGACTACGTTGTATGAAAATTTAGTGACCATGTAAGAAGTTTTCTTAAATGATGCTTCTGTATATTCTCTTTTTATGTACCCATATACCAACACATAGATAGATGGATAGATAGATGGATAGATAGATAGATAGATAGATAGATAGATAGATAGATAGATAGAGAGATATTCTCTTCAGGTGGGTCATGTGATCTCATTGTGGCCTACTGGGAATTACATAGCCTTTGAGGTCTTGAAAAGTCACACCAGAACCTGTATGATGAAACTGCATGTAATAATCCACATAGACTCTTCACGAGATCACACAGACTACTATCACTAGCTACTGCTGATTAGACAGGTTCCTGTCACACTGTTCTCACAAAGCTCTTACAGGAGTGCACCGTACAACCACACTTTAGATCACCAAAGTCATCTTTCTTAAAACTCATCCCAATACATCCTTAAAAACATCCCAATACACCCACAGAGAAAATGAAAAATAATAAAATTATAAAAATAATTCTCTATCATACTTCCCACATAATAGTACACATTTAATGCACAGGAGACACATATAAATTAAGTATAAAATTACAAACAAATATTTTCACCCTTTTTTTTAAGGAGCCTAGGAATATTGATTGCTGCAATGAAGAGAATGAAAAATGAAAGTGTAACCTTAGATTAATGATGCCTTAGATTAATTATTTAGAATATAGAGATCATTACAATGATTCCCAGCAGACAGAGATGGTACTGTCTTTAACTGTCCATGTTATGGTGTGCTGAGGCATCATGGGATTGATGAAAGAACCCTTGCCCAAATAGCTTTGGGCCCTAACATTATGTGAGTTCCAGCATAGTAAATACTAATTTTAAGCTTATACAATCTTATCCATTTTCTTCTACATTTTTTTAAAATATTTGTCCATCTATGTCCAGCTGCTTGTTGACAGTGTGTTCTCTAAAGTTCATTTCCCTCCCACTAGTTTCTATTTTCACGCAGCACAAAATAAAACCAACCATATGTGGTGTAACAAGCACAAATGTCCTGATGAATGTCCATATAATCAAACTGAGTGCACTTTACACAAACACAAATGCAGGTGGTGTGGTGTAACATTATAGCTAATGTTGCGGAAAATACCTGAAGCGGTACCGTGACACTTTTACCTTCCAGATGTCAAAAAACAGTCTGCTGCAGAATGAGGATCAAAAGACTTAGCAATGACCTTGAAGGTATTTGTTGGTATACATGCCAGCTGCCTTACAAGTGAGCCGCTGTGATGAAAGTCACTTTGTAGAATCGATGTGTTTAATGTGCAATCGGGTCATGGATTTCTGGTGGCAATATGCTTTGCACACTTAAACAATATTACATAGTGACCAAAGTGTTTATTGTGGAGTCCATTAAAAGAACTATATTTACTGGGGAAAAGAAGTATTTAGTTAGTCTCCAATTGTGCAAGTTCTTAAAAAGATGAGGTCGACCTGCAATTGACATTATAGGTAGACCTCAACTATGAGAGACGAAATGAGAAAACAAATTCAGAAAATCACATTGTCTGAATTGGAAAGAATTTATTTGCAAAATAAGTATTTGGTCAATAACAAAAGCTTTGTTATATATCCTTTGTTGGCATTGTGAAATAAAATGCTGCGGAAAAGCTGTATATTCGTAAACACATGCGTTTTTGAAGAATGCAACATTTCAATTTTAGCTGTGGAAACGCTTGTGTTTTCCCTATAAATTTAATAAGGGAAGAAAAACTGCAGAGAAAAATGCAGCAAAAATAGAATTAAAAATGCTACCCCCCCCCCCCCCCATTTTATCCACAGAGTTTTTTTAACTGTATTCTGCAATGTGTGTACAAGCTTTGGCCTTTTGTAGGAAATGTTTGGTAATTGGACCCAGCATTCAGTAGGATTCAAATGTGCTTTGCTTTTCCTTCCAGAACTTGAAACAAAGCTCTGACATGCCAGACAAAGTAGTTTTTGTTAGCAGATTGTTAGAGCTTATGTCCCATGCGGCCCCTGATTGTGCCAAGGACAGAGTTGTTGATTGTAAAATAATAAGCATACATTAATAATTCTAGAAGAAATAAGTAAAACTGGATAATCACCTTTATGCCAAACATCACTTTTCTATCCCATTTAACTGCTGTCTGTTAAAGCATAGACAGAAGTTGTTTTGCTGACTTTGCCTTATGGAGTTAATAAAAAAGCAACATCAACTTGTATGACATTAAACTGAATTATAGATATTGAAAAATGTTTGAGCATATATTTATTAACTGGAGTAAGGGCAATGCACTCGAAAGTGGATTTTGTCAAGGCCTCATAATGAGAATGATGAGATTCAGAACTTCATTTGTCACTCTCAGGCCAGCGCAGTTACTTGTGTATTAGGGCGGGTTCACATCTGCACTCATGCGCGCTTTAAGCAATCCTGCTGGGTTTCCATTTTCTGCCTTGAGAAACTGGACAGGGGACGGAAACCCGGCAGTCAGTTTTCAAACCCATCCTGCTTGTCCGACTTTGTGTCCGGTTAAAAAAACGGTTTCGCTGCAGACAGGTACAAAACGCTCACAACCACTCATTTTTCAAACCCATTCACTTGAATGGGTTTAAAAACTGACCGCCGGGTTTCTGTCCCCTGTCCAGTTTCTCGGGGCAGAAGCACGTACGGGCGCAGATATGAATCCGCCCTTACTAAGAGTTGCATGAAACTGCATCTGCACATACACCTGTGTTTCATGGTTAGTTTTCATGCAGCTTTTCTCCATTAGCAGTTATTACAATTAGGGTGAAATGCATCAGCAATATGTCCAAGCACTGTATGATATATGGTTTTACGTCAAAAGAATTATAAAACTGCATGGCTGTTAACAAACTATCCTACTAATATTATAAATGTGAAAGTTTGTGAGTTTGGATGTTTGTTCCTCAATCACGCTAAAACGCCTGGACGGATTTGCGTGCAATTTTCCACAAACATAGTTTTCCCTCAGGATTGAGTCACAGGCTACTTTTGGTGCCACTAAACAACATGGCTTCCTAGCAGGAGACTCACAAAAGCAGGACTCCTAGCCCCAGCTATAGACTCACACACACTGCCTGGCATTTCCTGCCTCAACCTGCCTGCACACTCCTTACTGTCACCTCAGGAGTAGCCCTCACTCTACTCACTCACATTTACATATAGCTTTCCACTATACATACACAATACAACACATCGCATTGTAATTACATATATCTCCTATCACTGCTATATACAGTACCTGATACATATATACTCCTGTACACAGGCTGTATATACTATATAATTACATGTATCTCCTATCACTGCTATATACAGTACCTGATACATATATACTCCTGTACACAGGCTGTATATACTATATAATTACATGTATCTCCTATCACTGCTATATACAGTGCCTGATACATATATACTCCTGTACACAGGCTGTATATACTATATAATTACATGTATCTCCTATCACTGCTATATACAGTGCCTGATACATATATACTCCTGTACACAGGCTGTATATACTATATATTACATGTATCTCCTATCACTGCTATATACAGTACCTGATACATATATACTCCTGTACACAGGCTGTATATACTATATATTACATGTATTACCTATCACTGCTATATACAGTACCTGATACATATATACTCCTGTACACAAACTGTATATACTATATATTACATGTATCTCCTATCACTGCTATATACAGTATCTGATACATATATACTCCTGTACACAGGCTGTATATACTATATAATTACATGTATTTCCTATCACTGCTATATACAGTACCTGATACATATATACTCCTGTACACAGGCTGTATATACTATATAATTACATGTATCTCCTATCACTGCTATATACAGTGCCTGATACATATATACTCCTGTACACAGGCTGTATATACTATATAATTACATGTATCTCCTATCACTGCTATATACAGTGCCTGATACATATATACTCCTGTACACAGGCTGAATATACTATATATTACATGTATCTCCTATCACTGCTATATACAGTACCTGATACATATATACTCCTGTACACAGGCTGTATATACTATATATTACATGTATCTCCTATCACTGCTATATACAGTACCTGATACATATATACTCCTGTACACAGGCTGTATAACACATCACATTGTATCACAACATACACAATATAACACATCAAATCACATTTGCTAGCCCACCAAACTTTTTAAAGCACTTTTACAGTTTCACACGTCTGTGTCCGCCCAATACTCAACTCACCGCAGACGAAGTCACGGGTAAAAGCTAGTGTAAAATAAAAATATGCCAGTTTGCTGTAAGGCTTCATGCACAAGTCTGAGTGTGCCATCCAAGGGGTTGTCTGATAGTCCCTTCCAGTTTGATGAAAATAGGGTCCTATCCTGCTTTGTTTCATTGTAACCAAACGGATCAAAAGCACTCAAAGAGGTGTGCAATGCACTCAGATGACTGTATTCTACTACAAACTCGGTCCCACCTCGGATGCACCAACTCCGCTCAGGGCTCATGTGTATTCTGTTACATTTACATATTCAGATTATTCTGGTTACATTTTTTGTTGTAAAACCTAAGTGTACACTGTGAAAACTGAAATATTTCAGGATATGTTGCCTTTCTACAACCATCCCATGCATATGATGTAATGAGGTCTTGAAAACATTTTTACAATAAACCTGCCATTCATCCTGTGAATATACACTTTAAAATCCTGCATATCTTTAATGTGTTTGTTATCACATGTTGGAAAAAAACACCAATAATTCTTAAATATATTAAAACTTGATTTAAGAAATGGCCTATGTTCTAATGACAAATCCCCTTATCAAAACCCACAACACCAATATATGGAATAATAGATATGTCTGTACTGAACAGAGGCTATATAGAAGAGTGAAGACAGAAAATACTGCACTTATTTTGCATCGTTCAGTGTAGTTTGTGAATGCATACTATTACATATACATTTATATATAATGTCATACTATTACATATACATTTATATATAATGTCATACTGTTACATATTCGTTTCTATATAATGTCATACTGTTACATATACGTTTATATATAATGCCATACTGTTACATATACACATATATAATGTCATACTGTTACATATACGTTTATATATAATGTCTTACTGTTACATATACGTTTATATATAATATCATACTATTATATACACGTTTATATATATGCCATACTGTTACATATACGTTTATATATAATGCCATACTGTTACATATACTTTTATATATAATGCCATACTGTTACATATATGTTTATATATAATGTTATACTGTTACATATACGTTTATATATAATGTCATACTGTTACATATACGTTTATATATAATGCCATACTGTTACATATGCATTTATATATAATGCCATACTGTTACATATACTTTTATATATAATGCCATACTGTTACATATACGTTTATATATAATGTTATACTGTTACATATACGTTTATATATAATGTCATACTGTTACATATACGTTTATATATAATGCCATACTGTTACATATGCGTTTATATATAATGCCATACTGTTACATATACTTTTATATATAATGCCATACTGTTACATATACGTTTATATATAATGTTATACTGTTACATATACGTTTATATATAATGTCATACTGTTACATATACGTTTATATATAATGCCATACTGTTACATATGCGTTTATATATAATGCCATACTGTTACATATACTTTTATATATAATGCCATACTGTTACATATAAGTTTCCTTCTTTACTATTAAAGATACAAAAAAATCACAACTGCCCAGACACTGGGTTATCCATTAAAAGCAAAGAATAGCAAATATCAAAGGTAGCAGAGGAATGAGCCCTATGCAGAGAATGGGAAAATGGGAAATTTACAGTCTATTCTCTATGTAATGGCAGACATTGTAGATATCTCTACAGAAAGGTCAGATATCTTTTATGAAAGGACAAGTACACAGAGCGTCGCTGAATATGGAAGACAGTAAATGCCGAGAGAGCTGCAGAATGGGAATCATTAGAAATAATTGGAAGTACGGTTTTTTGTTTTCCTCCTTTAAAATCAATTTCCCTATAAAGTGAATACATTAGCAGATGACACAGCTTTATCTTCGCACATCTTTTTATTAATATTGTATGTATTTAGACAGATTTACATAATTATCATGTATATTTATATACCACAAAGGAATATTCTTTCCACAGATATAGTGAAATCCTGGCTTTAATCATGGTAGAAATGCCCCATGACTGGTTATAATAGGGCACCCATATAATTGCATGGTTCTTTTATTGTAGCTGTGCTGTACATCTATGCTGCGGACATAAGATCTGATGGCTGAGAGCGAGGGCTTTTAGTCCTATTGGTGTGTACAGAAATAAATACATATTTGTACAGTATATATAGCTAAAAGGGAACCTGTCGCCATGAAAATGCTGTATAGTTTGCAGGCACCATGTTATAGAGCAGGAAAAGAGCAGAGTAGTGTTAATTTTGTTGGAAAAGTTTCAGTAAAACCTGTCATTTATTTATTTGTTCTTTCAACGCTTAGGAGTACTTGAGTCCAGTGGGCGGTCCTAACAGTGATTGACAGCTATTTCAGTATGGTCATTCACTGTTAGGACCGCCCACTGGACTCAATTACTCCTTCCAAGCATAGAAAGAACAGAGAAATAAATGAATAAATGACAGGCTATACTGAATATTTTCCACATAACTGTATATCCATCTGTTCAGCTCCTATAACATGCTCTATAACATGATGTCTGCAGATTACATAGCATTTTTTTATGGTGACAGATTCCCTTTAAGGTTGTCCTGGTGACAAGAGCTCCTGTTCTCCTTGCCAGACTGGCTCCAGCTTCAACCAATAGCTATAGTCCATGACTGGCTGGAGTTAGTGATGTCATCATGTAGCACTGACAACACAAACTGCTCCTGTTACCAGGGAGGATTTACTCTCTCTTGTTAAACTGCATTGTGCCACCGGTAAAGTTTGGTGAAGAAGGGTTAATGCTATGGGACTGTTTTTCAGGGTTTGGAACAAACTCCTCAGTTCCAATTAAATAAAATCTTAATATTTCAGCATATCAAGACATTTTGGACAATTGTGTAGTTTGTGGGAATAGTTTGGGAAAACCCTTTTCTATTCTTGACTGTGTCCAAATCCATAAAGACAAGGTTGGATCAGCATGGACACATAGACCTTCACCTCAACCCCACAGACAATTTTGGGATGAATTGGAAAGGAGATAGCGAGCTCAGCCCTCTCATCCAGATTCGGTTTCACAAATGCTTCCCAGATGAATGGAAGTGGCAAAGTAGTGACTAACTCCATATTGTTGTATACGGATTTAGAATAGGATGTCATAAAAACTAAATGTGTAGGTGCCCCAATAGTTTTGTCCATATATATATATATATATATATATATATATATATATATATATATATACAGTATATATATATAGTCGTAGTAAAGTTATCCTGAACTTCAGTTATATTCATTTGGTTAAACTGCTGCAGCATGATATCTTATCAGAGAAGACAATAAAAGACAATGAAATGTCATTGGAAAAATGTTTTTCCAATGACTTTGCATTGTTTTTTTATATGGCACCCGAAGAGTGTTCCTTATTATGAGAAGGACAACGCTTTGCCAGTTTCTTCTCTACAATGAATGTCAAATGGATTGCCTCAACTTCATATGCTCTTTAGAAAATACTTTCCATATTTATCAATTTCTATAACACAGACTAGACAGATTACTTCAAAGTACATGACATTTGTATTGTAGATATATCCGATGGTTGGTCTTCCTTTTTCATTTATGATTCAGAATTATATCATAAATATATATTTTCTATTCTCTACCCCCCAGCACTTTACAATTTTTTGGCTGCACAATGTAGATTTTGTAGTGATGGGACCACCAGTTCAAAGAGCTGATCGGGCCAATGGAATAAACTGGTAGTGGATTATTTTACCACAAAGCTATGGTTAAGGCCCTTTATAACATTATTACATTATCAGCAGGCTTGTAATACAATGTTATAGCGGCATCCATAAATGTACTAAAATGGTTCTAGTAAGACAATAGAGTCATGGGGAAATAAACTGCCATCATACAGGTGAGTTCAACCTATTCTCCTGCAAAACCCATTATGGCAAAGAGAAATTGGGAAGATTTTTATGTCTATCCTTATCCCTCCTATTCTAACATTAGCCATCCAGACTGCGATTTATATCCATCATGTCACAATCACACCCATCTTACTTGTGTGCAGCAATGTACGAGCTGGCTGGTTATCATGTTGCTATAGGATGCACTTGCTTCACGTTTTGTCATTTACCTCTCTCCATCATAGCTGTAGGATAGACTTCACTGATATATAGAATCTTAATTGAAATGATATGAAGTCACTGGGCCTAACCATAAATCTGTAAGATTTATGTCTGTAATATGTATTATTAAAAAGTGTGTCTGTTCACTATGGATGAAGTAATGTCTGCCAATAATCTTATAACCCACATCTGGACATAATCAATGATATAGATTGCCAATCAATATCCTTCATGGATAATCAGCTTCATCACTGGCTGTGGATATACACATTCAGCACCATGGACAGAGTGACATAAAGGGCTGTGTCCAAAGCTTTTATTATATGGAATTGAGTGATTTGCAATTCTCTCATGTCCTGAAGATCATGAACCCATACAGGGAATCATACACTACAACATACACTACTACGACTTGTCACCTATAGGTTCATATTGTAAAATACATATAATGCAAGTCTTACAATGACAGTTTTATCAAAATGTAAAAAGCACCAAGAACCTAATTTTCACGTATCCTTACTTACAGTAGGTAATAGCACTGGCGCTGGCAGAGTGTGGCAACTTTTTGTGTTTGTATTCCAAATTGTGTTCTAAGTTTAAGGGGGTTGTCCTAGTGTCTTAGCAGACTTCAGTATGTCACCATTTAACCCCCTCATTCATAGATTTGTTCCTTGTTGTGAGATGTCTGCCATGCCACTGTCTGCTGAGATAGTCCCGGTTTGGTAACAGGCTGGCAGTTCAAGACTGGTGCAGCGATTCACAGAAAATGCATAATGTGAACAAGACTAAAACCAGAATGGACAGACTATATGTAAGGGCTGTTAATGCAGCTTTCATTTCCAGCCATGTCTGCAGTACTAGAGGAATAAGAAAAAGGCTATAAGAAAAACAGAGAAATCACTAGTAAAAAATCACAATTGAGCATGTGATTTTATATACAGTATGAACTACTGCATATAAAACTCAAATTCCTGAATGTGTTTTTAACTAGTAATATCTCAGGTTATTTCCTAGCTAGTACTGCTGAGCATTTTATGTGATACAAGACCCATTTTTCTAGGTTGATATACAGCCATTTGACGTAACCGTCTCCCCTTTGGCAAATGCTACAGCTCTGTATACTGGCAATACAAATGTGTACGGATTTCCCTGGTAACAGCTCAGTTATATGGTTACCAGGGAGGATTTTAGAACCTGTTTTCAATTAAAAGGAAGTTAGATTAATTATCTTACACAAATGTTGTCACTCGCACTTCCATACTGAGTAGAGAGTGCGGTATATTAAATGCCACATCTATAAAGTAATATAAAATAACTCTCCAAGGAAAACCCTGTGCATTTTATAACATTCTGGAAACTGAATCATGGGTATCACAGAGCAGGCTTTTCTTTTTGTAGGTTTTTTGACCCATGTGTTGAACTATTTGGTTATTTGTATATGTTTTCACGGTTGCACTTATTTCCCCATTTAACAGTGGGTGGTTAATGGGGCTGTTATGTGCTACAGTCACAGTCTAATCCTGTAGGGAGAGGAAGCAGAAATGTGTTTACACTTGAAAATGTCACATAAAACGGCAGGTGGTCCTTACCCTTAACTAAAGCAAACACGTTCCTTGGAGATCTCATCTATATTCTCACATGCTTCCCTACACTTACAAATCTATTAATTTACAATTAGTTTTATTGATTCTCTTGGGACAAATAGTATTTTCTGTGATAACATGCTAAGTACCAAACAATTCATCTTACTTTCCTGGAGAGATAAGCAGCTTTTATGGACTACCTAATGCTTTCTGGGTCTCTTCACACTTTTATAATCTATTCACAACAGGAGCAGTTTTATCCCCAATATTTACACTACTACAATAGTAAAAAGAGCTTTTTAGGACTGGCTTCACTCATCATGGTCATGGGGTCTATTGTTTTGATCTGTCAGAGAATCAGTACAGTGGACATAAAGCAATAATTCTATTTATTTGTAAGCAATGAATGATCCTAATCTGTCGCATTGATTAATAAGCAGTATAATTTAAGCATAGAATAGAGATGTGTGGGAAAAAATAATATGAATTTGGGTTTTTGCTAAAAATGTACTATTCTTATGTATAAACTTTGGGAAACTGGGAAACTTAACAGTCTATTAGAAGTGCATTTTCTGTTATGTCATGCGTAATACATCTTCACTATATTATTATTATTATTGTTTATTTATATAGCACTATTAATTCCATGGTGCTTTACATTTGGGGGTTACATACAGTACACAAAATATACAGGGAGATATAAAACTAACAGTGACTGACTGCCACAATGCAGTAGAGGGCCCTGCCCGCGAGGGCTTACAATCTATGACAGAGTATTATCATTTTGGCATAATTTACATACTTACAATTAGATACTGTGTAAAAGCAGAAAGGGCAAGTGATGTAATTTTTTCTAGGCCATGTCACAAGTTACAGTAACACCCTCATTTACAGTTTCAAAAATCCAGTAAAATTCCACACTCCCTGTGCTAGAGTCTCTATTTTTTTTTTGCAGAGGACTAGTGCACATGCCCTCAGTATTTATTCAGTGTCTTCCCTTGTGTACTAAATAGTGGCTTCATATAGTATAATGCCCCTTTACTGGCCCCACATAGTATAATGCCCCTTTACTGGCCCCACATAGTATAATGCCCCTTTAGTGACCACACAAAGTATGATGTCCTCTTAGTGGCTAAAAACAGTATACTATCCCCTTAAAAAGGACCTTTCACCATCTTCACAAATTCTAGTTCTTAGCATCTGTTAATATACACCACTTCACTGAATCCAGCACAGATGTAGTTTTCTCTCTCTACTGTTCCCAAGCAACAAGCACAGCTAGTTTTGGTGCCTGATGTGCTATTTCAGCTCTGTAATGTCAGTGTCAGGCAAGGTTTGTGATTCAGAGCTCCAGTCAGAGACAGCCAGTGTCAGAGCTCAGAATCACAACCCTTGTCTGCTCCTGCCTGACACTGCCCTTCTGACAGTACAGAACTTCTCTGTACTATCTCTTTAGTGACCACAAACAGTATATTGTCCCCTTAGTCTTAGTAACCACGCAAGATATACTTATCTTTCAGGGTTGTCTCCTTTCTTGTCCTAGATTTGGAACCACGCTATAAATAGGTGCTGGAGGATGGGAAAGTAGGGCATGGCTTCACAAATTGGATCCCTGCCTTCCATGCTAATGCTGTCTTGCCAGATCTCTGCACTCGTTGATAGCAAGTAGCAGTGTCATGACATAGGCATTAATTGTGTGAAGTGATGAATTTGGCTGCGACTGCGAACTATGACCTACAACTGACTTGTGAGGCACACCTAAGGCTTTGAGAAGTGCTGCCTTGGACCACAAAATATTATGATTTTTAACCCATCCAATTCCTTTGACTACAGGGAAGTTTTAATTAGTAGAATATATTTTGTATCATATATGAGTGCGTTTCATAGTCAGGTGAGTCTTGTGGTCCAAAATATGTGGTAAATGCTGCTGACACAAACCCATTCAGATGAATGGAAATTTCTGCAACAAATCTGCCACATATGAATGTACTCTTAATATGTTAACAAAATCAATTAAATAAGTAGTCAAAAGACCTTATGGTAAAGCCTTGAAGTGCTTAAATGCTTAATTGCTTTAATTCCTAAAATAGAAAACTTGAAGGCTAGTTCACACAGAGTTTTTTGCAAACGGATTTTGACGCGGAATCCGCATCAAAATCCGCCTGCAAAAATGGCTCCCGTTGACTTAGTAGCGGAAAAAAGAATCGACATGCCCTATCTTGCCACGGATTCTGCGGCTGATTCAGCCATGGCATTCACGGCTCAAGACACAAACCTGTGTAGGCCCATTCATTCGGGCCTAATCAGGAGTGGAATGCCGATGCTGCATCAGCATCCCGTTGTGGCTAGCCGCGCGGAATGTTCACATGGCGGAAAAGGTTTATGTGACTTTTTCCTCTGTGTGAACATACCCTGACTTGTTTGGTCTTTATTCTTTCCCCTAAGCTTTCTTTGCCTTTCACTAGTCACTCAGCAAATGTTCTACCCGCTCTCACTCCCTGCACCTCACCTTCAGTGGGGATGTGGCCATTTAGCTGCTGGACGCCATATTCTACCACGGTTGTAACATCCATGACTGGTATTATATAAGATGTATAGAACCGCTGGTCCTCTAGTATGTCATAGCAAATAGGTTAAATGAAAAGCACTATTTCTGCTCATAGTGGGCCTGGATTGTAAATTTAATTTGCATATGTAAGATATTTCTAAGCTTAGATCTGTTAGTGTTTAACAGCTGTGTGCTCTATCACTTACAGTAAAGTGACAGTCCAGCCAAGTCAGCATCCTAAGCTGACAAGTGCGGTGAACTAGACTTAAGGAGCTTAATTGCTGCTCCCCTGAGCCTAGTAGTTTCCTCTAAATAAACCTAATAAGTGCTGTCTGACAAAATACAACACATGAATGCACATTTCTCTACCATCAGTTTCCATTTCTATTCTTTACAGTTTTATATCTACAAAACTGAAGAGTTCTGTGTAAGTTCAGGGAATTATATGTCCATAAAACAATTCTATTTCCCATGTTCTCTCTACTCTTCATCTTATTTTAACAAGTCAAAAAATATTTTATGCAGCCCATAAATTTTCGTAGTCATAAATGGAACCATATTTGGAGAAAACATTAAGCCGCACCAGTTTTACTAGTATATAAGAATGCAATTTCTGTACTCTTGACCAATTCTCAAAAGATTTTTGCAGATTATGCAGTTTATTATTATTATTGCTACATGCTACATAATGCATCAAAAATCTGAAATTATCCCAGAGAAAATTCACATCTAGCATGGTATACGGTATAGCATGGTACGGTACATGGTATACTTTACACATAAGAATAGATCATAACATACTTGCATTGGGTGATTGGCAATTACTAACCATCTTTCAATTATTGCATGAATCAGATCACTATAATTTAGTAATATTATTTATTGGAGGCATCCAAGGATGCTTTAACCATAGGACAAATGGTGCACTTACAGCGGGCCCTATGGCATTGAGGGCACCCTATTACCTATTCCAGATACAGCAGAGCAGTCTTACATTTCAGGTGATGTCTCGCCATCCTTGGTGACAGATCCTGATTTCAACTCTATCCATCAACTCTGTGCTCTAGCAACTAATACTGCCTGCAGCTCAGCACATTGAGGTGCAATAAATGCTAATTTAGAGTCTGCAGACAGATCAGTGGCAATGGGGCTAGGAGAGTATGAGGGGCCACTGAGGGAGCATACTGAGTGGCTGCAACTGAAGGGCATTATATTGTGTGGGTGCAAATAAGGTGGCATTATACTGTGTGAAAACACTTACAATACATTATACTGTGTTTCTTAAGAGGCATTATACTCAGAGGGGCCACCTGAACAGTATTATAACCTGTGTGTGGCAAGCCCTTCCATGCTTACTTGTCCTTGTGTCCAGTAGCGTAATATGGTGAGTGAGCAATGCAGTGCCCGGCATGTAAACAATACTGGGACAGTATTATCTGCTCTGCAGTGGATCCCACACAGTGTTATGTGTTCCACAGTGGATACCACACAATATTGCGTGCTCCAAAGTGACCCAAAACCACATTACATGCTCCATATTGGCCCCCAATCAGTATTACATGCTCCACAGTGGCCCTCAAACAGTATTACATGCTCCATATTGGCCCCCAAACAGTATTACGTGCCCCAAACAGTATTACATGCACCACAGTGGCCCACAAACAGTATTATGTACTCCACTGTGGTCCACACACAGTATTATTTGCTCCACAGTGACCCCCCACACAGTATTATATGCTCAAAGTGGCTCCACACTATGTTATATGCTCAAAGTAGCCCCACACAGTATTATATGCTCACAGTGGCTCCAACACAGTATTATGTGCTCATAGTGCCCCCCAGAACCTGAACCCCCTTTCCCTCCTCTTGCTCATACACAGCCTGCACCCCTACATCACTCTCTTGCTCACACACAGCCTGCACCCCCATTCCCACACTTACTCACACACAGCCTGCACCCCCATTCCCTCCTCTTGCTCTCGCACAGCCTGCACCCCCATTTCCCCCTCTTGCTCACACGCAGCCTGCAACCCCATTACCTCCTCTTGGTCACATACAGCCTGCACCCCCATTCCCCCTCTTGCTCACACATAGCCTGCACCCCTATTCCCTCCTCTTGCTCACGCACAGCATGCACCCCCATTCCCTCCTCTTGCTAACATGGAGACTGCACCCCCATTCCCTCCTCTAGCTCACACACAGCCTGCACCCTCATGTCCCATCTGGCTTACACATGTTCTGTTCTCCTTACCCTCCATCAATCTAAATTCCTAACATATTCCTCTTCCACTCTTCCAGTGTAACACCACACTGTCCTGCGCAATCCATTATAGTTCCGCCCATACATTACATTATCAAAGGTCCTTTAGCCCACTAGGATTTAGCATCTACCACAGGAAGAGCCTTGGAGCGGATGCTTAGCCCAGGACAGGTGAATATAATTATTATTTTTTTTTTTTAATTTATCACTCCTGAGTTGGCATTTAATGGGAAGAGGCCCTGTCAGGTCTATTTCCATTAGCGATTTATATAATGGTCGAGGAACAAGGCTTTCCCCGTCCTCTGTCATATTGGTCTAGGGGCCCGCCCACCTCCAGCTGCCCACGGGCATACCCCTCCGAGTCCAGTCATGGTCGCACTCCCTGCGACCACTATTGTTACACCTCTGTTTGTGTCCTTTGAAAGTTAGGAAGCAATTGGTGGTGATGGGGTTGAGGTTACTTATAAAAACCCTTGTACTGGGCTCACCAATGTGTTAAAATGGCTTCCGAGACACCACCTGACATACTCATATCTGGTAGGCTTGCCATATGCCTAAAGGATAATTTCCTTTACAATGACATTTTATGATCAGTGGTAGTCCAACCTTTCTGACCCCACTAATATTGAGATTAACGGAGTAGCGGCCCTGGCATAGTGATGTGTTCCTTTCACTGTTTTTCCCAGCACATTAACACCATGGCCACAAACCGCACAGTGAATTGCACCCAGGGCCGGTGTTGTGGGGGGGATAACAAACTGGGAAAATTCCTGGGGGCCCCGTCTCCTAAGGGGCCCTGGGATCTGCAGGGTGACTCTGGTGACTCGGATCGGGGCAGCTTTAGAAAGTGTGCATATTCCCTATGTACGCCGATACTATAAACATCTATGCCAACGCAGGGAGCTATAAAAACCCTACACTGACATAGACGGGATGGGGAGCGATGATGTCACTACATCGTGCCCCGTGAGCAGGGCCTGGAGCCACTGGGATGGAGAGAACTTGGCCTGCTAGGAGCTGTGGCACCACACTTACAGAGCTGACCTGTCCAAACAGAACCTACAAACCAGGTACTGTGCCACCCGTTGTTATCAGAGCGAGAGTCTGGCAGCCAGACTCCTGTATAGTCAGGGAACAGGCATTAAAGTTTAGTTAGTTCTCAGCCGAGAAGGCTTTTGTTTTGTTTGCTAATGCCTTTGCAGTTTATTGTATGGTAATTGTCTGTATAGTGGTAATAATTCTCCCCAGTATAGTGGCACACACATGGTGGTTACACAACTATATTTCACAGGGAGAAAATATGTGTGCTCTATATAAAAGAATTCACTGAAAAGTGGAGGACACCTTACCACATGGTGGTTACACAACTATATATATGTTTTCAATTTTTTCCCCTAATCTTCTAAGACTATATCAATGCTGCTGGAAGTGCAGCCCTGACTTCTGAAATGACTAAATACGACGGTGCTGTTGGTATGTCAGGATTTGGGGCCCTGCTTTTTATTTTGCCCAGGGCCGCATTTTGTCGAAAACCAGCCCTGACTGCACCACAACCACATTCAAGTGAGTCACTGGAATTTCCATTATGCAAGGAAAATGGAACTAAATTAGTGCTTTATTCTTGAAATCAGAGGTGGACCTAGAGGTCAGATATCCACTACTTTATACGATCACCATCCACTAATACCTTCAGCTTGAAGGATCCTTATTTGCTTTATCCTTTGGCAATCAGTAGCTCAGAGGGTTTCTATCCTTGCACGATCAGTTCACCATGGCAGCCATATAGAATTATAGGGCTCTACTGTTTCCATTCCTCTTACTATGCAGGAAATTGCAGCATTAGCCTTACAAAAATAGTGACATATGGGATTTTTATGTTTTATTTGTAAACCTATTATCCCACACAGTTGTTAGAAATACACTTGAAGATATTGCAACAGATTTCCCTGTATTCACAGATAAAATAACTCATTATCACATGACATAATGTGTTGTACTAAGTTATAAACTAAGCTGTATAGCTTTTATGCACATTAGTTCTCAGCTTTGCTACTTATATAATACCTGGTACTTCCTCTTTAAATAATTGAACTGCTTGCAAGGAAGCAAGCGCTGCTTGAGAATTCAGCTAGAAGAACAGGTCTGACTAATTACTCAGCATCACCATTGACAGCATGTCCTTAAGTTGATATGTTCGCTTTGGGCATTTTGTGTTTCAAAACACTCTTAAATCTTTCCTTCCCATTTGGTGGGATTACGGGAGAGACATTTGTTTAAGTGAGTTTGAGGGATGTGTGTACATAGTCACATTTTGGTTTCTTTTGTAAACAAGAATATATAATCAGGGCAGGCAGTCATGCATCGCAACGAACGCAATCCACTACATTAAATAGAAATGAACACAAAAGCTTCAAGCTAATTTCTAAAATAAAACCAATCTCTTTTCTCATAGCTTATTTTATGAATAAGAAAAAAAGCTTATAGAAGAATCTGATGTACAAACCCCCACATGCCGGCTTCTTCTTCTACTGCTCGCCTATGACTTGCTGTTTGCATGTCTTTCTATTACCATATGTTGTGATGAAGTGATAGACTTCTTAGTTAAGGATGTGTCATCACATATTATCTGCTTTGCTGTCATTTTCCTATCATTCAGTGACCAGTATGAAGTATTTCATCAATCATCCTATTTCCCACCTTCAGACAGACCCCTGGAGATGAGAAGAGGTCACAGGAGCGAGCAGATAATGATTGCCTACTTGATAGCAGCAATGCAGTGGGGAATATATGCACAGAGATACCCATCTGTATAGCAGATTGGAATCCAATGCTGCAAAAAATGGCAATTACATGTGCAAAAAAAAGTATACACAAGTATACATCAAAATACACTGGAAGTACGATAACAAGTATGTGACTGCATATAGCATGTACGTCAAAAGATTAGAAAATTGTAAAATATATTGGTTTATCAAGTGAAAGAAAAAATACAAAAGCAGTATGATAATATCTCCATCACATTTGTCAATTGGTGTTTCTTAACAGGATTGTCTCTTGGCAATAAACCCTGTCCATATGCCCAGTTATGAAATATAGATGTGACACCCACCTAGGGTCTATTGAGTGCAGATAAGACTATTGATAATAAGCAGACTACATATAAATGTGCAATCGGAAGACGTTACCTAATATTATGGTTAAGTGTACAAATAGTAATTTACCAGTGATACGTATGATTGAATATTTTCTGATATCACTTTGCTATTCCATTTATGTGCCATACTGTTCCCAGGGGCATTCTGCTGCCTGAATGCTTAAATAATGTTTCCTGGCAACACATTGCACCCTGTTGTTGATTAAGTATAAATACATGCAAATGAAATGCCAGGTTGCCTCTGGAAGAGCACATCCCTTTAACATAATAGAGCTCGGATAATCCGTCCTTGTCGTCAATGTGTATCTAATACAAAGTGCAGCCACATTAACACACTGAGAAATGCCGCTATGTTCTTCTAACTTCATGCAAATTCCTGCAATCTCTTGAGCTTTCATTTAACTTGAGGACAGTTGTCTGTTTGGCAGTATGGCTTGAATCCTTGAAGTATTTTGGCATATTGATACACAATACTAAAAGGATGGCTCATCCTTGACCTGTGGTTTATTTTGGCTTTGACTGGGGCTGTTCATAAGAGATTTCCCTGTGTGAACAATACCCTTCTTTATGTAATGATCCTATTAAACAGTTAGTGAGTTATGAAATAAGGGTGCGTTCATTGCCGTACTACTTAGGCATAGCTTCTGTTTTCGACTGAGCTTTGAGTACATTGAGGGATTAGTCCAAATTGAACGAAAGAATAAATAAATAAATTCTAATGTTGGATCCTGTTCAGAGAGGAAACTTGAAGTTTTCAGGTATCAATCCAAAATATGTAGTAGAGCCCTGCACCTACAATGTGCAGACCATAATACTGGTGGCTACATACTAGGCAGAGGGGCCCGTCGGGCATCAGGGCCCAGAAACAATACTATCTCTGCCCTCCACATCCCCATAGCGACTTAACTAATCCTATTACTATGTAACTATGTATTCATTTATAAAGGAATTGCTGGATTTTCAGTATTTTTGACAATAAGATTCACAGACTACCCTGCTCTGATTGTTGAATTTTACCTCAATGTCTTTGCCCATGCTATTCTAAAAAATGTATTTCAATGTTGTTACAAGAATTATAGCCTTTATATTCTGATATGAACCAGATAAGAATTGTCTAGATTTTCTGATTTTATGGGTTTTTATTGAGTATAGCAGAATATTTGACCCCTTTTATCAATAGGCTGTAAGTCATGTAAATGAAGATTGTAGCGATCCTTGGCTAGATGCCCAGAGTACAAATGTTCCTGTCTGCCCAGTGCCACCTGGGAGATGAAATCCAAACTGTAGCTGGGAATGCAGTAGGCATTGGCAGTCGTAATACAGATAGTAGAGGACTGTCAGAGATAATGAGAAATAGGCATAGAAATGGCAGGCCAGAATCCAAGATTAGGAATTAAGAAAAAAAAATTGATGAGCAGAAAGTTGTTCCTGCTCTCTACTTTCGAGTTCCTCTTGACATGCAAGAATTACCACTCACTCATCATTGCCTTCGGTGCCAGCATGTTGACAGAATCCATGAAGTAGAGAACATCGGGAAACCCAGAAAGCAACAACCTGTATGGTATACATAATGCTATAATAATGCAATAATGCTCACCTTACTTTTTGCCCATTTCTAAAAATTTTATTCCACTGACTACCCCTTTAACTGAGAATAACATTGCGCAACTGATGAATTGTTTACTTGTATGTACCAATAACCAATAACCTTCTTCCACCCTCCCTCCTAAAATTCTATTCCTAAGTGTCCTTTTGTACATAAATATGTAGCCTTCAGAAATTGTTTTAAAATTTACCTGAGAAAGAAGCCGAGAGCTTCGAAAGCTTGTAATCTGTCATCATTATTAGTTAGCCATTAAAAAGGTGTCAACTACTGAAGACTCTCAAGTTTTTGTTTTTTATATTTCCTACCCACTGGCTAACACAGTACAAAAACAAATGTACCCCTTTATGGACATAGCCAAGAGCAGAGCATGGAAACAGCATAGTAACTGCCGGCAAGCGGCACTCAGAAGGCAGACTCAGAAAGCAGGACTCTGGAGCAGAACTCGGGAGGGGGTTAGTAGGTTAACAGAGCACGTGTCCAGAACAGTTGGGAGCTATGGTATACCAATTCTCCATCATCATGATACCATGTGACATAACCTAGTACTGGAGTTCGAAGCCTGTCAAGAAACAGGAACATCTGAAAGGAGTTGCTATGTTCTCCCCAATTTTGGGTGGGTTTCCTCCCACACTCCAAAGAAATACTAATAGGGATAAATAAAAACTAGAGATGAGCGAACAGTGTTCTATCGAACTCATGTTCGATCGGATATTAGGCTGTTCGGCATGTTCGAATCGAATCGAACACCGCGTGGTAAAGTGCGCCATTACTCGATTCCCCTCCCACCTTCCCTGGCGCCTTTTTTGCTCCAATAACAGCGCAGGGTAGGTGGGACAGGAACTACGACACCGGTGACGTTGAGAAAAGTAGGCAAAACCCATTGGCTGCCGAAAACATGTGACCTCTAATTTAAAAGAACAGCGCCGCCCAGGTTCGCGTCATTCTGAGCTTGCAATTCACCGAGGACGGAGGTTTCCGTCCAGCTAGCTAGGGCTTAGATTCTGGGTAGGCAGGGACAGGCTAGGATAGGAAGGAGAAGACAACCACAACAGCTCTTGTAAGAGCTAAATTCCAGGGAGAAGCTTGTCAGTGTAACGTGGCACTGACGGGCTCAATCGCCGCAACCCAGCTTTCCCAGGATCCTGAATGGAATACACTGTCAGTGTATTCCCATATACCCGATATGTACCCCCGATACCCGTTCCAACGGTGTGCCCCCCCACCTTCACCCCAGAAATACCCTGCAAGTCCCCTAGCAATAGAATTGGGGCTATATACACCCACTATTTTTGCTACTGCCATATAGTGCCATTGTCTGACTGGGAATTCAAAGAATATATTGGGGTTACGTGCACCCACAATTTTTACTACTGGTATACAGTGCCAGTTTCTGACTGGGAATTCAAAGAATATATTGGGGTTATAAATACCCTCATTTCTTGCTACTGCCATATAGTGCCAGTTTCTGACTGGTAATTCAAAGAATATATTGGGGTTATAAATACCCTCATTTCTTGCTACTGGTATATAGTGCCATTGTCTGACTGGGAATTCAAAGAATATATTGGGGTTACGTGCACCCACAATTTTTACTACTGGTATACAGTGCCAGTTTCTGACTGGGAATTCAAAGAATATATTGGGGTTACAAATACCCTCATTTCTTGCTACTGCCATATAGTGCCAGTTTCTGACTGGTAATTCAAAGAATATATTGGGGTTACGTGCACCCACAATTTTTACTACTGGTATACAGTGCCAGTTTCTGACTGGGAATTCAAAGAATATATTGGGGTTACAAATACCCTCATTTCTTGCTACTGCCATATAGTGCCAGTTTCTGACTGGTAATTCAAAGAATATATTGGGGTTATAAATACCCTCATTTCTTGCTACTGGTATATAGTGCCATTGTCTGACTGGGAATTCAAAGAATATATTGGGGTTACGTGCACCCACAATTTTTACTACTGGTATACAGTGCCAGTTTCTGACTGGGAATTCAAAGAATATATTGGGGTTACGTGCACCCACAATTTTTACTACTGGTATACAGTGCCATTGTCTGACTGGGAATTCAAAGAATATATTGGGGTTATAAATACCCTCATTTCTTGCTACTGCCATATAGTGCCAGTTTCTGACTGGTAATTCAAAGAATATATTGGGGTTATAAATACCCTCATTTCTTGCTACTGGTATATAGTGCCATTGTCTGACTGGGAATTCAAAGAATATATTGGGGTTACGTGCACCCACAATTTTTACTACTGGTATACAGTGCCAGTTTCTGACTGGGAATTCAAAGAATATATTGGGGTTACAAATACCCTCATTTCTTGCTACTGCCATATAGTGCCAGTTTCTGACTGGTAATTCAAAGAATATATTGGGGTTACGTGCACCCACAATTTTTACTACTGGTATACAGTGCCAGTTTCTGACTGGGAATTCAAAGAATATATTGGGGTTACAAATACCCTCATTTCTTGCTACTGCCATATAGTGCCAGTTTCTGACTGGTAATTCAAAGAATATATTGGGGTTACGTGCACCCACAATTTTTACTACTGGTATACAGTGCCATTGTCTGACTGGGAATTCAAAGAATATATTGGGGTTATAAATACCCTCATTTCTTGCTACTGCCATATAGTGCCAGTTTCTGACTGGGAATTCAAAGAATATATTGGAGTTACGTGCACCCACAATTTTTACTACTGGTATACAGTGCCATTGTCTGACTGGGAATTCAAAGAATATATTGGGGTTATAAATACCCTCATTTCTTGCTACTGGTATATAGTGCCATTGTCTGACTGGGAATTCAAAGAATATATTGGGGTTACGTGCACCCACAATTTTTACTACTGGTATACAGTGCCAGTTTCTGACTGGGAATTCAAAGAATATATTGGGGTTACAAATACCCTCATTTCTTGCTACTGCCATATAGTGCCAGTTTCTGACTGGTAATTCAAAGAATATATTGGGGTTACGTGCACCCACAATTTTTACTACTGGTATACAGTGCCATTGTCTGACTGGGAATTCAAAGAATATATTGGGGTTATAAATACCCTCATTTCTTGCTACTGCCATATAGTGCCAGTTTCTGACTGGGAATTCAAAGAATATATTGGGGTTATAAATACCCTCATTTCTTGCTACTGGTATATAGTGCCATTGTCTGACTGGGAATTCAAAGAATATATTGGGGTTACGTGCACCCACAATTTTTACTACTGGTATACAGTGCCAGTTTCTGACTGGGAATTCAAAGAATATATTGGGGTTACAAATACCCTCATTTCTTTCTACTGCCATATAGTGCCAGTTTCTGACTGGTAATTCAAAGAATATATTGGGGTTACGTGCACCCACAATTTTTACTACTGGTATACAGTGCCATTGTCTGACTGGGAATTCAAAGAATATATTGGGGTTATAAATACCCTCATTTCTTGCTACTGCCATATAGTGCCAGTTTCTGACTGGGAATTCAAAGAATATATTGGGGTTACGTGCACCCACAATTTTTACTACTGGTATACAGTGCCATTGTCTGACTGGGAATTCAAAGAATATATTGGGGTTATAAATACCCTCATTTCTTGCTACTGGTATATAGTGCCATTGTCTGACTGGGAATTCAAAGAATATATTGGGGTTACGTGCACCCACAATTTTTACTACTGGTATACAGTGCCAGTTTCTGACTGGGAATTCAAAGAATATATTGGGGTTATAAATACCCTCATTTCTTGCTACTGCCATATAGTGCCAGTTTCTGACTGGGAATTCAAAGAATATATTGGGGTTATAAATACCCTCATTTCTTGCTACTGGTATATAGTGCCATTGTCTGACTGGGAATTCAAAGAATATATTGGGGTTACGTGCACCCACAATTTTTACTACTGGTATACAGTGCCAGTTTCTGACTGGGAATTCAAAGAATATATTGGGGTTACAAATACCCTCATTTCTTGCTACTGCCATATAGTGCCAGTTTCTGACTGGTAATTCAAAGAATATATTGGGGTTACGTGCACCCACAATTTTTACTACTGGTATACAGTGCCATTGTCTGACTGGGAATTCAAAGAATATATTGGGGTTATAAATACCCTCATTTCTTGCTACTGCCATATAGTGCCAGTTTCTGACTGGGAATTCAAAGAATATATTGGGGTTACGTGCACCCACAATTTTTACTACTGGTATACAGTGCCATTGTCTGACTGGGAATTCAAAGAATATATTGGGGTTATAAATACCCTCATTTCTTGCTACTGGTATATAGTGCCATTGTCTGACTGGGAATTCAAAGAATATATTGGGGTTACGTGCACCCACAATTTTTACTACTGGTATACAGTGCCAGTTTCTGACTGGGAATTCAAAGAATATATTGGGGTTACAAATACCCTCATTTCTTGCTACTGCCATATAGTGCCAGTTTCTGACTGGTAATTCAAAGAATATATTGGGGTTACGTGCACCCACAATTTTTACTACTGGTATACAGTGCCAGTTTCTGACTGGGAATTCAAAGAATATATTGGGGTTACAAATACCCTCATTTCTTGCTACTGCCATATAGTGCCAGTTTCTGACTGGTAATTCAAAGAATATATTGGGGTTATAAATACCCTCATTTCTTGCTACTGGTATATAGTGCCATTGTCTGACTGGGAATTCAAAGAATATATTGGGGTTACGTGCACCCACAATTTTTACTACTGGTATACAGTGCCAGTTTCTGACTGGGAATTCAAAGAATATATTGGGGTTACAAATACCCTCATTTCTTGCTACTGCCATATAGTGCCAGTTTCTGATTGGTAATTCAAAGAATATATTGGGGTTACAAATACCCTCATTTCTTGCTACTGCCATATAGTGCCAGTTTCTGACTGGTAATTCAAAGAATATATTGGGGTTACGTGCACCCACAATTTTTACTACTGGTATACAGTGCCATTGTCTGACTGGGAATTCAAAGAATATATTGGGGTTATAAATACCCTCATTTCTTGCTACTGCCATATAGTGCCAGTTTCTGACTGGGAATTCAAAGAATATATTGGGGTTATAAATACCCTCATTTCTTGCTACTGGTATATAGTGCCATTGTCTGACTGGGAATTCAAAGAATATATTGGGGTTACGTGCACCCACAATTTTTACTACTGGTATACAGTGCCAGTTTCTGACTGGGAATTCAAAGAATATATTGGGGTTACAAATACCCTCATTTCTTGCTACTGCCATATAGTGCCAGTTTCTGACTGGTAATTCAAAGAATATATTGGGGTTACGTGCACCCACAATTTTTACTACTGGTATACAGTGCCATTGTCTGACTGGGAATTCAAAGAATATATTGGGGTTATAAATACCCTCATTTCTTGCTACTGCCATATAGTGCCAGTTTCTGACTGGTAATTCAAAGAATATATTGGGGTTATAAATACCCTCATTTCTTGCTACTGGTATATAGTGCCATTGTCTGACTGGGAATTCAAAGAATATATTGGGGTTACATGCACCCACAATTTTTGCTACTGGTATATAGTGCCAATTTCTAACTGGGAATTCAAAATGCGCAAGGCTCCCGGAAAGGGACGTGGACGAGGCCGTGGGCGAGGTCGGGGGAATGGTTCTGGGGAGCAAGGTAGCAGTGAAGCCACAGGGCGTCCCGTGCCTACTCCTGTGGGGCAGCAAGCATTGCGCCACTCCACAGTGCCAGGGTTGCTTGCCACATTAACTAAACTGCAGGGTACAAACCTTAGTAGGCCCGAGAACCAAGAACAGGTCTTGCAATGGCTGTCAGAGAACGCTTACAGCACATTGTCCAGCAGCCAGTCAGACTCTGCCTCCTCTCCTCCTATTACCCAACAGTCTTGTCCTCCTTCCTCCCAAAATTCCCAAGCTTCACAGAACAATAACCCCAACTGTCCCTGCTCCCCAGAGCTGTTCTCCACTCCTTTCATTGTCCCTCAACCTGCCTCTCCACGTCACGATTCCACGAACCTAACAGAGGAGCATCTGTGTCTAGATGCTCAAACACTAGAGTCTCCTCCATCTCCGTTCGATTTGGTGGTGGATGACCAGCAACCCACCCTCATCGACGATGATGTGACGCAGTTGCCGTCAGGGCATCCAGTTGACCGGCGCATTGTGCGGGAGGAGGAGATGAGACAGGAGTTGGAAGAGGAAGTGGTGGATGATGAGGACACTGACCCGACCTGGACAGGGGGGATGTCAAGCGGGGAAAGTAGTGTGGATGTTGAGGCAAGTGCAGCACCAAAAAGGGTAGCTAGAGGCAGAGGCAGAGGTCAGCAGCTTAGGCGAAGCCAGGCCACACCCGGAATCTCCCAAGATGTTCCAGTTCGTACCCAGCCCCGAAAAACTCCCACCTCGAGGGCACGTTTCTCGAAGGTGTGGAGTTTTTTCAAGGAATGCGCCGAGGACAGATATAGTGTTGTCTGCACAATTTGCCTCTCGAAATTGATTAGGGGCTCTGAGAAGAGCAACCTGTCCACCACTTCAATGCGCCGTCATTTGGAATCCAAGCACTGGAATCAGTGGCAGGCAGCAACGGCAGGACAAAGGCCGCCTGCCGTTCACGCCACTGCCTCTGCCACTGCCTCTGCCTCTGCCACTGCCACTGCTGACTGTGCTGGCGATGCACTCCAGAGGACGAGCCAGGACACCACTTCATCTGCCTCCGCCACTTTGTTGACTTCTCCCTCATCCTCCCCTGTTCCTGTCTTATCTCCTTCTCCTGCACCATCAAAGGCACCATCAGGCGCTTCTTTACAACAACCCACCATCTCTCAGACATTGGAGCGGCGGCAGAAATACACTGCTAACCACCCACACGCGCAAGCCTTGAACGCCAACATCGCTAAACTGCTGGCCCAGGAGATGTTGGCGTTCCGGCTTGTTGAAACTCCCGCCTTCCTGGACCTGATGGCAACTGCGGCACCTCGCTATGCCGTCCCTAGCCGTCACTACTTCTCCCGGTGTGCCGTCCCCGCCTTGCACCAGCACGTGTCACTCAACATCAGGCGGGCCCTTAGTTCCGCGCTTTGCACAAAGGTCCACTTGACCACCGACGCGTGGACAAGTGCATGCGGACAGGGACGCTACATTTCACTGACGGCACACTGGGTGAATGTAGTTGAGGCTGGGACTGCTTCCCAAACTGGCCCGGTGTACCTCGTCTCCCCGCCTAACATTCCTGGCAGGGACACGAGAAGAACACCCCCCTCCTCCTCCTCCTCTACCGCCTCCTCCTCCGCCACCGCCTCCTCTTCCGCCACCGCCTCCTCCTCCGCTGTTAGATTGACCCCAGCTACGAGTTGGAAACGTTGCAGCACTGGCGTTGGTAGACGTCAGCAGGCTGTGCTGAAGCTGATCAGCTTGGGGGACAGACAGCACACTGCCTCCGAGGTGAGGGATGCCCTCCTCGATGAGACGGCAATATGGTTTGAGCCGCTGCACCTGGGCCCAGGCATGGTCGTTTGTGATAACGGCCGGAACCTGGTAGCAGCTCTGGAGCTTGCCGGACTCCAACATGTTCCATGCCTGGCCCACGTCTTCAACCTAGTGGTGCAACGTTTCCTAAAGAGCTACCCCAATGTTCCAGAGCTACTGGTGAAAGTGCGGCGCATGTGCGCCCACTTTCGCAAGTCGACAGTAGCCGCTGCTAGCTTAAAATCTCTCCAGCAACGCCTGCATGTGCCACAACACCGGCTTTTGTGTGACGTCCCCACACGCTGGAACTCAACGTTTCAGATGTTGAATAGAGTGGTTGAGCAGCAGAGACCTTTGATGGAATACCAGCTACAAAACCCTAGGGTGCCACAAAGTCAGCTGCCTCAGTTTCTCATCCATGAGTGGCCATGGATGAGAGACCTTTGTGACATCCTACGGGTGTTTGAGGAGTCCACAAGGAGGGTGAGCTCTGAGGATGCGATGGTGAGCCTTACAATCCCGCTCTTGTGTGTTCTGAGAGAATCCCTGATTGACATCAGGGATAACTCAGATCACACAGAGGAGTCAGGGATAGCATCCGATCCATCACAGCTGGAGAGTAGGTCCACACATCTGTCCGCTTCATCGCGTTTAATGGAGGAGGAGGAGGAGGAGGAGGAGAAGGAAGAAGAGTTGTCCGATGATGTGATGGTGATACAGGAGGCTTCCGGGCAACTTCGAATCGTCCCATTGTTGCAGCGCGGATGGGTAGACATGGAGGATGAGGAGGAAATGGAGATTGAACTTTCCGGTGGGGCCAGAGGAGTCATGCCAACTAACACTGTGGCAGACATGGCTGAGTTCATGTTGGGGTGCTTTACAACCGACAAGCGTATTGTCAAAATCATGGAGGACAACCAGTACTGGATCTTTGCTATCCTTGACCCCCGGTATAAAAACAACATCTCGTCTTTTATTCCGGTAGAGGGGAGGGCCAATCGCATCAATGCTTGCCACAGGCAATTGGTGCAGAATATGATGGAGATGTTTCCAGCATGTGACGTTGGCGGCAGGGAGGACAGTTCCTCCAGTAGGCGACCAAGTTCTCACCGGTCCACACAAACGAGGGGCACACTGTCTAAGGTCTGGGACACCTTGATGGCACCCCCTCGCCAAAGTGCCGCCACAGAGGGTCCTAGTGTCACCAGGCGTGAGAAGTATAGGCGCATGTTGCGGGAATACCTTTCCGACCACAGCCCTGTCCTCTCCGACCCCTCTGCGCCCTACACGTATTGGGTGTCGAAGTTGGACCTGTGGCTTGAACTTGCCCTATATGCCTTGGAGGTGCTGTCCTGTCCTGCCGCCAGCGTCCTATCTGAGAGGGTGTTCAGTGCAGCCGGTGGCATCATCACTGACAAGCGCACCCGTCTGTCAGCTGAGAGTGCCGACCGGCTCACTTTGATAAAAATGAACCACCACTGGATAGAGCCTTCATTTTTGTGCCCACCTGTGTAAAGCACCCCAACATGAAACTCCATGTCTGTACTCAACCTCTCCAATTCCTCCGCATCCTCATACTCATCCACCATAAGCGTTGCACAATTCTGCTAATACTAGGCTCCCTCCAACATGATTTCCCCCAACTCTGCTGGTTAGAGGCTCCCTCCACCCTGATTTCCACCAACTCTGCTGGTTAGAGGCTCCCTCCACCCTGCTTTCCCACAACTCTGCTGGTTAGAGGCTCCCTCCACCATGAATTGGTCCAAACTGGGGTTTTTAGAGGCTCCCTCCACCATGAATTGGTCCAAACTGGGTTTTTTAGAGGCTCCCTCCACCATGAATTTGCCCAAACTGGGCTGTTTAGAGGCTCCCTCCACCATGAATTGGTCCAAATTGGGGTTTTTAGAGGCTCCCTCCACCATGAATTTGCCCAAACTGGGCTGGTTAGAGGCTCCCTCCACCATGAATTGGTCCAAACTGGGCTGGTTAGAGGCTCCCTCCACCATGAATTGGTCCAAATTGGGGTTTTTAGAGGCTCCCTCCACCATGAATTGGTCCAAACTGGGCTGTTTAGAGGCTCCCTCCACCATGAATTGGTCCAAACTGGGGTTTTTAGAGGCTCCCTCCACCATGAATTGGTCCAAACTGGGCTGGTTAGAGGCTCCCTCCACCATGAATTGGTCCAAACTGGGTTTTTTAGAGGCTCCCTCCACCATGAATTGGTCCAAACTGGGGTTTTTAGAGGCTCCCTCCACCATGAATTGGTCCAAACTGGGGTTTTTAGAGGCTCCCTCCACCATGAATTGGTCCAAACTGGGGTTTTTAGAGGCTCCCTCCACCATGAATTTGCCCAAACTGGGCTGTTTAGAGGCTCCCTCCACCATGAATTGGTCCAAACTGGGTTTTTTAGAGGCTCCCTCCACCATGAATTGGTCCAAACTGGGGTTTTTAGAGGCTCCCTCCACCATGAATTGGTCCAAACTGGGGTTTTTAGAGGCTCCCTCCACCATGAATTTGCCCAAACTGGGCTGTTTAGAGGCTCCCTCCACCATGAATTGGTCCAAATTGGGGTTTTTAGAGGCTCCCTCCACCATGAATTGGTCCAAACTGGGGTTTTTAGAGGCTCCCTCCACCATGAATTTGCCCAAACTGGGGTTTTTAGAGGCTCCCTCCACCATGAATTGGTCCAAACTGGGCTGGTTAGAGGCTCCCTCCACCATGAATTTGCCCAAACTGGGCTGTTTAGAGGCTCCCTCCACCATGAATTGGTCTAAACGGGGGTTTTTAGAGGCTCCCTCTACCATGAATTTGCCCAAACTGGGCTGGTTAGAGGCTCCCTCCACCATGAATTTGCCCAAACTGGGCTGGTTAGAGGCTCCCTCCACCATGAATTGGTCCAAACTGGGCTGTTTAGAGGCTCCCTCCACCATGAATTGGTCCAAACTGGGTTTTTTAGAGGCTCCCTCCACCATGAATTGGTCCAAACTGGGGTTTTTAGAGGCTCCCTCCACCATGAATTGGTCCAAACTGGGGTTTTTAGAGGCTCCCTCCACCATGAATTGGTCCAAACTGGGCTGGTTAGAGGCTCCCTCCACCATGAATTGGTCCAAACTGGGTTTTTTAGAGGCTCCCTCCACCATGAATTGGTCCAAACTGGGGTTTTTAGAGGCTCCCTCCACCATGAATTGGTCCAAACTGGGGTTTTTAGAGGCTCCCTCCACCATGAATTGGTCCAAACTGGGGTTTTTAGAGGCTCCCTCCACCATGAATTTGCCCAAACTGGGCTGTTTAGAGGCTCCCTCCACCATGAATTGGTCCAAACTGGGTTTTTTAGAGGCTCCCTCCACCATGAATTGGTCCAAACTGGGGTTTTTAGAGGCTCCCTCCACCATGAATTGGTCCAAACTGGGGTTTTTAGAGGCTCCCTCCACCATGAATTTGCCCAAACTGGGCTGTTTAGAGGCTCCCTCCACCATGAATTGGTCCAAATTGGGGTTTTTAGAGGCTCCCTCCACCATGAATTGGTCCAAACTGGGGTTTTTAGAGGCTCCCTCCACCATGAATTTGCCCAAACTGGGCTGTTTAGAGGCTCCCTCCAGCATGAATTGGTCCAAACTGGGGTTTTTAGAGGCTCCCTCCACCATGAATTGGTCCAAACTGGGGTTTTTAGAGGCTCCCTCCACCATGAATTGGTCCAAACTGGGGTTTTTAGAGGCTCCCTCCACCATGAATTGGTCCAAACTGGGCTGGTTAGAGGCTCCCTCCACCATGAATTTGCCCAAACTGGGCTGTTTAGAGGCTCCCTCCACCATGAATTGGTCTAAACGGGGGTTTTTAGAGGCTCCCTCTACCATGAATTTGCCCAAACTGGGCTGGTTAGAGGCTCCCTCCACCATGAATTTGCCCAAACTGGGCTGGTTAGAGGCTCCCTCCACCATGAATTGGTCCAAACTGGGCTGTTTAGAGGCTCCCTCCACCATGAATTGGTCCAAACTGGGTTTTTTAGAGGCTCCCTCCACCATGAATTGGTCCAAACTGGGGTTTTTAGAGGCTCCCTCCACCATGAATTGGTCCAAACTGGGGTTTTTAGAGGCTCCCTCCACCATGAATTTGCCCAAACTCTGCTGGTTAGAGGCTCAATCCACCCTGATTTTCAAAACAAATGTTGGTGCCAACCTCAACTTACTACAAGGGCCAAATTCACTGCTGGTGACAAGCTCTCCTCACTGCAAGTGCCAAATACACATGTTTCAAGGTGTTTTCCTACTGTCAGAGAGGTGGTATTGAGTGTGTAAAGTGTGTAGTTGTTAGGCTGTGATGTTGGGGTAATAGAGGGTCTTTGGTGTGTTAGATGCCCCCAGACATGCTTCCCCTGCTGTCCCAGTGTCATTCCAGAGGTGTTGGCATCATTTCCTGTGGTGTCATAGTGGACTTGGTGACCCTCCAGACACGGATTTGGGTTTCCCCCTTAACGAGTATATGTTCCCCATAGACTATAATGGGGTTCGAAACCCGTTCGAACACACGAACAGTGAGCGGCTGTTCGATTCGAATTTCGAACCTCGAACATTTTAGTGTTCGCTCATCTCTAATAAAAACCTAGCGCTGGAGACACTGAATGTAAATAGTGCTTATTTTTTTTAAGTAGGGCTTATATTTCAAGCCTACTCCAAAAACCCTGCAAAATCAATCTAGGGCTTATTTTCGAGGTAGAATTTATTTTGGAGAAACAGGGTACATATACATGTGTGCCTCATCTGGATGACAGCTCTTTTGCCTGCTGAATATGTTTTTCCTAGCACATATTTCACTTAGACCAGCAACAATATATTTATTATTTGTAATAATGAGGGGGGGATCGTCAAATAGACTGCAAATTCCCATAGAGAAGGAGATGATTTAGAACAGTATTGTAATAATAGGACCTGCATATACAGAGGTAGTAACATTTTACTTGGCATAACTTTTTATAGTTATAGCTTTTCAGACTGAAAAACAAAAATGGAAAAGCAAAAACTCTGGTAGAAAGGGGTTAATTAAAATCTTGTTCATTCTGCTTTGGAATATAGAACTTATCTTCAGTATAAATGTGACCCCTCTGATGTTTTCCATTATGGCATTTGGGACTAGCCAGATAACAAATAGGGAGTGTATCACTATCAACATGCTAAATGAAAAGGCTTGCTGTTTAGATGAATTTCCTAGCGTCATGTTGTGTCAATATCCTCACACGTCAAGAGTGGAAATATGAAAATCTTATTTTCCTGCTTCTATATTTTTATAACAAGAACAGGTCTTAAGGTTCATGTTTGAATGTTGTAGGCAGATAACAAGTGACAAGAATTCTTCACATCTGTGTCTTGTAGATTCAGCTTTGTGGGTTAATTAAATTCAACCAGCAAATATATCTGTCACATCTGTTTACATCGAGGGGTTCAACAAATTCATCTGTCCTAATATTGACTTGGAAAAAAGCAATCAAAATAAAACGCTGGATAGGTAAAAAGCACAAGAAGTCTGGGAGACACGGATCTCGTAGCATATTTTCACAGTACCTACATGAAGATACAATACAATGCACAACTAGTAGTATAAAGGTTCCTGCTAGCAGTGGCATAATTAAAGTCTTATGGGCCTGGATGTAAACTCCCTTTCTAAAGGGAATTCTTGATAGTGGCAGTTATAGGCACTGAAGCAATATTTCAGATACTTGAAAGGGGTACAGCTTTAGTACTCATAACTCCAGTTTTCAAGAATACGGTGAATGAGCAGCATCTGGCATGTAAACAATACTGGGGCAGTATTACATGCTCCGCAGTGGAACTGACAGTATTATGTGCTCCACAGTGACCCCCCAAACAGTATTACATGCTCCACAGTGGCCCTCAAACAGTATTACATGCTCCATAGTTGCCAACAAACAGTATTACGTGCTCCACAGTGACCCCCAAACAGTATTACATGCTCCACAGTGGCCCTCAAACAGTATTATATGCTCCATAGTTGCCAACAAACAGTATTACGTTCTCCACAGTGGCCCCCAAACAGTATTACGTGCTCCACTGTGGTCCCTACACAATATTATATGCTCCACAATGGCCCGCACACAATATTATCTGCTCACCAGTGGCCCACACACAGAATTATTTACTCACCAATGGCCCCACACAGAATGTGCCTACAGTGCCCCTCAGAGCCTGAACCCCTCATTATTCTTCTTACTCAAACACAGCCTACACCTCCATATACCCCTCTTGCCCACACACAGCCTGCACCCCCATCCCCTCCTATTGCTCACATACAGCCTTGCACTCCTATTCCCTCCATTTGCTCACACACAGCCTGGACCACCATTCCCTCCTCTTGCTCACACACAGACTGCACCCCCACATCACCCTCTTGCTCACGTATAGCATGCACCCCCATTCCCTCCTCTTACTCAAACATAGCCTGTAACCTCATATACTCCTCTTGCTCACACATAGTCTACACCCCCATATACCCCTCTTGCTCACACAAGTTCTCTCCTCCTTACCTTCCATCCGGCTCTATTCCTCGCAGCTTCCACACTGTCCTGTAGAATCCAGAATAGCTCTGCCCACACAAGAGTCTTATCCCATGGTCACGATTTCATCAAAGATCCTTTAGTCCACTAGGATTTAGCATCTACCACAGGAAGAGCCCCAGAGCGGATTTTCAGCGCAGGATAGGTGAGTATAAGTATTTTTTTTTTATTTTTATACACCTTCCCTGGGCTGGCATGTAATGGAAAGGGGCCCAGTATAAGAATATGTATAGCTGTTGTGGAACAAGGCTTTCCCTGACCACTGCCATGGTGGTCCAGGGCCCCGGCCATTTCCAGCTGGCCGCAGGCCTGTTAGCGGTCGCACTCCCTGCAACCACGATCGATACTCTACTGCCTACTGGTCAATCGAACCATTACTCCATTAGGCTTTATTCACACTTCTGTGAACCATGGACCAATTCAATTTACTAGGTTTATTCAGATACAGTACCTGTTTTTTGCAAGGGCCATTGATCAATGTAAAAAACAATGACATGTACTATTTTGATTCATTTTGCAGACCCTTTGATGCCTTTGGGTCCACGATCCATTGAGACAATGAGAATCACATGTAGCAAATGGATGCCATTTTTATGCATCCAATTCATTAAAATTGCATTGAAAAGTGTATTAACAATGGTTGCTGTTTTTCACAGGCATGAAAAATGGATCACCCGTGGACCAAAAACACTGACGCCTATCCTAAATTCAGTCTTTGCGGACACAAAATTCAGATGCCAAATGTTTGGTTATTCAAGGTGTATAGTATTGCATTTAATATAACTTCAAGTCATTTAGCTTATTCCAGTTTGGATTGAACATGCCAAATTGTTGCGTTAGTTGGGGTACATAATGCCCCTCTATTTTTTAATATCTCATTCATGTCATCTCCTTTCATAAATGTTGAGTTACATTATTTATTATCTGTGGTCTCTTACTACAGTAGTCCGAATTTATTGACATGGCCATGGAACCTTCCTCGGTCAAAAATAGCTTTATGGCATTGGCCATTATCACTTCCTCCATAGATATTTTGCTACCTAATGAGATCCATCTCTTTAATGATAATGATCCAGAGACATGCAGTTGTCACTTTAGCATCACAAGGGGCTAATCTATGCCATAGAATAACACTAAACTATTACATTACCATACCCTGCCAAACATCTACACTGGGTTATCTATATTTAGCAGAGGAGGCCTAGTATTTTGGCTGAACTGTGTCCAATAGTTTAATATTAATTTTAACTGACTAGCAAGAAAAAGTGTCATCAGAAAATGTCCTATTATTAAAATCAAGTTTTTATATGAAACATTTTCAAGAATTTTTGATGATATTTTGACAAGTTTTTAAGGTCCAGAGATATACTTTTTAAATATGTTTTAGTTTTCACTTTGGCCACTAAGCTTAATAATAGGCTGAGAATTCCTGTTCTGTAGGAGATTTCTTTGAGTAATCATCACATTATCAGGATAGGCAGGATGACTACATCTTTATACAGATAACTTAGGGAAGACACAGCTTAAAGTATCTACTACCGTCTACTGCTTGATGCTTTCTGCACAGAACACTGAGAAAGTTCAGAAAACGCAGTCAAGATGGCTGTCTCCATAAACATGTTCAGAAAATCGAAAAATAATAAGTTTATTCATGTTCCTGATTTATGTTCCCATTCCTCAGTTTTCAATGGGAAATATGTAATGATTAAATTCACTTGTGACAATCAATGGACCAGTCTAGTTGTGGTCATGTCATATATTTATGTATTTATCCTTACAGATGTAACTAAGTTAACTTGACACTTCACACATTAACAGATCAGTGGCAAAGAATGTTATCGCAAGTCTTTCAAAAGATATCAAGAAAAGGAGATGCAGAAAGTCAATGCTAATGTCATCTTCTGTCAAATTACCTACTGTCTGGGCCAGTTTTAGATAAACTGGGGCCCTGGGTGAATTGAGTGGGGGCCTAAATGCTGAAATATCTACAACATAGTCACATTCTGTTAATTCAGTGTACCGCAGTAATGATTACTGGTACTGGTATAGAACTTGTGTATAAAACAATCCGTTATCTCTGTGCTGTAAGAGCCCCCCCCCCCCGACTGTACTCTAACATAGCATTGTACTGTCAGAGGGGTGCGTACCTTACTACCCAGCCGGGCTTTGAGGAATGCCCCCTCACTACAAGTCTATGGAAGAGTACACATGGACTCAGCAATCATACTAGGCTGTATGGCCCCTCCTTCTGACAGTGGGGAGATATTGGTGCTGAAATTAACTACACCTATATCTCCAGCACCAGGGCACATACCAGGAAAGCCAACAGTGCAGATAATTCAGCACGCTGTCAGCTTTCTTGCGGTATATATAAAACTGCACATCGATGAGATCATGAAAGGCCCTCTTTAAGGGTAATCAAGAGATTTAAGTGTATCATCCTTTAGTAGTTTCCTATAATTTTTGGATACACCTACCTATTATAATCAAGAGATTTGTGGCCGATTTGTGGCACAGATGGGTTTGTGCAGATAAAGGCATAATGAGGAAGGTTCTTGTCTGACAAATTCATTGGATTAAGAGAGCAGCTGCTAAAATACCATTACAAAGTGGCCAACAGGTATTTGAAGCTGCTGGTGCCTCTGGATTCCTACGAACCTGAAGGTGTAGAATCTTCCAGAGGCTTACAGTTGTACAAAATCTTATTATTTGGCAACCTATAAATAGTGCTCACAAGCAGAAAAGGTTGCAGTGGACCCAGACACACGTGAAAACTACTTTTGAAAGAGTCTTGTTTACTGGCCTCAGCCCTATTTAGAACCTTTGTAGTATCCTCAAGCAAAAGATGTATGAAGGTACGAGCGAGCTGACATCAAAACAACAGCTCTGGGCGACTATTCTGACATCCTGCACAGAAGTTCTTTACAATCAATAAAATGTTTAGAAACTCTGTTGTGCATAATAATTTGGGACAGACCACTTCTAGCATATATTAGTAAACTGCCGACATCCCTGTATCTAGTCTTCTGTACTGAATGCAGACACTTCTACATAAGTTGTGTCCTCTGCTTATATTCCATTGCAGAAAACCAGCAGAGGATTTTCCTGAACTACTCCACAAAGAACACTCAGAATGACCTGCAGCATAAGCGGACATAAGGCTGTTGCTAGACATTCTGCACCTCAGTTCAGTTTATGTTGTAGGATTTTTTAAGCACTGTGAGGATGGGACTTGATTAAGTCTCACAATTCACTTTCTTGTGATTATACAATGCATCAAACTAGCCGCTGACATGTCTGCAGTGACTATTCCTCTGTATGAAGGTCCTGCGTAGAGTTACTGTAAGGCTAAGGCCCCATGCAGCGAATCGCTGTCAAAAAATGCAGCGGAAAAGAACGTAGCGTAAATGCTATGTAAATGTTTTTTCTTCAGCATTTTTCCCAGAAACTCTGCAGAGTTTTTCTCTGCAGACTTTATGCCTATCTTATATCTATATGGTAAACACTAGTGTTTCCGTAGTTAGAATTGACATGCTGCGATTTCCACTGCAGATTTTTTTCTGTAGTGTGTGGATGGGATTAGCCAGACTCCCATTCATTTTGCAGGTAATATAAAACACTGCATGGGGCTCTGGCCTAAAAGGGGCTTTCCTATAATCATAGCTTGTCATCTCCACAGAAGTGGTGATATGTGTCTGATCAGTGTTGTTCCTATGACTAAGATCAGCGTCAATCACAACAACACAAACACAAGTTCCCATGTTCTCCTGTCTGAATGGATTTACATCATGCACATTACTGTTCCATTCAAAGTCTATGGGACAGATGACAAGAGCTGAACGCTGTGCTCCGCTATCTCTATCAGTTCCATACACTTTGCACAGAACAGCAGTGCACTTACTTTATTGAGTAAACTGTAATTGTCAAGATGCGATTTACAAAAAAAGGTTTGGAACTTGGAGCATTTCCGCTGCGTGCATTTTTCTGCAATGTGCGGATGGGAATCTCATCCACTTTGCATGGGCTGGAAAACAATGCAGGTTTTTACTGCGACGTTTACGCCATGTGGGCCTCATGTAGGCTAAGGCCCCACGTTGAGGAACCACAGCAGAAAGAAATTATGCATATTACAGCACCAACAAAGTGAAAATTTAATTTAATCTTTAATTTTTGAAAAACACAGAATGTTAATTTTAATTATTTATTTTCAAATTTTAATTGAAAGTTACACGTATATACATAGTAAATATACGTATGTTACCCAAAAAAATACACTCACATTTGGAAGAATTGCTGGGTGCAATGGAAATGGAGCCCCCACAGCTATACCTATGGCATCAGTAAATCTGTTAGAATACAGCAGACTTCCTCCCTCACGCACTGATCTGATTCCTTAGTCATTGATAATTGTATTTTCAGCACTTTTAATTATGTTATTTGTTTTAAAATTAGAGATGAGCGAGTAGTGTTCGATCGAGTAGGTGTTCAATGGAATACTACGGTATTCGAAATACTTGTACTCGATCGAACACTACTAGCTGTTCAAAGTTTAAGGTTCGATGCAAAACCAGCATTGATTGGCAGAATGCTATACATTCTGTCAATCAACGCTGGTTCTTCTCTTACCTTTCCGAAGTCTTCTCCGTGCTGCGTCCCCGCATCTTCTTCCGGGTGGTGCGCAGTCGGCTCTGCCTAGGCCGGATGCCTAGGCAGAGTGAATTCCACCCGGAAGAGGACGCGGGGACCCTGCATCGGGAGAAGACTTCAAGCAGAAGCCAGCCCAACCGTCACTCGTGGACTTGGTAAGTATGATTTTATCGAATGTTGCCTACCCCTGAAATGAGCATTTCCCCCCATAGACTATAATGGGGTTCGAAATCCGTTCGAACAGTCGAACAGTGTGCGGCTGTTCGAGTTGGATTTCGAACCTCGGACATTTTAGTGTTCGCTCATCTCTATTTAAAATATCGCTATATAAAACAGCATTGAAAATCCTGCAAAAACCATAAAAAAAACAGTAGTGTGGATTTATCCTGATACTACTTTCACATGGATTACAAAGGTAAAGAATAACTCAGAGGCACACAGAGGTCCATATATAAACATGTACTGTACTACAGTAAGGGTACGTAGCATAATCCTATTAATATTATAAATGTGAAAGTTTGTGAGTTTGGATGTTTGTGGGTTTGTGTGTTCGGATGTTTGTTAGTCAATCACGCAAAACCCGCTCGACCGATTTGGCTGAAATTTTCCACAAACATAGTTAATACACCCGATTGCGCAATAGGCTACTTTTCGTCACAATAGCGCACATACGTTTTTCCCAGGACCCCCACAAACCCCAAACTCACATCACCATCTCTGCAATCTCACACACTTTGGACCATAGCAAGCCACAAAATTCATATTGCCCTCTGCAGCCTCGCCCCTAACCCCACACAATCTCATATACATAGACTTTACCACTTTGCCCCCACCTTAACGATACTCCAGGAGGCGCTCTTTAACGCTCCGGAGCAGCCATGTTTGCCAACCCCCACCGCTCTGACAATCCGCGACACCGCCCACCCATGTCAATACCCCTAGGAAGTCTAATAAATGCAAAAAAAAAGTTTAAAAAAAGTAAAAAAAAATATTAAAAACAAAAAAAAGGATTAAAAATTCAAATCACCCCCCTTTCCCTAGAACACATATAAAAGTAGTTAAAAACTGTGAAACACATACATGTTAGGTATCCCTGCGTCCAAAATCGCCCACTCTACAAAGTTATACAAATATTTTTCCTGTTCGGTAAACGCTGTAGCGGGAAAAATGGTCAAAAGTGCCAAACCGCCGTTTTTTCACTGTTTTGATTCTGATAAAAATTTTAATAAAAAGTGATCAAAGCAATAACATTTCCTGAAGATGGTAGAACTACAAAGTACACCCAGTCCCGCAAAAAAAGACACCATATACATCCCCGTACATGCATGTATAAAAAAGTTACGGCTGTCGGAATATGGCGACTTTTCAAAAAAAAAATTTTTAACAGTTTTGGATTTGTTTTTAAGGGGTCAAAATGTAACTAAAACCATATAAATTTGGTATCCCCGGAATCGTAACGAAACACAGAATACAGGGGACATGTCATTTTGGTTGCACAGTGAACGCCGTAAAACCAAAGCCCGTAAGAAAGTCGCAGAAATGCATTTTTTCTTGAAATCCACTTTTTCTTGAAATCCACCCCATTCTGAATTTTTTCCCTGCTTCCCAGTACATTATATAGAATAATTAATGGTGGCATCATGAAGAAAAATTTGTCCCGCAAAAATTAAGACCTCATATGGCTCTGGGAGCAGAGAAATAAAAAAGTTATGGGGTTTAGAAGGAGGGGAGTCAAACACGAAAATAAAAAAATGCCATCGGCGGGAAAGGGTTAACTTCAAATACCTCTGTCCCAAAGTCACTATGTAAAGTTTCTCACAACACCGTATATATAGCAGCTCAAATACAAATTAACTTCAACACAAAAGTCTCACGTATTCTCTGAATTACAGCAAAAACAAGATACAAAGTTACATTTCATATCCCATACCTTATACACACTATGAAAACCTTACCCACGCCTGTATATACCCACTTCTACAATCACCGCAGACGAAGTCGCGGGTACCAGCTAGTACTGTCATACATATGGCGCCATAGACATGTGAATATATGTTGAAAATGTTGAGGTCAACAATAAGTTAAACCTCCGAAATCTTTTATCTTTGACTATTAAATGAAATGTTTGAATTGAACTTTTGATTCAAAGGGAAGAATTTCATTTGGTAGCCATCAAAAAGTTTTTAATAGATTTGAAGTTTCAGATGAAATACCCATAAAATTAGGAAATTGCTATTTTGGCTGTAAATCATTGGTAGAAAATTGCTTTTCTGCATTTGAAATTGTTAAAAATTATAGTGTAACTTTCAATATCTTTCAGAGCTACATATGAAAGTTGCACATGACTGCCAAGAATTTTATTAGGGTACACAAGGTATGGAGAATACATAAAAGAAGCACGACATTGAGAATACATTGCGGCACCTTCCTTGCCACCACATATTTAATTCCTCTCCACCATGACAATATAAAGGGAGCAGAAAAGCATTTACTAGAACCGTCATATCACAAGGGGTAATGTAAGTCCAGAACATCTATTGACCCCATGTGTATGAGTAATGGGAAAAACTATACATTATAATTAGAGATAAGCGAGTAGTATTCCATCGAATACCTCTCCTGCATAGTTATTGGTGTAATCGGTTGAATACCACGCGGTAAAGGCGGGAAAAATTTGATGCCCCTCCCACCTTCCCTAGCGCTTTTTTACACCAATAACTATGCAGGGGAGGTATTCCATCGAATACTACTCGCTCATCTCTAATTAAAATAAGACACCCACATAAAAACGGCTCTCACGGCTTAGTGTCTTGGCCGCTTTTATTTTGTCCTCATTTGATTCTAAAAATAATTGATAACTGATTCTAAAAATAATACAATGTGATTTTCTGGATTTATTTTTTTAGATTCTGTCTCTCACAGTTGAAGTGTATGTGAAATAAAAATTACAGACCTCTCCATTCTTTCTAGGTGGGAAAACTTGTATCAAATACGCCATTGTATCAAATACTTATTTTCCCCACTGTATAAGGAACCATGTTTCCAGCCCTGGTGATGGTCATGTGAAATGGTCTTGATAATGGAGGGTTTTTATTTTTATTTAATTATTTTATTTATTTATCTGTCACAAGTAGAGATGAGCGAACACCGGTCGATCGAATACATATTCGATCGAACATCAGGCTGTTTGAGGTATTCGATTACAATCTAATACCACGAGGCAAGCGCAGTAAAAATTTGCATCCCCTCCCACCTTTCCTGGCGCGTTTTTTGCACCAATAACTGTGCAGGGGAGGTGGAACAGGAACTACGACAATGGAGGCATTGAAAGAAAATCAGAAAAAGTAATTGGCTGGCTAAATCAGGTGACCTCCAATTTAGACGAATGGTGGATTTAACATTCGACTAATTTGGGACTGTGAACTATGTGACTGTGAGACAGGGACAGATCTACAGGCAGGGTTAGCTAGGGATTACCTTTATTTAGGGGGGATGTTACTCACCCAGCTCTTTGGGGCTCTATCTGGTTCTATCTGGTCGGGATCATTGTCAGCTTGCAATATGCGCGAGCTGACTTTTTCCCATAGGAATGCATTGACCAGCATTGATTGGCTGAATGCCATATAGAGGACCTGCTACACACTCAGCTCTGCTGCATTGGACTGCTACATCGGACACTGCTACATCGGCCAGCACTGCTACATTGGAGATGAAGCAGAGCTGGCCGTTCTCTGAGCTCGGCTACTCCGGAGTAGCCGAGCTGAGTGCACGGCCCAATGTAGCAGTGCTGGCCAATGTAGCAGTGTAGCAGTGTCTGATGTAGCAGTCCGGTGCAGCAGAGCTGAGTGTGTAGCAGGTTCAGCTCTGCTTCATCTTGGCATAGGAATGCATTAACCAGCGTTTATTGGCCGAATGCCATACTTCTGTATGGCATTCGGCCAATCAACGCTAGTCAATGCATTCCTATGGGAAAAAGTCAGCTCGCGCATATCACAAGCTGACAGGGATCCCGACATAATACAGTGACTTGGGCATGTTAGATGCCCCCAGCCATGCTTCCCCTGCTGTCCCAGTTGCATTCCAGAGGTGTTGTCATCATTTCCTGGGGTATCATAGTGGACTTGGTGACCCTCCTGAGTCGAATGGTCGGATCCCCTAAAACGAAGCATTTTTCCCCATAGACTATAATGGGGTTCGATATTTGTTCGAATAGTCGAATATTGAGCGGCTATTTGAAACGAATATCGAATATCGAACATTTTACTGTTCGCTCATCTCTAGTCACAAGGAATGTGTTGCCTTATCTCACTTTCTCATAAAATATTGACACGTTTTCCCAAAACATTAAACCTAAAGACAAATCCGATTTTCATTCCTTAATGTAAAGTAACTCACATTCGCTAACAAATCTCCTATCATCTGTTTCCCCGCTTTGTAGCTGTTTTAAGGCTTGTAGATCAGTGACAGGGATTAAATATAGGACAGATAGTTTGTAAATATTATAATCTTTAGTCATCTCATGGTGTGAATACATAAAGGTAATTTTCTCCTTTTCACAGGGACTATGAAATGGATACAGAGCAGGCAAGACTTACATGGGGAAAAAAATTCTGTGAAGTAGAGACAATCTATGGAAATAAGAAATGGCTTTTGTTTCTACATTAAACTATGAAAATATAAAATAGGAAAGGTTGTCTAGACATTGAGGAGCTGTGAAAGCAGTGTGTGTGATAAGGAGCAGATACTTTATATAAGTCAATGTGATTAACATTCATTATTATATTATATTGCTTCTTTCTTATTTTTTTCTTATTTTTAGGTGTAAGGTGATGACTGTCAGTCACATGCACTGTGTTCTGTTGTCGACAGAAAAGGCTTTAATTCTCGGAGGAACAGCTTTCTTCCCGTCCAATACAGAAGATTGAACTGAGTGTCTGTTATAAAGCAACCTCTCCATAAATACAAAGGGAGGTCATTATAAATACAGCACAGCTCTGTGATAAGAGAAATTAAGAAATGCTATGCATGAGCATGCTGAAGGATCGTCTCCCCAGAGCTGAAGACATACTGAATCAATACAGGACAAAGACAATGCTCCTAAGGACAACATAGATTAAATTAGATAGTCTGGCGTTAAAGCAAGAAAAACAAGACATAGGAACATGCACAAGCATGTCTCTATCCATGCACATATGATGGTTAAGTATTCCATAACCTATAGCACAAGTGAACAGTTTGCATTTTCCATATCCACGCACTATATTGAGGCTATGGATACAGCTGTCATTATAAGCTCTGCGTCCAGTGCAATGCTTTAGAATACAACGTATGAAATCATAGCAATGCTGTATTATACAAGGTTCACTAGGCTTTGCACCTGTTTATGGAGATGAATGGAACTTGGTGGGGGATGTGGGAAAACAAAGCACGTATTTCCCATCTTCCAAATGTCTAAATCTATCTAGCGGTTCTGGCTAAATCAGATGCCGTCGCAACTAGAGCCATGAAATTGCCTGCTTTGTTCTTAGTGAAGCATGCATCTACCATTCCTCATGCACTCATATTATTTTATCTATTTCTCACGGCGTATAAAATATGTTGTTTTTTTTTCAGGAACTGTATGACAGAAATGATTTACCTTTGTCACAATACAGCTTTAAATAATGCCACTTTTGTGTTGGAGGTTTGACCCACTGATTACATTTTTTTAAAAAAACTAAAAAATAAAGATATGAGCTATTTTAACAACATGGCGGGGTGGAAAGCCAGCAATATATGGCATGTCACTTATACATCAAAAGATCACATTAGTGGAATCCGCGGAGAGACATCCTATAATGTAAGGGTGGTAGCCACAGGGAATTGGCGCATCCTTCTCTGCTGATTGGCTAAGAGGGATTACTTAAAGGAGTCGAGGTTGTTGAGGATTAGAAAGTTATGGCTGTTCTTTGTAGTATCTGATATTGCAGTTCAGCTTTTATAAAGTTTATGGGGCTCAGCTGCACTATCCTATGAAAGATGGCAGCAAGCCCTTCAACAAGTCACTGAGCGGGTCCCTTGGTCTCTTACACCCAATAAACCAAGAGGGATGTACTGTTTTACTACTTTTTATGTTTTTATGATAAGAGAGTGTATTAAAATAAAACTCTCCATTGAGTCACTTTCAGTAATGTATTTTCACTGTCCTATATGATATTATTTCTATTAAGAACAATGTAGTTGAGAATTTCTATTTGTCTAATTTATTAATTTAAGATGGAAGTAATTTAAAGTGGAACTCCCCTTTAAATGGTTAAAATATACCTCCCAATGATATATAGTATGCACACGTCTTTATAGCTACTTCACATAATTGACTGTTCCTCGTTATAGACATCATTATTGCTACATGCAGACCAGTAATTGTTTTACCGCATTCATTGGGATCAATTTTACTTCACATTGGTAATAACTGAAAACCCAATAAAAGGACAATTTCTTACACCCATGAAGACAAGTTTAGGGTTTGCAGACATTACTAAGTGAACATGACAGGTGTAATAAAAAAGAGATTGCATCTGGCATGAGAAGACAGGTTCATTTTCCTGAAGCTGATAGATACTAGACCTAAGCAAAGTTAAGAAAATAAAAAACAGATTGAAAAGCTTTATTAATACCTGACAGCAAAATGTACTTTTAGAAAACTCCGAGAATGTCTCTAGAATCTGCTGAAGAGGAGGAGGTCTGGGGCGTACGTCTGGCCTTGGGCAGAGAAGGCCCCACTATCTAATTTACCTATCTCAAGCACTCTCATACTTTGTTGAGGGCCAACTTCAATGGAGTGTCAATTAATAAGATGAGGACCCCGAGGAAACCTACTCAAGTATGGGAAGAATGTACAATTTACCATTTATTACTTTACGTGGTACCCTTAAGATCCTCCTGTAAAATTCAGGATTGGAGGATAAATGTAAAAAGCCATGTCTGATAGGTCTGCAGCCATGTTTGTTCTATTCTATGATCAATGTCAAGTTAAGCTTTGCTATATCTTTAAGTGACATATATACAGTCTTTTACAGGCGTCTTTCCATTTTGAATGAATACCACAGTGCTCCTGTATTATACAGAATACATCTCTTTCTGGTGTAGTTGATATTACCTCCATTCTATATTTTAATTCCTATTTCTTGAAAAATTAACTTGCGAGGATAATGTGGCAGCTCCGAGCTGGAGGTTGGTTGATGCTATAAAATCTCCCATTTAGTGGTTTTATGGTCTTTTCCTTTGTTTATGTAAGGGTGCGATATCTTTCATTTGATCTTTAATTAAAATTTGGATGTTGAATGTTTTTCAATCATTGGGAATGCACAGGAAGTGCTTATCTTTAATGTATTTTTCTTATTGTGGCATGTGCTATGGGGAAATGTGGGTCAAAATAATTACCTTTATGGCTTCAGACACTTTCTATGAATTCAAAAGGCAGCGAAATGACCACAAATTAACCTGAGAGGCAATAATAATGAAACATGAATTGTGCAGAGCAAGCTGCAAAGATGAATGCGGCAGCTTATCATTTACTGTTCCATAGGCAATCTCTATGGGCTGTATGCAGTCTAAATAACCGAAGAAAAGAATGCAAGACACCTGAATATCTGCATTATTGTGGATGGCATTGCACGTGTGATAGCTGCTCGAGATTTATAAAATGAATTCTAATAAAAGTTTGCCATTTGCCAAGCAGAATATGGCAAAGGTTATCCTGAGTGTGCAATGCATATTACCCAGGTTATCAGTCACAGATGACATATTCCAGAGGTGTTCAGCCTCCTACAGCAGCTTACATATTGCTCTCCAGTTATATGACCAGCAGAAGATGGGAGGAAGTCTTGTAGATGAGGTAATCAGTCTAAAATGACACATTTCAAAGGTTGTGACTCGGGAAAATGGCATAAATTGTCTGCTCCATCTCAATTTGTTTAGAGGTTACATAAATGACAAGGACTTGTCACTGGAAAGGAAAAATGGATATGTATTGTACATGTTTGTCGAGGTGCTACTTTATATTGCAAATATAGCTACATAAATATGTTGTGATTTGAAGTAATAGGATGGACTAAGGCTGGGTGCTGATGTGGGCATACAAGCAATAGTGACATAAAAAGCAGGGGACCCCAGAAAACCTGGACCCAACCATGGTTGACCCCATCTACTATGCTCCTAGTTGGTTGCAAACTATAATAGATCCTCTTTCCATGGGAACGGCTTTTTAGCAGCTAAAGGCCCATGGTTCATCAAAAGGGGGTAAAAGGGGAAAACAAATACTGGGGAGTTGTGGGCAAAACTCAACAACTTAATGGGGTGGGGGCATTATGATCGCTGCAGGGCACTAAGAACAAGCTGAACATTCTTTTACAAATAAGTGTTGCTGTCCCAAAAAATAGCAGTTATGTTCTGTTCATGGCAGAATATTTTGTATGCTGTAGGCCTCACCAATTTTATAAAATTACCAATGAAATGGAAGTAAAGTAATAAAAGCATTATGTCAAAGTAACACAATCATGTAGGCTCTGGTATTGACGGGGGTGAAGATAATTTTGAGTATGCAGAGATTGACAATTTTGTTTTCTTATATTTGTTTGGGTTCTTTTGATGTATTCATGTGACACCAAATTATATACACCTCTTCCTGCGACATTGCCCCTGTATTATTACAGAACACCAGGGACTGTCTGATGTCTTCCCTCCATCTGAGACTGAATCTTTCAAAAACTGAACTTCTGGTGTTTCCATCTACTGAACTACCATAACTATGAGGCAGCATGCCACTGACTAAAACCTCTCCTTCAACAACACATCAGTCACTTCCACACTCATCACACCTACATCTCAAAAACATCTCCAGAATCTCCCCCTTTTCACTATGGAAACATCAAAAACCCTCCATGGTGCTGCATCTCCATACATCCCCTCCATCCAAGATGTCTACCACCCTAACCGTCCTCTCCATTCTGCCAATTACTTTAGACTTGTATACATATTTTTCCCATCTCTACGACTTTTATTGAGCTGCATTAGGTCTCTAGAATGCTTTATCCCGAACAATCTGATTAATGTCCAACTAAGTCAGCTTCAAACTTGTGCTAAAAACACACCTATTTAGAAACACTGTTCTACATTTCTGTATACTAAACTAACTTTTTTATCCTAAGATATCCTTTGTACAAAAGTTACCCTGAACTGCACACATTTTGTATCTGTATATTCACGGACACCAGCTGGTGACATGCTCATACAGCTTCAGTTATATGACGTTATATTAAAAGATGGCTGGACCATTGCACCAATCAATTGACCTGACTTTAAAATTAAAATTTCCAATGTATATTTGGTTGTCTTTGATAATTTATTAGATTGTTAGCAACACTTGGTCAATGATTCAGAGTACTATAGATCATAGTGAAATGCGACACTTAAAAGATAAGCATACAAAATTGCTAAAAATGTGCCAAGATCTGTAATTGGTGCCAACCATGCACATACATGAGGTCACCACCTACATAGGATGTTTTATCATTGATCTAGAATATAACCCATTGATTATCTATTGTGACAAATAACACATACCCCAATGCTCATCTATTGTGACAAATAACATTGTATCATCGCTCACTATAAACAGAACAAAGCATTGTAGCATTCATTTTCTAGAATTAATTTTCTAGAATTCATTTGATTATTTTCTATATAAACAAAATAAAATATTACTGAACTATTTGTGGAAAATTCATTTTCTATACTATATCTGATAAATCCTATTTCTATAACTATTGCCTCATTTGGTTGCATATGTCTATTATGGTATTACCTGTAACAAATATTAGTTTTCCAAGAATATACTGACTCTTCAAAACTACGAGGGGCCTTATGAAGACACACGAAGATTCACAGCTCCGCAGGCACCATCAAATTATCTGCACATCAAGGCACAGTAGGATCAAATCTGGGAGTTTCAGCGCTTTCAATTTTTCAGTGTTTACTGAGGAGAATATACAATATAAAATATTGAACATATTGTACACATAGCTAATGACTGATGTAGCTACAGATTGGGAGCTTCAATTCGTATAGAAACTTGTGAAAGAAACTGTCTATAAGTTCCATGGCATTTGTTTTAATGAAGACATTCTTTGTAAAAGGGATATTTGTGACCTGGAAAATCTAAGCAGGAATATCTCAGATAGACAATGAATCCTGTAATATCACACTCTACAAAGAAATTGGGCAATTTTGTTGGGGTGCCATTGGCCAATACAAAGATATAACTTGATCCTAGAGCCCAATCTGCATCAAAACCTGTAACAGGCGTCCACACCCATCTTGTGCCACTGATAATACTTCTTATATGGGGTCTTTGGTTTAGTCTTCAGAGTCCGGGTGCCATGTTTGCACCGCGTACAGCTACACATCTTATCTGATCTGTTGATGACAATAGTTTTGGACTGTAAATGACATAACTACTAAACAAATCCACCATTCTGTATGAAGCTTTTGACCTGCCACACCAAACAAAGGGGTTTATTCCTGGTAATAGGATCTTTATCTAGGAACATGTACTTGCAACATATTTATGGGAAATGATACTTCAACTCCACCAAGATCTGCTGTGAAACCCCAAAGGCGCACATGCACTTCAGATGTTTCCACTCCCCCATATAGTGTAAATGTAAGCTCAACCATATATGCTTCTGTTATCAATTGGGAAAGGTGAATAAGTCCTCCCCTTTCATCTTGTGCAAGAACACAGGATAAGCATACTAACATCTCCTATAGAGAGAAAGTTAAACTATTATTTACCACATTGTCCTTGTTTCTGAGTCCTGACTTTTAGGGGTACAGAAGGACTACTCATGCTATCCACACTTAACTTGGAAACAAAGAACTAGCTGTGGCTAGAAAATCTCCGTACTTACAATACTGCTTGAAATTGATTAGACACAAGGGTTAATATTATCTACAATCAGGGCCGCCATCAGGAATTTTGGGGCCCCATACAGCCTAAGTGTCTGCCCCCCCCCCCCCGCCAGTTTAAAACTACTTTATTTTGCGACATACCAATTCTGTATTACATTTCCCTTTATTTAGCAGCATTACAAGGCTTAATCAGATTCTATTTGCAGGTAAAATCTGCTACGTGTGACAGCGCCTATAGAGAGCCAACACCATCTATAAGAGCCCTCTTAATAAATCCTCAGGGCTTATTCACATTGTGTTTTTGGCCTCCCTTGCCGATATACGTTGGTAACCAGTCAGAATCAGCTGTCAACTTATCCCTGCACAAAGAACTGGCCATTAAAAAAAGGGGGGGGGGCCTGCAGTTCTCCATGCAGGGATAAGTGGGGAGCTGATTGTGACTGGTTACCAACGTATCCCGGCAAGGGAGGCCAAAAACACAATGTGAACACTCCTTTAAAGTGAAAGTCCCACCCCCAAACAGGCTGCTATGCTACTAGCATAGCAGCCTACATCATTATTAATACAAAGCACACATACCTTTGGAGGCATTGTGTGCTTTGTAGTTCTCCAGCTAAAAACTTATATATTATATATTATTGCCCCAGTTCCCTCTCCGCAGTGCCGCACACCTGATGCCCCAACAATCCCCCCCGTCCACCTTCTAACATCTTTCCATTGCCCCCTGTACCCATACCTCCCAACTTTTGAAGAACCAAAAAAGGGACAAACTGTTTGGCGCACTTTGCTCGCCTCTGCAAATTTAGCCCCACCCACTGTTATGTGGACTCCGCCCATTCTCATTAATTTTTCATGTGCCTGCACACAGTATAATCCTCCTACAGTCACCCGTACATTATATGTCCCCCCTCTATCTCTCCCCCAGCTTCATATACACCCTTCATCTGCCCCCAGTTTCATGTCTCCCCCTCCATCTCTGCCCCCAGTTTCATGTCCCCTCCATCTCTGTCCCCAGTTTCATGTCCCCCCCATTTCTGTCCCCAGTTTCATGTCCCCAGTTTCATGTCCCCCATCTCTACCCCCAGATTCATGCCCCCCATCTCTGCCCCCAGATTCATGTCCCCCATCTCTGCCCCCAGATTCATGTCCCCCCCATCTCTGCCCCCAGATTCATGTCCTCTCCATCTCTGGCCCCAGATTCATGTCCCCCATCTCTGCCCCCAGATTCATGTCCCTCCATCTCTGCCCCCAGTTTCATGTCCCCCCTCCATCTCTGGCCCCAGATTCATGTCCCCCATCTCTGCCTCCGGATTCATGTCCCTCCATCTCTGCCCCCAGATTCATGTCCCCTTCATCTCTGCCCCCAGATTCATGTCCCCTCCATCTCTGGCCCCAGATTCATGTCCCTCCATCTCTTCCCCCAGATTCATGTCCCCTCCATCTCTGCCCCCAGATTCATGTCCTCTCCATCTCTGCCCCCATATTCATGTCCCTCCATCTCTGCCCCCAGATTCATGTCCCCTCCATCTCTGCCCCCATACTCATGTCCCCTCCATCTCTGCCCCCATATTCATGTCCCCTCCATCTCTGCCCCCATATTCATGTCCCCTCCATCTCTGCCCCCATATTCATGTCCCCACATCTCTGCCCCCATATTCACGTCCCCTCCATCTCTGCCCCCATATTCATGTCCCCTCCATCTCTGCCCCCAGATTCATGTACCTCCATCTCTGCCCCCAGATTCATGTCCCTCCATCTCTGCCCCCAGTGTCATGTCCCTCCATCTCTGCCCCCAGATTCATGTCCCCTCCATCTCTGCCCCCAGTGTCATGCCGTCCTCTCCATCTCTGCCCCCAGATTCATGTCCCCACATCTCTGCCCCCAGATTCATGTCCCCACATCTCTGCCCCCAGATTCATGTCCCCACATCTCTGCCCCCAGTGTCATGTCCCCACATCTCTGCCCCCAGTTTCATTTCCCCCCATCTCTGCCCCCAGTGTCATGCCGTCCTCTCCTTCATCTGCCCCCAGTTTCACATTCCACCTCAGTGTACACGACATTACACTTACCTTCTCCTCCGCTCCCTCGCCGCTCTCTGCGCGCCCCTCTCTCACTGGCGCACGGTTCTAGACGCGATGTGACATCATCACATCGCGTCTACAAGCCAGTAGCAGCGGCGGCGAAGCAAAGAGCTGAGCTGTGTCAGTTCCTTGCTTCAGCCGCGTATGTCTTCAACTCAGATCTGCGTCCTCTGGACGAAGATCTGAGTTGAAATAGGACATGCAATGACTGCTGCGGGCGCCAGGGGGCCGGCAGATGGTGGCGGGCCAAGACCGGGCCCCCTCCATTTTTCAATTTGGCCGGGCCCCTGACGCCAGTAGCAGTAGTACTGGCCTATCGGCGGCCCTGTCTACAATATGTAGATGTAGTATTAATAGGTTTGAGGAGCAGCTTTCCAGGGAATTTTAGTACTAAAAAACAGCAAAGCATAGACTAGGAAATATAGACTAGATAGTAATAGAACAGTTCATGCTGAATGATAAATCCGGTGCATTTTTAGATTAGATAGTCCAAGTTTACACTACCTGTTGGTAGAATTACTTTTCTCCAGAATTTTGTTCCTAAATTCTAGAGAAATTTTGTCATACATTGTTCCTCCTTAAGCTCCAACTCCTTTGGAAAGCCGTGCCCTTCCCACTAAGCCATGACCCCTTTTGGAGATGAAAGCAGTGTCTAAAACACATAGTATATATATGATGCAAAGCATTTACAGTAAGTAAGCAAATCTGTCCCAGAGTTCAAAGCAAAAATGCTCCCGAATTATTATTTTATAGGTGTTAAAATGGCACGTCAAGAGAGCTGATGTATTGGCTTATTTTTAGTATATTTAGACATGACATTCAGATATGTCAGAGGGGCATATTTACAGGGGCTGTATTTTGCTGAACAAGCAGGTTTCATTATTTATGTGTAGGGTGAAATGGCTGTAAAGAAAGTAATACTGCAAAGCGAGGCCTCATTCTGATTAATCTGTAGTGCTGTTCCCTATGAAATGGGTAGATATATTTATTGGGTGATACATTCTACAGGAGAATGATCATATAGGAAAAATATACAATATGATAAATATCTGACCACAACAGATTAAATAAACAATGAAAAAAAAAAACAATTGAACAGAATTACTAATCCTTTCTAAGATTTATACAAATTTAACGTTGTATTATATAGCCAAATTACGGCCCCCCAAAGTGCCAATCAACAAGAAACACATTAATCAGCACTCGTGTGCACTGCCCTTATTACACAGGCTGATGCAACCTGAATAGGGAAGGCACAATCTCTACTTTAATCCCTCTTTCAGCTGCAAGTGCGAAGTGTCAGTCAACCAACGAACACTATTAGACAGGGCTATCAAACAAGGTGATAGGGCTTTTAGACTAGATAGCGTGGCAAGTATGGTTTTTGTTGGATGATAAATCTGATGCATCTGTAGACTTTTAGTCTAGAACTTTATACCCCCTTGGTTTACATCAGTTGGCTTACTTCAGTTCAGAATTTAGGGGACACCATGTACATTGGTCACATGGCTATGCTGCAGTGCCATCTCAGTCATTTTAATGGGACTGAGTTGTAGCTGTAATTTTTGTCTCATCTGACCAATCTGGATGATCCTGAGAGTAATTCGGACAAGGTGCTGTGGTCAGATGAGACAAAAATTGAGCTGTTTGGCATTAACTCAACTCGCTGTGTTTGGAGGAAGAGAAATGCTGCCTATGACCCAAAGAACACATCCCCACTGTCAAACATGGAGGAGGAAACATTATGTTTTGGGGGGTATTTCTCTGATAAGGGCACAGGACAACTTTGCCGTATCAAGAGGAGAATGGATGGGGCCATGTGCCAACCTCCTTCCCTCCACCAGGACATTAAAAATGGGTCATAGCTGGGTCTTCCAGCAGGACAATGACCAAAAACATATAGCCAAGGCAACAAAGAAGTTAAAAAGAAGCACATTAAGGTCACGGAGTGGTCTAGCCAGTCTCCAGACCTTAATCCCATAGAAAACTTATGAAAGGAGCTGAAACTCTGAGTTGCCAAGTGACATCCTCAAAATCTTAATAAATTAGAGATGATCTGTAAAGAGGAGTGGACTAAAATGCCTCCTGACGTGCGCAAACATCATCATCAACTTTAGAAAACGTCTGACTGCTGTCCACTTCCAACAAGGGTTTTGCCACCAAGTATTAAGTCTTGTTTGCCAGAGGGTTCAAATACTTATTTCTCTAGACATAATACAAATACATTTATAAAATTTATACAATGTGATTTTCTGGATTTCATTTTTGATATTTTATCTCTCACTGTAAAATTAACCTACCCTTAAAATTGTAAATTGTTCATGTCTTTCTCAGTAAGCAAACTTACAAAATCAGCAAGGCATCTTTCCTTCACAGTATATTTTGAGCCAGTTACATATTACTTGAGAGGTGACTAATTATGCCTATGTCGCCATCCTTTCTCTTAGGCATTAAAAGGTATCAACAACTGTGGGCTCTCAATTTTTATTATTTAGGTATATTTCCATAACTTAGATATTAATGACCGAATGTTAGGATAAGCCATCATTATCATATCAGCAGAGGTACAACACTCAATGCCACTACGTTCAGTTGTTTGAAGCAGTAGTGGATCTTGGTAAGCTCCGTTTCCACTTCACAGACCTATGATGTCACGTTCATCAGTCACATGTCCTGTTTGCAGCTCAGCCCTATTCACTAGAATGGGAGTACAGCTGCTATACAATATACTGCGCTGTGCTTGGAAAGCAGTGAAGCAGCCACAAAGCTCTTTGTCTGTCAACCAAGATTTAGTGTTGATATAAGGTACATTGGTACGAGCTGTAAATATAAACTGCAGATACTGAAATAACTGTAAATACCTTGTAAACATTCCCTCCAGTTCCCCTTAATGAGCTTTAATAATATATTGCTACTACATTTAAAACATACACAGCAAAATAATAAAACTATAAGAACATCACATTTTACAATGTGACTTATATTACTTTAACTACATGTAGTTAGGACTGGAATTGTTTGATTTAAAATATAAGAATATACCAATTAAAAGAAAACAATGCAGTATGCAGAGTCATATAATGCTGCATCCATTATCAATGCTCCTTGGAGTCACAGAAGTCTAACTTGTACATTAAACGCTAAGTAGAATGAGATCATACTGCAAATAGTACCAAAGAAGAGCATACATGGAGTGTAAGAATGAGAATCTCTTACTACTAGAAGTCAATAGGGCCTAATCACTAGGACAACTATAGCTTTAAGGAGAGCCTTACACAAAGGGGTTAAAACTGCCCCCTTGCAGCATCCTCTCGACTTTGCACAGTCGCAAATTTCAGGCTGTTCTGAGCTGAGTCTTAAATCTGCACCGCCCTGATGTCCCAACGTTATCACTATCTGCAGCCTCAGGATGCAGAACAAGCTGGATACAACGATGCATGCGAGAGCTGTCGACTCCTTCGTTCACTTCCCCGTCTGTGACCTCATGTAGGTTGAGGCTATGCAATGATGTCAAGGCGCCTACAACTCCAGGCTAGAAACAGCATCAACCAGCAGTACTTCCTCTAGGGGAACTAGGCTAGGTCAGTAAAATCTTTTTGTATGGCAAGGCTGCTGTGTGGGGGACTGAAAGGGGGCATTATACTGTATTGGGCCAGTAAGGTGCCACTAAGGCACATTATATTGTATGAGGGCCAATAAGGGAATATTATATTGTGTGGAGAAAAATGAAGGGCACTGCTATTATGTATGAAGGTAATAAAGACAGGATCTAGGGAGAAGTAGATGGAGTTACGGATCTAGAGCTGTTCCCTTCATAAAATTCTCTGTATAACTCTGCTTTGCAGGTTGAACACCATACTCCTTTTTGGCCAAGCTTTCCAATTTTGGCGGTGTAGTGCTAAGGTATTAATTGACCATCCATAATCCATATTGACAGTATCCCTTTAAGAATATTAGATGGTAACAGTTAGCCTGTAAGTTCTGTAGACTTGGTTATGTTTAGTGAGAGACACTGCATATTTACACATAGCTCTCTTATCAATGTGTCTCACAGAATATTGTTATGAGAATGCTGTACCATATAACACTGGTTGATGGGAATGCTTAGTACCAGGAGCATTAAACATCCGATGAATGGTTTTTCCATTGTCAGGTTAACCCCTGTAGAACTGGCCATTCAGATGGGGGAAGCCTTATACTAGACAAATGCTGATCTGTTAGTTTGCATAGCACTGGGTTACACAAGCATTGTTTTCAATAAGATATAAGCTGAGAAAGTTTGCTGCGAAGTTAGAAGTGTCTGGACCTGCATGCTATAGGGGACGGCCATGACGCAGTGTGGATCCCAGGAACTCTCTATCTTCGCTGGCCCGCTTCTCCCAGCTGATGCCGGATAGATGATGCTTATAATTCCTGGTGAAGCTTTAACCTGCTTATAGATGTGTAATGTAAGCTATGGAGATAATTCTCTGCCTTTGCCGGTCGCCTCCACGGTTGATGATTTTCTTTTCCAGGCAGATGATGATGTAAGCTCTTGGTGTTGATTCTGTATCTTAATCTTTGTATATTAATCTTTGTAACTTGGATTATACAAAAGTGCACGCAATATTACACTATCTTCTGTTATTTTATGTAATCACTGATTCTTCATATAATAAAATTAGTAAAGCATTCAGCGTAGCCTTCTTTAAAGCCGTACCCTACCCCTTAAAATAGTTGGCAAAACAGGCGGGACTAGTTGACGTCTGCCAAATTGTCCTGAAACTCCCCTGACAGGCCAGATCCTTTTGTTCTATGGGGAAATAATTGAACTGTCTGGCGGTGGCTTACACCTCACTTTCCATTCAGAACACATACACACCTGGACAAGCCTTGTGTGCGCATATATGCGGTAGTTGGGAGGAATAGTTGTTGCCAGCATGCCCAGCTGACAATTAAAGTTTTGAAAGTGTAAGGTCATTTGACATGAGACATGAAATAGTGACACCTTCTTATACCGCCAACAGGATAATAGGATTTGTTCAAGAATTCAGTTTTTATGGCCAATCCTTACTATAGGCCATAAATACATGATCGTGGGGAGGCAACAGACGACTCCTGCACGATTCAGCTGTATGAGGCCTCTATAATAGTGGTAGTGGTATAGTAAGAGGTCTCCCCAACTACCGCACCAGTTGGCCCCCTTCCAATAATATTTCTGGGCACCCTCTTTAATACCTTCTTTATCCTATATCTCAAACCATACTTAAATTAACCCCATCCATCTCTTATACCATCAGGGATGCCGACATGAATTCTCAACTGTTGTAGTTCACTAAACATTGCAGACATGTTGACACAGACACTATAAAACTGTTTTTCCAGACTGTAAAGCACGGTGTGCCCAGCTTCTGTATCGCTAACTATTTAGACACTGACAATGACACATATACACGTTCTAGGCATGGAAAGTGAATTACGGGCTATGTAATTACATGTCACCAAATGACAACACTTATAACTCCTGTAATGGTTTGTTCTAATAATCCTATAAGATCTGCTCCTGGAATCTTCTTGTGTATATCATTTGCTTATTGAAATATCAAGGTGATCATTTCAGTAATAAATAGAAATCAGTCTAAACATTGTGACTCTCGGCTATAAAACTGCTGATGTAAGCAATTGTCTTCACTATTTGATGGGGTCTCTTGGTCGGCAGCCGCCTGTTCATACAGTAAATATCATTGAGATGTCACATAATGGAATTATTGTCTATGTATGGTAATTATTACTGCACATATTCAGTATATGAATAACCTAAAGGATAATTGATGGTTTCAACAATCCTAAATCTCCCAAGCAGATATTGAACTCATTGTTATCACTAAGTGCTGTAATTTTACAATGTAAAGCTTGAAATTCTTTTACAGTAGTTGAAGGCGGTCTGTACTTACTGCAATTTGCTCTTAGAACTGAATAGCTATCTTTTGCACTACGTCTCTTCTGCAGTCTTTCCTGCATCGCTTTGTGACTGCGGCCCGTTACGTGGGACCTTAACTTCACACTTGCAAACATTATGAAATCTTAGCAAATCCATTCTTTTTGAACATTCAGAGGGAAGGATTTATCTAAATATTGTACTGGGCTAAAACATTGACAAGATAAAAGTATAAAAGAAGGTTCTTATTTCTGATTTTTTTTTTTTTTTCAATTCTGAACCCATTGCTCCAAGCAGTGAGAAAAAATTAGCAGAGATTTTTTATATAGCACTAGTGTTCTTTCCTGGGGATTCCACACTGTTTAGACTCTACTGTTCAGTCTGGTCCATATAGTTCTAGAGGCCTTGTTTACAGAAAATGGACGATAAATGTTATGTAACCCCTTCCTGACGGCGGCACTTTTCAATTTTTATTTTTTTGACTCCCTGCATTCCATAACTTTTTTATTTTTCGGTTCACAGAGTCATATAAGGGCTTAATGTTTGCAGGACAAATTGTTCTTCATAATTGTGCCATTTATTATTCTGTACAATGTACTGGGAAGCTGGAAAATGGGGTGGAAGAAGTGCATTTGTACGACTTTCTTATAGGCTTCGTTTTTACTGTGTTCATTGTGTAGCCAACATGACATGTCACCTGTTTTCTATATTTTGATACAATTCTGGGGATACCAAATTTATATAGTTTTATTTACATTTTAACCCTTTAACAAAAATCCTAAACTTTTTTGTGAGGCCAGGTGTACTTTTAAGTTATACCATTTTGGGAAATATCTATTACTTTGATCAATTTTTATTAAAAAATTTATCAGAGGTGAAACAGCGGAAAAACTATGATTTGGCACTTTTTTTTTTTTTTTTGTCCCCCTGCAGCGCTCACCATACATTATAAACCGGGCATTCTTGGACACATGCATACCTAATGTGTATGTGTTTTCTATTTAAGTACATTTATAAGTGTTCTAGGGAAAGAGGGGTGATTTGAATTTTTAATACTTATTTTTTTATACTTTTTTTTGTTTCTTTTTTAAAATATTTTATTTATTTATTATACTCCCTAGGGGTCTTGAAGCCCTGGGGGTCTGATCACTAATGCAATGCATTCAATGCTAATGCATTGTAATACATTGCAAAATATCACCATTTGTATGATAGTCTGCATAAAACAACTTGTTATACAAATCATTGCCAGACAAGCCTGGGAGGCTCCTGGCTGTCATGGCCCTGGATCACCAGCCCTGGATATCTTTCTAGCTGCCAGCAATCCTTGGCAAAATGGCACCTTGGTCAGCTTTGACTGAGGCGAGGGGTCCTTAGTGATCATAGGCATTAGCGCCAGGTGTCTGTGTATAATATTTCTTTAAATAACCAAGTAAGGCAGGTGTCTGAAAGGGGTTAGTGCATATAAGGAAAGACGTTTAGATAGGTAGACAATTTATAACAGCTTTTGTGCATCTGCTCCACATTCATTACGTGTCCTTTTATCCATTTTTGATGTTTGAGTGTCATCCGTTTTTAACAGATTGTTAAAACAGATGGGTTTAATAGTTTTTTTTTTGTTTTGTTACCCAACCCATTTATCTGTTTTTAATGGCCATCACTCCCATGCAAATCCATTATTTTCAATGGCTCCATATGGGCATAAAAACTGACAAAGATAGATGGACCTGTAAAAAAATAACAAATCTGTGACTAGACTGATTCACTCTCCTTCATTGTTTTTAAAGTGTACTCACACAGTGACTGACCAATAGCTACAGATTAGAAAAAGAGTCTCTATAGCGTTCATAAAAAAATAATAAGATCTGTATAGAGAATAGTAAGTCAGTCTTTTACAATGTACTCACTTGGGATAGAGGTGAGGAGGTTTCATAACTTATCACACACTTAGAGACATTAAGACTTCATATTAATGGCCTATCCTTAGGATAAATCATCCAAATGACATTGGTGGGGATGTGACACGTAACACCCCCATGGATTAGCTGATTTTTGTATAGTGTATGAAGCTATCAGTTCCTATTCAAGGTTTTCATTTAAGCATGATAACATTGGCATGCCCCCACCCCCAGACGGTAGGTCTTAAGAGGCTGTCAAGGAACCACTGGATGCCAGGAGGCAGTTCAGGAGAGATGAGGAAAGGATTATTATTTTGCTGCACCTTCCCTAAATTTCCATTTGTTATACTTTGGAGTCTGAAGATTCCCTAAGAGTACAATAATGATAAGTGCATGACGACCCCCAAAAGTTTCCCTGTAGCACTGCTCTTGCCATTCAGACTCCAACCATATTCTGTTTGCACCACCCCTTGCAGTGAGCGTTCTACCACCTACTATGATATTCCCATCCTAATTGAGCAGTGCTCTAAGGGCTGAAGGTCCACCCCAGTGCGCCAACTACCTCATTTGCATGAGAGTATGCTAAAATGGTGGAAAATAAAGAGGAATTGGAAGCGGACACCCAGCTCAGATACCTCTTTATTTTCTACTCCTTGGCTTCCTGCAACAGAATACATCAGAAGTGCATTGAAAATAATGGGAGGAAGAATCAAGGTGGAATTTGTCATGTGAACATACCCTAAAACGTCAAAGATGTTTTTCTGCAAATCTACAAAAGTAACATACATAACATAGGTGTGGTATTCATCAATGTAATGTGGTGGCGGCAGATGAATATGCGTGGGAGAGATGACAGACTCCCTCTATAAAGAACTTAATCTGTATAACATGGTAAGGGGGAATATGATGGAAACTGTTAGACATGTTAAAGGTATAAAAAAAGATTCAGGAGGGACACAAGAAAAAGGGGGCACATTCTGAAATTAGTTAGGGGAAAGGATAACAATCAATGTCAGGACATATTATTCCACTAAAAGACATTTATGCATTTTATGATGTGTAATTTTATGATGTGTCTTTGGGATTACTGTCTACAGTTCCGTTGCGACCACTGTACCTTTTGTGCACTGCAATTACCGGAAGAGAACCAGATTCTTACCATAAGCCTAACATGCTCCTGAGAAGCATTACATGTAGCAGCTACCCATGAGTGACCTGGGCCTAGCGTGGGTGTACTGAGTGTCTAACTGTTGGCAGTGATCCTTCCTACAACTGAGCAAATTGTATTAACCACTTTTTGTCTTGGCAAAATCCACCTCAGTAAAGCGCGGGTGACAACACTGTGAAGTGAGTGTATTTCATTTGGCTATGACTCAACAAGCATGCAAGTAATGGGTATCCAGCTACTCCTGCTCTGTGTAGGATTAGGGACAAACAGGAGATCTGGCATAGTACAGTATATGTGATGAACTGCCCTGGACCCCTTTATGCACCCACTCTGGGGGTGAAAGTCAGGTCTATGACATGTGGAGCAGAGAAAGTCTACAAGAACTGTAGAGACAGTTAGTACGATAGCTAGAGGTTGCTGCAAAGAGGCAGCATATGTCACGAGCAGCCAAAAAGAAGAGAGATGGTTGGGGAGGCTAAGCTGTGGGTCAGGGGAGTCAGGCAGAGGTGAATGGGAGCTGCTGGAGAGCTAGACACAGCAAGCAACTACCAAGACACCCCTGGAGAAAGGCTAATACTAAGGTACACCACTGTCCCAGTCTCTGTGCAGATCAGAGGTGGATGTTCCTCAATTCCCCACCCATATGTCATCTGCCAATTGTATTACTGGGCCTAGATGTTTTATTCTTCTGTTCTTGAGTGCAGCCATGCTAATGACAGATGTGATCCCTATGTACAGAATCACAGACCAGTCCACAGATCAAGGCAGAGATCTATTAGATTCTAACATTGTCATCCAGAAAGATAAACCTCACAATTGTACAGTTAGTGAAGGTCACTGTAGTCTACACAGGTTCCACTATCTGTAGTTTTAGGGCCCTCATCTATCATAATCATTATTAAGTTACTCTTTACTTACAATGCTCTATGGAAATATTACTCTGCAATGTATTGTACCTATGGAACACCCGGTAAACCTTTTATAGGCTTTATTTATGAAATCCATTATTGCCGTGATGATCCAGCATCAATACATGTGCATTTTTAATCCAGAATTAGCATACTCAGTGCTGCAGAGTGGGTGATAAAATAATATAAATAGCAAAATATAGTGCGTAAAGGAACCAGGTGTTTTGATCAGCTAAGTTTTCATGCTATTTGCACAAAATCATAATAGGTATTGTAAATGCTCATCTAAATATCATTATTTAGGGACACTAGATTTTATGTGCTGCAGAACGAGGACATAAAGTGAAATTCAGAAATGTTCTTTCATTAAAATACTGCTTATTTTACATTTACCACTGTCTGTGCATGTTGATTTATAAGAGATGCTTATAAATAATAGCTTAAAACTGCAAATGTATTTTTATAGTGATTTTCTTTTACCTCTACAGACTCGTCTTGTCTTCCCAAAGGGGTTGGCTAGTTTATTAAACTTATTTTAAGACTCCTCATTAGGACCTTGAAACTTAAAAGGGAGTAATCCTTGAGACATCTATCAGTTAGAAGGGAAAGGTATGCCAATAGATCAACTATTGATACTCAGCGCTCATGGAAAGGCCACTGTACTGTCGTGAGTATGACTGAATTGTATATTAGATATCACATACAGTGGGGCAAAAAAGTATTTAGTCAGTCACCAATAGTGCAAGTTCCACCACTTAAAAAGATGAGGCGTCTGTAATTTACATCATAGGTAGACCTCAACTATGAGAGACAAAATGCGAAAACAAAACCAGAAAATCACATTGTCTGATTTTGTAAGAATTTTTTTTCAAATTATGGTGGAAAATAAGTATTTGGTCACCTACAAACAATCAAGATTTCTGGCTCTCACAGACCTGTAACTTCTTCTTTAAGAGTCTCCTCTTTCCTCCACTCATTACCTGTAGTAATGGCACCTGTTTAAACTTGTTATCAGTATAAAAAGACACCTGTGGACACCCTCAAACAGTCAGACTCCAAACTCCACTATGGTGAAGACCAAAGAGCTGTCAAAGGACACCAGAAACAAAATTGTAGCCCTGCACCAGGCTGGGAAGACTGAATCTGCAATAGGCAACCAGCTTGGATTGAAGAAATCAACTGTGGGAGCAATAATTAGAAAATGGAACACATACAAGACCACTGATAATCTCCCTCGATCTGGGGCTCCACGCAAAATCTCACCCCGTGGGGTCAAAATGATCACAAGAACGGTGAGCAAGAATCCCAGAACCACGCGGGGGGACCTAGTGAATGAACTGTAGAGAGCTGGGACCAATGTTACAAAGCCTACCATCAGTAACACACTACGCCGCCAGGGACTCAGATCCTGCAGTGCCAGACGTGTCCCACTGCTTAAGCCAGTACATGTCCGGGCCCGTCTGAAGTTTGCTAGAGAGTATTTGGATGATCCAGAAGAGTATTGGGAGAATGTCCTATGGTCTGATGAAACCAAACTGGAACTGTTTGGTAGAAACACAACTTTTCGTGTTTGGAGGGAAAAAGAATACTGAGTGGCATCCATCAAACACCATACCTACTGTAAAGCATGGGGGTGGAAACATCATGCTTTGGGGCTGTTTCTCTGCAAAGGGGCCAGGACGATTGATCCGGGTACATGAAAGAATGAATGGGGCCATGTATCGTGAGATTTTGAGTGCAAACCTCCTTCCATCAGCAAGGGCATTGAAGATGAAACGTGGCTGGGTCTTTCAACATGACAATGATCCAAAGCACACCGCCAGGGCAACGAAGGAGTGGCTTTGTAAGAAGCATTTCAAGGTCCTGGAGTGGCCTAGCCAGTCTCCAGATCTCAACCCTATAGAAAACCTTTGGAGGGAGTTGAAAGTCCGTGTTGCCAAGCGACAGCCCCAAAACATCACTGCTCTAGAAGAGATCTGCATGGAGGAATGGGCCAACATACCAACAACAGTGTGTGCCAACCTTGTGAAGACTTACAGAAAATGTTTGACCTCTGTCATTGCCAACAAAGGATATATAACAAAGTATTGAGATGAAATTTTGTTACTGACCAAATACTTATTTTCCACCATAATTTGAAAAAAAATTCTTACAAAATCAGACAATGTGATTTTCTGGATTTGTTTTCTCATTTTGTCTCTCATAGTTGAGGACTACCTATGACGTAAATTACAGATGCCTCTCATCTTTTTAAGTGGTGGAACTTGCACTATTGGTGACTGACTAAATACTTTTTTGCCCCACTGTATGTATTAAAACATGTTTGTATATTCTTGTGAAACATGAATATTATTTGCCCTAGTTACAACCAGTGACAACTGTACATGTAAAAAACAGCATATCTTCCCTATAATGCTGTCCTCACCTACCTTACATGTTATCTAGTAACCAATAAAGAGGGGTTTGAAAGAGGGGCTAAATATGTAATGCCTATTGTAATGTAATTACTAGAGATGAGCGAACAGTAAAATGTTCGATATTCGATATTCGTTTCGAGTAGCCCCTCAATATTCGACTACTCGAATCGAATATCGAATCCTATTATACTCTATGGGGGAAAAATGCTCGTTTCAGGGGTAGTTAACATTCGATCAAATTGAACTTACCAAGTCTACGGGTGAGGGTTCAGGCTGGATTCTCCGAGAAGTCTTCTCCACGCAGCGTTCCCGCGGCATCTTCCGGCTCTGAATTCACTCTGCCAGGCATTGGGCCTGGGCAGAGCCGACTGCGCATGCCTGCACTACAAGAAAATGGCCGCTTACAGTCAAAGCAGCCATTTTCTTGTAGCGCAGGCATGCGCAGTCGGCTCTACACAGGCCCGATGCCTGGCAGAGTGAATTCAGAGCCGGAAGACGCCGCGGGGAAGCTGCACGGAGAAGACTTCTAAAGGTAGGAGAAGAAGCAGCGTTGATTGGCCGACTGTATAGCATTTGGCCAATCAACGCTGGTTCTGCATCAAATTTTTCCATTCGAATAGTGAGTAGTATTCGATCGAGTACGAGTATTTCGAATACCGTAGTATTTGATCGAATACCTACTCGATCGAATACTACTCGCTCATCTCTAGTAATTACATATGCCTATGAAATGTCAGGAAAACCATCTTCAAATGGATAATAGCTACACAGAGCATCATTACTTTTGGGGTAAAACTTTTGGAATATTGATGGTTGAACAGACACATGTTAATATAAAAACTATTTAACCCTTTGGGGACACAGCCTAAAAGTTCCTTAAGGATCAGGTCTCATTTTTCAAAACTGCCATGTGTCACTTTATATGGCAATAACTATGAGATGCTATAACTTATACAAGTGATTTTGAGATTGTTTTTTTCGTGACATTCTGTACTTCATGTTATGTTTTCTATTTATTTATTTATTTTTAAAAAATAGGAAATTTGGGAAAAAAAATTAATTTCTGCTTTTCAGACAGACTATCTGCTTTTCGCATTCCTGTAACTGACCAGGCGGGGACATTTTCCACCACTGTTGCTGTTAGTTTAGACCTTTTAGTAACAGACAGTCCCAGTTCTGGAACTAGATGCAGATCCCAAAAGTGAGACCTACATCTATCAAGTATTTATGGAATATCCTATGGATATAGCCATAAATACTGAGAAAGCGAAACCTCTTTAAATTAAGCAGTGTTGAAAAAACGAAAACAGCACAAGGACAGGTGTTGTGCGGTTTGGAAGAAAACAGCCATGTTTTTCTGATCCTGTGCATCCCTATTAAATAATTTGATACCTTACAACAATTACCTTAAATCGGATATTACAATCTAAGAATTTTTCTTTATATTTGTTTCAGAACAAAACCTCCAGATATGTATCTTGGTTAAGTTGAGTTTAAAAAGTTGAGTAAATCATCTAAAAGATCTCAGGCCTGATTTTCTATATGAAATTATAAAAAAAGACTTAAAAGACATTAATGTTTAGCAGCCGTGAATAACTGAGATCTTGTTTGAACCATTTTAAAAGGTGATAGCTAAATGTCAAAGACAATATACATTTAGCACAAATTTTGCATGAATATCTCCTTGCCCCTGCTAATCTGTGAAGTGACCTGTGTGAATAGTTGGATCCCTTGAGGCAGGCTTCTCACTTAAGAAAGCTAATAAAGATTTTAATTACTGTCTTTGGCTTTAATTAAATGTCTGTAGAGCTGCCTGCACTCCATGGATAACCAGAGATGGAAATCTCATTCCTGTAAACATTCAGTCCCAGCAAATGTAAATCAAAGTAAACATGGAAAAGGTGCTAAGTAGAATATAGAAAGTGCCGGTAATCTTGAAGAGGATTGTTTCCCCCATTAAAAGCCTTATCAGCATATATAAAGCACATTTAGGTTTGAGTACCATATATTTATATATACTGTATAGTTAATCCATATAAAATGGAATTTAAAAAGTATATGGAAATTTAAAAGTATTACATTTTATTGTCTACAAACTTACCTAACTTTTTATGTAGTGTTATTTTATATGGTTTTCTGTATAATACGTGTGAGATTTCTTTCTAAGTATTACTTAGAACTGGTCAAATCAATGGGTTATAAATTTCCGCGGTTTGCAAAGAACATTTTTCCTCCTCTCTAACAGTAAATCTGTAGGATTATAAAGCTTTAGGCGGTGTTCACATATAGGAACTTGATGATGATTTAGGGGTTACAGATTGAGGGCCGATGCAGTTTATTACTGCCACTGCCTTCCTCATATCTAAATACCATCATGAATCCAGGTAAGGAAATGGTAATGTTGTTCACTGGGTCAGAATTTACTTTATTTTTTTCACATTCTTCACTAATAACACCAAAGACAAAAATAAAATAATCATCTAAAATGAAACTGTATGTGTTGCAGAGCAAAAGGTAAAATAATTGTTACGACAATTGAAAGAGAAAACCATTCCTAGCCTTCCAACACACAAATATTAAAAAAGAAGCTCAACTGTGCCTGGTCGTTTGCAAGAAAAATGCCTGAATGTAAGCTGGTTATACAAAATGTATTATTTGACAACTGGAAGTTTTTTTGGATAAGGTGTTTTATAGAGATGAGCTAGTAGTACTCGATCGAGTAGGTATTCGATTGAATACTACGGTATTCGAAATACTCGTACTCGATCGAGTACCACTCGATGTTCAAATGTAAAAGTTCGATGCAGAACCAGCATTGATTGGCCGAATGCTATACAGTCGGCCAATCAATGCTGGTTCTTCTCCTACCTTTAGAAGTCTTCTCCGTGCAGCTTCCCCGCGGCGTCTTCTGGCTCTTCATTCACTCTGCCAGGCTTGTAGTGCGGGCATGCACAGTCGGCTCTGCCCAGGCCCGATGCCTGGCAGAGTGAATGAAGAGCCGGAAGAGCCGGAAGATGCCGCGGGGAGGCTGCACGGAGAAGACTTCTCGGAGGATCCAGCCCGACCCTCACTCGTACACTTGGTAAATATAATTTGATTGAACGTTGCCTACCCCTGAAACGAGCATTTTCCCCCCATAGACTATAATAGGGTTCGATATTCGATTTGAGTAGTCAAATATTGAGGGGCTACTCGAAACGAATATTGAACCTTGAACATTTTACTGTTCGCTCATCTCTAGTGTTTTATCTTACTTTTCTTCAGTGGTACTTTTGGGGTTGACAATTTAATAGCTGTAATAGCACACCTTGCATCATACACTAGAACCTCAATGGAACCCCCATGAACCCCAGAAAAGCAATAAGATCCATCAATGTTCATTTATATCCATCAGAGATGGAACGTAATGGTCTTGATTCAATGAAATCTTGATGTGCAGAAGGTTTGGGTAAGTAAATGTTTCTCTTGCATTGATATGTAAATAGTCAAATGAAGGACAATTGGAAGTGCTCACATTTGCACAATAGACAAGGGCATATAAGAAGGAGATTCACGTTATATTAGTCTTTATAGAATTAATTAATATATGATTTAAGAAATGTTATCTCGGGCTTTCACTGCAATTATAAGTTGATGTATGAGAATACATATCAGATTTTTTTTTACTAGTGGCAGCACAAATAATCTGAAAAAAATGTGCTGGAAAATGTCCGTCTCCACTTATTGCTATTAGCCCACTGTCTGGCAAATGTGTCAATGTTAATGAGCTGTCAGGAGAAAATGAACAAGTTCAATTTGTTTACCTTCGTAAAGATGCCGGTGGGACGAAGATGTTGACTGCATTACATAAAATTTATTGTTTCTCTACAGCAGTTGATAGTACAATATGCTTTTTGGCTTCTGCTCTGTTTGATTTGCATCTTGGGAAAATATGATTTACTGACACTGTGCAAGTCAAAGTGTTCTTGAAAGGCAGGCTTCTACAACATGCAGTCTTCAAGAGGAACACTTTACTCTTTCATTTACTCCTTATCTATCTCTTTATGGTAAAGAAGACGTGTTAGATATCTTCTTAAATTGAAGTAATTCAATATATACATGTCTGTTGTTTTTCATAGATCCTAAAATAAACACAAAAAGAAACTACTATATCCCAGAATGAGTAGACCCAGGTCCTGACTAAGAAAATTGATGGTTTACCAAAATTCAGTCATTGATGTTTTATGCAGATGCTATCTACCCCATTCATCATATAAGTTTATATACCTCAGTTTTCCAGTTCACCCTTTCATCTTAAGACAAGGTAAGTAACTGGGCAATCTTCATTAAAATAAAAATTTGGTCAAAATGATGAAAAGCATGTTTACCGTCAGTGAAAAGGAACCTTCATTATTTTGCTTTTTTAAAAACACCGGCACCATTTTCAATTCTGAAAATTAAATCTATGTGCAAGCAAATAAATGTTTGTATATTTTCAGTGTGCCTAGCTAGGACCATGCCCGGACCTTTCTGAAAACTTCCTAGAAATGTCTGGTTTTGTGTGGGTTTGAATAAACACTGGCTCTTTTTGAGATGGGACAAACTGAATTAGCCAGGATTGTTTCTTAAAATTAAGGACAATTTTGGCAAATTCAAACAGTTGAAACCATAAGCTGCTATCTCGTCCAAAACCCAGATTTTGCCCTCTACCAACATGGAATACTCGTCCTACAGGTGGTGGAATGGTCCCAAATAATGGGTATCTTTTGAGAGATCACTCATTCTTTTATCACTGCAATCCTTGCCTAATATCTTCCCCTCATCGGTATCTTCTATCTCTCCTATTTCATGTTCCTCTATCTTAGGGACTGATCCATGATGTGATATGATCTTTCTTGGTGCTCAGGTGCATGAGCCCATTCTGGGGGACCAGAATAAATTTTTATTTGGTCCAATCACACTAGACTGAGTCAGGTAGGTTGGCCTTCCATTATTTTTGGCCTTGCAGAGGGCCTGTCTTGAAGTGGCTTTAGTATGCACAACTGAATGAATTTTTTGAGAGCGTCTCTTTTAGGGCAGTCTCTGTAGGTCAGGAACACTAGCCTTGAAACTCTCTTGATTCTCTTTACACTGATCCTTATTTTCTCTCTCTATCTGTTCCTTCCTGCATCAGAGCCTGGAAAGAGGAACTTGAGGTTTGAATAAACCGTTCAAGGCTGGGAAAAGATCTTAATTCTGACTCACAAGCAGCCCTTGGCGTACCCATCTCAGGAAAAATGTATAAAATTCTGAACTGTGGTGATACAGATGCCAAGACATACCACGAATTATGAATAGGTGCTGGAGATGCAGCACCAAGGATGGCACAATACTTTACATCTGATGGCCTTGTACAATTCTGCAGCCTTTCTGGTCTGCTGTCTTTGATATCTATTCACTATATCTATTCACAAGTTGCATCCAGGCTGCTGATGCTTTCCCCTCAGGTTGCCTTGTTGTTACCGCTCCCAACATCAAAAAGAGATGCCTACAGGATTTCTTTACTACAACTTGCAGAGCTATCCAATGTCGTTAAAAAACAATAAGATCCACACAGAGAATGGTCTGTAGAGATGTATCATATCTACAGCAGAGAATTTCTGACTGTGAAGGAGAACACCTGTGCAGAGATCTCAAAATGGCAGTTTGGAGAAGGCCCCCTTCACATCTCAGGGATCTGGAGCAGTTTGCCAAAGAAGAATGGTCTAAACTTCCAGCAGAGCATTGTAAGAAACTCAATGATGGTTACCGGAAGCGGTTGTTCGCAGTTATTTTGTCTAAAGGTTGTGCTACCAAGTATTAGGCTGAGGGTGCCAATACTTTTGTCCCGACCATTTTTGGAGTTTTGTGTAAAATGATCAATGATTTGACTTTTTTTTCATTCTCTTTTGTTTTTTTCATAAATGAAGATATTAATACCAAAGAGTTTGTGCTTGCAATCATTTTCTGGAAGAAACTGAGTATTATCTGACAGAATTGCAGGGGTGCCAATACTTTTGGCCAACACTATATATACAGTCCTATGAAAAAGTTTGGGCAGCCCTATTAATCTTAATCATTTTTTGTTCTAAATATTTTGGTGTTTGCAACAGCCATTTCAGTTTGATATATCTAATAACTGATGGACACAGTAATATTTCAGGATTGAAATGAGGTTTATTGTACTAACAGAAAATGTGCAATATGCATTAAACCAAAATTTGACCGGTGCAAAAGTATGGGCACCCTTATCATTTTATTGATTTGAATTCCCCTAACTACTTTTTACTGACTTACTGAAGCACAAAATTGGTTTTGTAACCTTTGAACTTCATAGCCAGATGTATCCAATCATAAGAAAAGGTATTTAAGGTGGCCAATTGCAAGTTGATCTCCTATTTGAATCTCCTCTGAAGAGTGGCATCATGGGCTACTCAAAACAACTCTCAAATGATCTGAAAACAAAGATTGTTCAACATAGTTGTTCAGGGGAAGGATACAAAAAGTTGTCTCAGAGATTTAACCTGTCAGTTTCCACTGTGAGGAACATAGTAAGGAAATGGAAGACCACAGGGACAGTTCTTGTTAAGCCCAGAAGTGGCAGGCCAAGAAAAATATCAGAAAGGCAGAGAAGAAGAATGGTGAGAACAGTCAAGGACAATCCACAGACCACCTCCAAAGAGCTGCAGCATCATCTTGCTGCAGATGGTGTCACTGTGCATCGGTCAACTATACAGCGCACTTTGCACAAATAGAAGCTGTATGGGAGAGTGATGAGAAAGAAGCCGTTTCTGCACGTACGCCACAAATAGAGTTGCCTGAGGTATGAAAAAGCACATTTGGACAAGGCAGCTTCATTTTGGAAACAAAAATTGAGTTGTTTGGTTATAAAAAAAAAGGCGTTATGCATGGCGTCCAAAAAGAAACAGCATTCCAAGAAAAACACATGCTACCACTGTAAAATTTGGTGGAGGTTCCATCATGCTTTGGGGCTGTGTGGCCAATGCCGGCATCGGGAATCTTGTTAAAGTTGAGAGTCGCATGGATTCCACTCAGTATCAGCAGATTCTTGAGAATAATGTTCAAGAATCAGTGACGAAGTTGAAGTTACGCCGGGGATGGATATTTCAGCAAGACAATGATCCAAAACACCGCTCCAAATCCTCAGGCATTCATGCAGAGGAACAATTACAATGTTCTGGAATGGCCATCCCAGTCCCCAGACCTGAATATCATTGAACATCTGTGGGATGATTTGAAGCGGGCTGTCCATGCTCGGCGACCATCTAACTTAACTGAACTTGAATTGTTTGTCCAAAATACCTTTATCCAGGATCCAGGAACTGATTAAAAGCTACAGGAAGCGACTAGAGGCTGTTATCTTTGCAAAAGGAGGATGTACTAAATATTAATGTCACTTTTCTGTTGAGGTGCCCATACTTTTGCACCGGTCAAATTTTGGTTTAATGCATATTGCACATTTTCTGTTAGTACAATAAACCTCATTTCAATCCTGAAATATTACTGTGTCCATCAGTTATTAGATATATCAAACTGAAATGGCTGTTATAAACACCAAAATATTTAGAACTAAAAATGATTAAGATTAATAGGGGTGCCCAAACTTTTTCATAGGACTATATATATATATATATATATATATATATATATATATATATATATTCAGCATATTTGAAAAGTTCTCTTCATTGCCTATAACAACCAATCATTGCACAGCTTTCATTTTATATTCTGCTTTTGAAGCATACTATCAACATCTGTTGTACCTTGTATGAAAAATTGTATGCAAAGAGTATTATAGAAGAATACAGAAGTAAATAGCGCTGTCACAGATAATTAGACAATACCAAGCATATTAAAGGTTTCTAAAATGTGGACAAAAACATCAATGTCAAAATGGAAAGTTGCTATGTTTGCACATAAAATAGGGACATACATATATTGCTTATGAATATAAAAATAAGGACGACACTGAAATGGTTGTTATCCATCATCTTTCCTTCAGTATTTAGACATTCATGAAATTGAAAGTTAATGTACCAGGGACTTTCATTATCTGACCCATTCTAGCTCACATTACCCTGGCACAGCAACAGAGGTGGGAGACCAATATGTCATGAACAAGGGATGGGAAAGGTCACACAAAGCAAGTGCCAATAAAGAAGCACTTTAGCCTCATTTATACACAATCTGCTGATTATAATAGCACAAAGCATATCTACTGATTTCTTCTTCAACTCACAAGAAATTACACAATCTTAGCATATTTGTAGAAAGACTCGTGGAGGCCATTTTGTAGGCCCAGACACAGTACATTTTTAAGTATAAAACAATGCATGCTTATAAAGTCTTATCTATACTATGCACTAATAATTGCGCAAAAACTTAAAATGCTGATAAAGAAATAAAGATAAAACTTTATGAAGACTGACACTGTATTTAAAGGCAGATGTGATTGAGGGAAAACCCTCTGGGAACCTTAAGATTAGGCCATGTACAGTGTATGGTTCTTTAAAAACCTTCCATACTGTAACATCTCTGCCTGTTCAGGCCTCTGCGCCACCCTCTGCTCGCGTGCTGCGGCGCAGGAGGCGTGTGCAGTTTGATAATCTGCTTAAAGTTTTTAGTTGCACTGTGTGAACACGGCTCTAGTCCTTAATTGGATTTGCACCACACCCGTCTTCTGCCAAGGTTGCCTCTGTTCATTAAGTGTTTGATTTTGTCTTGCCTGTGATTGACAGCTTTCCTTCCTATCAGGTTCAGGACGGGTTCTTCCTCCCCTATTTAGTCTTGGCTCACAGTCACACTGGTGCCGGTTATTGCATCTAGCTTTCTGGCTTTGCTTGCTGTTATATTACTTGTATTCTAATCCTTGACTTCTGGCTTCCCTACTGACAATTCTTTTGGACTCTGATTTGGCACTGCATCGCTCTCCTGTTACCGAACCCTGGCTAGCTGACCTCCCTTTGTTGTTGTTCGTCTTGTCTGCATTTTGTGTTTCACGTATTCAGGGAGGGACTGTCTTCGTGGTTGTCGCCTATTACCTAGGATAGGGTCTGGCAATAGGAAGGGAAAACGGGGGGCTTCAGCTTAGGGCTCACTGTCCCTTGTGCCCCTCCCTCCAGGGTTCACCAGCAGCTTCTGGGGAATTATCGTCTGCTATTCCCTAACACATGTGCTTTCCATGTTTTTTACTGACCATACACTTTAAAGCATGGACAGAGCCACAAAAATGGACAGGAATAGGATTTGCTCCAAATTTTTCTGCTCTTTTCTGTGGCCTGGATACTGATCTTTAAAAAACTATGGATGCTTATGGGAAAGCAGAAACTTAAACTGGGTTCAGGTTCATTAACTCTAACTGAAGAGCTAACTATGATTTGTGCGGATTTTTTTGCAGAGGATGAGGTTTTGAGCGGACTTTTCTATTTACCACAGACAAAGGAGGAGCCCATAAGAGGAGCCATTCTACCACTGTCTTCCCCAACCCAGACAGTATCACCACTGTAGTATTGGTCACTCCTAATCTGTGACAGGAACCAGGCCCAGATGGCATCACTTTCTCTAAATCTAATCCATCATGGTTACCTCTGACAGGAATCAGAGCGTCACCTCAGAACCTGTTGCCAGTTCATACTGCCATATTCTATAGTTAACCCCTCCAGATATCTTAAGTGTACAAACCACCTTTACCTTCACCTTTACTCTGGACACAATTAACTACAGTGATGTTGTCAGCTCAACTGCTTTCACCAGGTATATCAGTTATATGGGAGAAGGCGTAGAATCACCAACATCTCCATATGCACACACAGACCTCTACATGCAAGGGTTTATGACTAGAGATGAGCGAACACTAAAGTGTCCGAGGTTCGAAATCCGATTCGAACAGCCGCACACTGTTCGACTGTTCGAACGGATTTCGAACCCCATTATAGTCTATGGGGGGAAATGCTCGTTTCAGGGGTAGGCAACATTCGATAAAATCATACTTACCAAGTCCATGAGTGACAGTCGGGCTGGATTCTGCTTGAAGTCTTCTCCCGGCGCAGGGTCCCCGCGTCCTCTTCTGGGTGGAATTCACTCTGCCTAGGCATCCGGAGTAGGCAGAGCCGAATGCGCATGCGCGTGCGGCTCTGTCCAGGCCCGACGCCTGAGCAGAGCCGACTGCGCATGCGTGTGTATGCGCGTACATGCCCGCGCATGTGCAGTCGACTCTGCCTAGGCCGGATGCCTAGGCAGAGTGAATTCCACCCGGAAGAAGACGCGGAGACGCAGCGCGGAGAAGACTTCGGAAAGGTAAGAGAAGAACCAGCGTTGATTATATAGCATTATATAGCATTCTGCCAATCAATGCTGGTTCTGCATCGAACATTAAACTTCGAACAGCTAGTAGTGTTCGATCGAGTACGAGTATTTCGAATACCGTAATATTCGATCGAACACCTACTCGATCGAACACTACTCGCTCATCTCTATTTATGACCTAGACAACTATTAAAAAGATCAACAGATAGTTCACTTCTAACACTACAGCCAAATGAAACACTAGGGCTCTTAGGGTCCCATCTTTACATGTAGTTTGCAGTAATAGGGGTGCCAATTCCTATTTTCCAAATATTCAACTAGCCATAATTTTCTATTACCCACAATATACCCACAATTTTCTATACCAACTCCAATATACGTGCGCCCTCAGCTTTTCTACTGTATGTAGGCTACTTTATTACATTGGGAAGATAAGAATAAGCTATGGTCATAACCTTTGACTGTAGTAGGGGAACAAACATTTAGTCATGTTAAAATCCAGCATGCTCTTCTCTCTTCTCTGCCATTACAGAAGAGTGAACAAGCCCACCATTGGTATAAGGTTGTCAACCAATCCTGCCATAATCAGTAAGTTTTATCTTCTAAATTCTGTATATAGCGGTCCAGAGAGCGATATAGCGATAATATGTATATGAGCTGACATCAGAGGATCTTGCTGGAATAGGTTATATGGAGAAATGAAATATTAATTTTATTCTTTAAAAGCACTTACAATGAAAGAGTATGAAACCTTAAAGTGACTTACTCTTTAGGAAGAATGAGACAGTATTTTGGCTAATATGCTGGTTTTATGCATTAAAAACTTCATTTAGCTATTATTTCATTATAACAATAATATGTCAGTGGGTCCTCATCCCAGCCACAAGACGCAAACAGCCTGTCATTTCTGACACATACTAAGAATGAACATGAGGAGGAGTAAGGATATCGAGCTGAAAGGGACAGGATGCAGAATATGACAGACTGCAAAACAGAGCAAACTAAAGCCCATTTACTAAGATACATTCCCTTCGTAAGCATCGGAACAGATTTGGTCTGTCTTAAAAGTGGATTACCCAGTGTCCTAATTTCTTGGCTGCAATGCACCGCCAGTTGTAATACCATTGTTTACATGTGTAGTGCTCACACACCATACTTCTCTGCAGAGAAAATGAGCTATATTCACAGTCCATTTGCAGGTTTGTTCCATGGAATAAGCAATGACTTAATAAGCAGGAGAAAGCATGTCTTAAATTAGGATTTCAGCGGTAAAGAAAAGCTATTAGGCTAAGGCCCCACATAGAGAAACACAGAGAAAAAACACTGCAGAAAAAAATGCACCGGAAAAGAAAAGTTTTTCTTCGGCTTATCTTCCCTTATAGGGAACACACAAACGTTTCTGCAGTTATAAATGACATCCAGCGCTTGTCATTAAAAAAAAAAGAAAAAAAAAAAAGATGCATTTCTGCAATGTGGGGCTTTAATCTTATAGGGAATGCGTCATCATTTTTTAATTTATTTTATTTATTTTTTTTAAACCAAGAAATTTCCATGTCAATATATATAATCCTATTGTTTTCACTCTGGCTTTGAAGTCTAATAATAAGCTGATACTATCTCTTCCATCATAGATTTCTTAGCTAATTATCACCAAAGACAGGATGACAACAACAGGGTATATATATATATATATATATATATATATATATATATATATATATATATCTACATGTAGTATAGAGACACCATTCCCAGTAGGTGATGGTCACAGCATATCGCCTTCTCCTCACTGCACAATAACCTCTGCACTTGTCACATAGCATATCTAGAAATATCTCCTATAGACTTCAGTGAACATATCTAAACTGTTGTTTCTATGCTCAATGTGGCTGAAATACAAGCTCAGGAAAAATGACCCCCCTAAATTCAAACAGTAAGAAAGAAATAATCTACAATCAGAATGTAAAGAAAGATTAGAAATATTAGAAAAATATTTATCACTACCTAATACATTCCCTTTAATGATAAACCAAAGATATAGATTTATAATTTTGTCTTGTTGCAGGAGTTTATTAAATTGCAGAGTTTTCTGCAATGTGTGGACGGGATTAGCTGGAATCCCATCCACTTTCCAGTTAATGTAAAATGCAGAGTTTTTTTGCTGTGGCTGCAAAGCTGAATGTTCACAATCTGGGGCTCTGCCCTTAGAGAGGATTTTGATGTGAAAGACTGCCTCAAAATCCTCTCCAAAAGCTACCATGGGAACATACTCTTACACATGAGTGAAAAACTGCAATGTGTTTCTGCCATGATTTTTGCCGCAGCACTTTTTGGCTGAGGGTCGCTAAGTATTTTGATTTATGTTATACTAGCTTCTGCCCGCAACTTCGTCTGCAGGTTGTTGGCGTTGATGATCCAGCTATATTCAGCAAATTGCTGCCGACGATGGTCTGCCTGCTCCGGCATTTGTCCTGCTGCTGCCCTTCTTCCTCATACCATGCCTGTGATTGTTCCGGCATCTCAGCAGCTCGCTGTGACGCTATATAATGAACATGTTGTTGGTGTTGATGATCCTTTGGTTTATATAAGTTTTTATTTTAAAATCACTCAAAGATAGTGGTGCAGATTTACTATTAATGCCATATATTGGCATATTGTACACTAATTTATACAGCAAATTGCACCACAATTCTGGTGCATTTTTATTAGAAAATCTCCCGATATTCTAGAACCATAAATGATCTAAGAACACTATTATTTCTCTCTTTCTTCTGCTTGTAAGAAAGCATGACTGAGGATAGTCAATACTATTCTCCTAAATTCAGAAAATAAAAGGATTCTAGATTCCCTGGAGCCTGTGTATGTACACTATGTGATCAAAAGTATTCGGACACCTGCTTAAAATGACTTACAAGTTCGTGGCGCCCTCTATCGGTAATGCTGGAATTCAATATGGTGTTGGCCCACCCTTAGCCTTGATGACAGCTTCCACTCTCGCAGGCATACGTTCAATCAGGTGCTGGAAGGTTTCTTGGGGAATGGCAGCCCATTCTTCACGGAGTGCTGCACTGAGGAGAGGTAGGTCGATGAGGCCTGACACGAAGTCGGCGTTCCAAAACATCCCAAAGGTGTTCTATAGGATTCAAGTCAGGACTCTGTGCAGGCCAGTCCATTACAGAGATGGTATTGTCATGTAACCACTCTGCCACAGTCCATGTAGTATGAACAGGTGCTCGATTGTGTTGAAAGAGGCAATCGCCATCCCCGAGTTGCTCTTCAACAGTGGGAAGCAAGAAGGTGTTTAAAACATCAATGTAGGCCTGTGCTGTGATAGTGGCACGCAAAACAACGAGGGGTGCAAGCCCCCTCCATGAAAAACACGACCACACCATAACACCACCGCCTCCGAATTTTACTGTTGGTACTACAAATCCTGGCAGATGACGTTCAGCGGGCATTCGCCATACCCACACCCTGCCATCGGATCACCACATTGTGTACCGTTATTCGTCACTCCACACAACGTTTTTCCACTATTCAATCGTCCAATGTTTACGCTCCTTACACCAAGCGAGGCGTCGTCTGGCATTGACCTGCGTGATGTGTTCCACCCAATCGCTGACCACCTTCGAAGTCTGTGAGTTCCCCGGAGCGCCCCATTCTGCTCTCTCATGATGTCTAATGTCTACTGAGGTCGCTGATATGGAGTACCTGGCAGTAGGTGGCAGCACAATGCACCTAATATGAAAAAGGTATGTTTTGGGGGGGTTTCACATAGTGTACATATAGAAATAAAGCATTTTCTCATTTATTTGTTTTTTATTATTATACCCTAAAGCTACAATATATCCATCAATTTATACTCATTTCGAATGTATAAGAATTTTTAAAACCAGATAGTGAAATATATCACTTTTTTCTCATCTGTTTTTCATTTCTGATTGCAAACGTTTGTAATTCTCTTTGCATATACATGATTACTGGGGCTGCCATCTCGCCTGAGCTTCTCCTCTGCTCTGTTAAAAGTAATTTAGTTTTTATATGTTTTACAGGAGTCTTATGATGCTAGGCATTATAATATTTACATTTTTTTTATATATATATATATATATATATATATTTATAATATTTATATGTATATATAAATATACATATATATATATATATATATATATATATATATATATTTTAAACGTTATTATTTTTGAAGGCCTCTTAGACTGCTTGAACCTGCGATCAGCTGATCAAGTCAATTCCGTATACTGCAATAACACGGTGGAGTAATGTTACTATGAGGCCTGGCAGATTACAGAGGACTCCTAACTGCCACAATCTTGGCGCATGAGAGCCGTCTGGAGGATGGGACTTGAAGCAAAGGTGAAAGTAACCCCTGAGATGCCCTGATTCATCTGACAAGGGTAGTGTAGTGCGGGACGTTTCTTATCTTTGTATGTCAGATGATATACTGACCATTTCTTTCCATCACTGATGCTACTTAGCTATTTACCACAATGTAACACTAAGTTTGGCAGTAGAAAAGTAGTTTAGGGAAATTTCACATCAGCCCTCCATATCTGCGGCTGTACAACTGTTTAGCTTAGCAATTCTTTCAATCTTCTGCTGAAGTAAAGCAATATCATCCAGGTGGTGTTTTATTTTGCAACCCGTCTTCCTCACTTCACTTGCACCATACCAATCAGATTAAATTTTATATGCTACACAATATATTTTATTATACGGAGCTGCCATCCCAGACATATGCTGTGTGTGTATTTATTTAGTTTGTTAGAGAGACATATAAAATCAATCACAGTCAGGTTAAGAAAGCATGCAGTTTTTATACTGCTTATATGCTGTTAGGGAGTAATTGGTTTTCTCTTTTCTATCTCTAACAATTTAGAAGAATGGTCCGGCAGCCTCCAGACAATCTCCTAAATGGAGCTAATAAATTAAGTCACATTTTTAGCTTGCAGCTTTCTAACAGCCGCCTTCTCCGCTTTATCTTACACACCGAGATGCTGCATGGCAAACACAAGCCATGCTGGAAATCTAAAGCCACGTACAGTCTGCCTTGGGATTCCTTCATTTGTATGTCAGCCTCCTATACAGAGAGAGTAAAACCTTAGCAGCATAGGGAAGAAGTTTAGGAGACATAGTAAAAGGATACTGCTATTGAATTTATGTCAAGTCTCCAATGTACAAAAGGTTGACTACGTGGCCTTGCTCTTTTCTTTTTAATCTTCAGCATTAAAGAAAATACGTGATTCTGGTCATAAGTTTTACAAAGCTGAGGATAAAAGTCTTGGTATCTTTAATTTATTCAATAATGGAAAGTGTATAAGGATAGAGAAAAAGATATGTGCTTGGCGAGATCTTAGAATTTAGTAGATATGAAAATATTTTTTCACTATGAAAAGGCAATAATATAAAAATGGCACTAAAGGGAATTATTTCACCAGCCAATGGGGCCTTATTACTTTCTTAGAACAAGGGGTGCTTAATCCTTGTATTTGGAGCTTCACATCTGCGCATGGGTTTCTGTTTGGGGACTCTGCTTGAGTACCTCCGAATGGAAACCTAATCCGCATAAAAAAGCGGTTACCTTAGGAAACCCATGGACCCCATCCTACTAATATTATAAATATGAACATTTGGATGTTTGGATGTTTGGATGTTTGTGTGTTTGTTCCTCAATCACGCAAAAACGGCTGAATGGATTTGAATGAATTTGGCACATAGATAGATTGTAACCTCAATTAAAATATAGGCTACTTTTTATCCCAGTAAATGACATGGCTTCACGACTGTTATGAATTTTTGTCCACATACTATATAACACCGCTCTTATCTCACCTTCTGAGAAAGCCAGGGCTGTTATTTCTCTGTGTAAACACACACTAACCCTCAGTGTGTACATACTTTTGCATATTATCTAATCTGCTCCAGTGCTGACAAAGTGACATGGGCAAACACCTTTAATCCAAATTGGCAGTTTGCCAATTTTCAACATGCCTGGAAGAAGAAAATCTAATTTGTCGCAAACAATGACAACTATGAAGGAAGCCAGAAGTCAACAGAGTTCTCCTAAAGCGCAACTGAGGAGAATCATCGACACCAACAATATGCTCATTATATGGCATCCCAGCGAGTTGCTGAAATGCCGGAATAATCATGGGCACAACGCGAGGAAAGAGTTCAGCAGCAGGCCAGCTTGACTGCTGCAGAGACGCTGGAGCAGGCGGATCATCAACACCAGCAACATGCTCATTATATGGCGTCCCAGCGAGCTGCTGAGATGCTGGAACAATCACAGGCATGGTGTGAGGAACAAGGTCAGCAGCAGGACAGTTTGCGAGATGTCAAAATGCCGGAGCAGGCAAACCATCGACGGCAGCAATTTGCTTAATATAGGCGGATCATCAACGCCAACAACCCGCAGATGAAGTCGTGGGCAGAAGCTAGTAGACTATAAAGGGATCTGTGTGGTTTCCGCATGAATAATGCAAAGAGAAAAGTGCTGCTTGCTGCGCTTTTCTCTCCGCATTTTTCATGCAGAGGGGAACGGAATGGCCTGAATGCAGATATGAACCAGGCCTCAAAGCATTCCTCCTTACTTTTGTAAGTGTGAATATAAGAATATAATATTTTGCATCTTATTAAAATATGTTTCCTTCACCTAGTAAATCAAGGAGAAGGAGGATCCTACACAATGAGTGAAAAAAGCTCTTTTGACACTACTATTTCTTACAAGATAAGGTGCCAAGCAACAGCTTCCCTCTCCATAGATAACTGTTTGTGATGTTCGATATGGATATAAGTGCTATTACTGTTAAGAATCTGAGTGATGGAAAAAGGAGAAAAACAGCCTTAGAAAGGACGGAGTAAATATTTTGCTTTTATAACTTACACAATTTCTTATATTCAACTGTACTATGAAATTATGAACAATTATTTTATAATTGGAAGTAGGCTTAAAATGTTTCATTGTATCAGGTTGAACAATTGAAACAAGAGGAGGCTGTCTGTCTATTTTTGTTGTGTGTTCAACTTTGCAAGTTTATCTGCCAACTCAATGGATCCCTCTGAAATGCCGGGGTAATCTGGCTTGTTCCTGGTGAATGATATATAAAGATATGAGATACCTGGCTTGTAGAAGTTAAGCAGAAAGATACAGATGCAAATATTTATAACCTGAAAATGCAAAATAATAATAATAATAATAATAATAATAATAAAGATTCCAGAAGATTCCATTGGTGACATCTGTGAACACAAACCACAAACTGATCATTATTATTATTATTACTACTACTACTATTAATATTATTATTATTATTATTATTATTATTATTTATATAGCACCATTAATACCATGGTGCATTACATTTGGGGGTGTACATACAGTACACAAAATGTACAAACAGATATAATACTAACAATGACCACAGTGGGGTAGAGGGCCCTGCCCGAGAGGGCTTACAATCTGTGAGGGAAGGGGGATAGAGACAGAAGGAGAGGGGGGAGACTGTTCAGATGGCAGTGCAGTGATAGTGTTATTAGAGGATGTAGGCCTTCCTGAATAGGTGAATCTTCACTGATCCAAAGATTCCTGAATGCATGTAAATATTTCATGTAATTTGTTGAAGTCTTTGTCCTGTATGACAATACTATCTATTGAAAAGACCTATAATATAATATAATATAATATAATATAATATAATATAATATGCAAATAGGTGATATATTTCGCAAGAAACTCCGTCTCAATAACCAGTGTTTAAGAGGTTGTGACATTATTAACCCCCCTATTCAGCTGAATGCCCCAGGTCCTACTCTTCACTAAACACTTGAATTATGCCAAGGAACACCATGGCTAGCCAGACTTTCTAACTCAAGGATGGCAGAAGGAAAGTAATGATATGACATGTTTTCTTCTTTCGTTATGAAACAGGAAGGTCTGAGGACCAGGAGACGTTCATACAATAAAATTAATGCATATTCTTTCTACATATTAAAACTTCCTATCATAGTCCTTAGCGTTATACTCTTTCTAGCAATTACAAGACTGTTTCAGCATTGTTTTGTCATGAACTGATGCAAAATGGTTGCTCAGACTGTATCTAGTAAACTGTCACATTTGATGGAGTAGTGAAGTAAAATCTTCATCACCTAATAATGTAAAAAAATAAAAATAAAATATATAATCCACATTGAATTAAAGTTACAACCAGCAAAGTAAATGACTGATGTTAATTCATGTTAGTATTTCTTTTCTAAATAAACCTAGTAACAAATATAAATATGAACTCTATTCGCTGCCGCTGTAAAAGCAAAGTATGAATCAGAGCTATCAAGGTTTTAGTACCGAGGCTGAATACAAATGATTTGCTAACACCCTGGTGCATATACTTATATCTATTTCCAAATACAATGACAATTGTGTAATGCTTGCTGTAGACTTCTGTGTAAAATAAGTCCCCTAAAATGAAATATGCTAATGTATCATATACAGATCTATTGTAGAGAAAGAATGCAAATGGTAATGAATGTTCCCAATATAAAAGTGCTACGCTTAAAAGTATAACATTGGAGAAGATGAATGCAGTCGGCCTACTAGCACTTCTGAGATATATAGACAGTAAAACATAATATGTAGACACCATATACAATATGTCAATAATAAGGATGGGATTTAATTAATCACTGTTATATAGTTAAGTGTTTCTCAATGCACACAGTAACAAAATAGCTGTTAGAATTTCTCATAAAAGAATTTTTTTTTTTACAATTTTCTACATTTCAGAATAATAAAATTATCAAAACATTGTTAAAGCAATACAATTTCATACTATAGAATTTTTCAAAATGGCCACCATTTTCTTCATTTTGGTGTTGGAACTCTCTCAACAATTTCTTGAGAAAGACATACTTTTCAAATTATCCTGAAGTAGTTCCCATTTATACTGCACACTCCTTGATGCTATTTCTTCACTCTCTCCCAGAGGTGTAACTTGAAGCTCCTGGATCAACATGCAAAATCTGTACCAATGTCTCCCTCTTACCATGTACTATCTATAAAACTAAGGTCTTTTTAGGTTGCAAAGAGGCCTTTGGGCTCCCTGAGGCTCAGGGGACCCTTTTGTGACTGCTACCTCTGCACCCCCTATAAATACATGCCACGCTCTCACCTTCAGTTCATTGTAAGCCTATATGTTAGGCTATTTTGGGCTTGATAATAATGGTGATGCTAATGGAGCAGGAGCTGGGACACAGTTAGGGGTGATTATCTACAAAGGAGAGGAATGCCCCAGCAGAAAAAGATTTGCCTTTTTCTGCTAATTTGCATAAGACTAACATGCTGATTTTCATGAGATTAGAGCTGCAATGCAGAATAAGAAAGACATCTTTCCCTTTAAGGAATGTCTGTTGTTTGTACTCAATGAAGCCCATTTCTTAGTTGTTGCTGAGGAGAAATTTTTGAAAATAATTAAAGGCTATTATGCATCATGACCATATTATTATTCCGATATTATGAGCTAATACAGCAGGAAAAGATGGACTGAATAGTTCTATATGACATTCAGGGCCTGCCTTAAAGGGGTTGTCCCTTCACAAGGATCCTATCTATGCTGCTTGCTAATGTGGATGTAAGACTTTTCCTAAATACACTGCTTCAGCAAAACTGCTTTGTTTGTCCACTATCTTACTTTATTCAATTCTTTGTGGCCACAGCCCTGACTTAGCTGCTCATGAGTCAAGTGATGTATCTGCCTGCTCTCAGGGGGGAGGGAGGAGGTGCTAAGTGCACAGGAGCGAGCCTGTATATCTAGCTATTCCTGTGTCTACACCACGTGACCTAGCTTCCTGCTATCAGATAGGGGAGAGGAGCTGCTTTCATTTCTTCTGTTCTCCCAGTTATCAGGTTAGCTAATTGTGTTCATTATGGCAGAGACACGCAGTGTCATATTTGGGGGACGGAGCTAAACGGCAGGTTGCATGTGAAACCCCGCCCACCAAATGATGCAAGAAACCAGGAAGAAAGAAAATTTTACAGCAGTAAAGACTGATGAGTATGTTAGGTGGGAATACCCCTTTAACTAAAGAGCAGGGAAGATATGTTAGCTGACATAGAAGTGTTAAGTGTGGGAAAAGAGAGGCAGCACAGTTGGGTTCATGGGAAGTGGGAGAAACATGGATGTAGCAGTGTTGTGTGTGAGGAGTAAAAATTGAAAGAAGCAGAGCTGAGTGTGTGGGGAAACTTGAAGCTTGCAGAGCTGCATATGTGGGGATGTTAAGTCAGCAGTGCTGAGTGTATTGATGTTGTATCCAGCCGGAGGATTAAATGGATCCTATCTTTCAAACATATTTTTTTCTGAGCAACACGACGGAATAGCCTGAAGAAAGGCTATTCTTCTCCTACATTTCATTGTCTTCTCAGTGCCGCCGTTCCATAGAAAACCTGGTTTTTATCGGTATGCAAATGAGTTCTATAGCCCGTACCTCCTCCAGTACAAGTGACTGGTCACACACTCATGACATTACGAAAGGTCTTTGATGTTTCTTACTCAATCTTTTCCATTACAGGAAGACCTTCTTCCTCCTCTCCTTCCAGTGCTGACCGCACAGTTCAGAGTCGGGTGGGACAGGGAGAGAGACACCTAGCTCTCAGAGATTGGGTGAGGCACTTTAGCATTGCTTTACCTGATCATATAGGGGGGTCTAGAACCGCTGGAGGCCCCTGACTTCTCACTATAAGACACAGGTTTACAGACTCAGTTTATTTTACTGAAGGTTTTTCCTTGCTACAAAGTGTAACTTAAAAATGAAAATATATATATACATTTCGTTAGTAATTATCATGACATAATATTTGAAATGAAAAACTTTCTTGCTTTTCTAGCTTTAAATCAGATTTTTCAGCGTAAAATACACACCAAAGGTGGTTACCACATGTGGTTTCCAGACCGACAATAGAAACGTAGCCATCAAAAGACAGTATGGTGCGTGCACCAGAGGAAATACATCAAAGCTTCTCATACATCAAAGACATAGATCATTTACTAGAATATTCTATAAATGACAACTGCAAGTCAAATGTATTTAGCAAAGTAACGGAAAGCAGAATGTGCATATTCCTTGATATTATCGAGTTATCAAATTCATTTTATAAAGTATTTCTATATAGTTTTACTTGTAATTAGTTTTTTCTATAAATATGGCAAAATGCTAAAACACTAGAAAATAAAGGAAATGTTCAGGAGAATAATCACAAAAGTAGAAATTCTAAATAGTTCAGCTTTTTTATGGTTGGATCACATAAAGGATTCAGATATAGTTCACAAACCATGATATTAAATATTAGAAACTTTAGTGGACATTTAATGTGTTTGATTTACTAAAGTCAGACAGAAACTTTTACCTCGGGCACGGCAATGGCGACATGTCCAGTGCTGGATTCTATATTTCTTCCATGAAGAAGGTCCATTTTTTATGTTATTTTATTTTATTTTTTTATTTTCAGCTACACTATTATATACAAGAAATTATTATATTTCCATGCCTTTCTAGGTGAATTTCAGGCCAATATGGCGAACATTACCTACAATGTAAGCCTATTATTACTGCTTTGCTAAAAAATAGAATAATGTATGCAGAGCCACATTAAACTAATGTTGCTCTCCATAGATCTATACACATATTCTGTTAACAAACTTTAGTAGTACAGCAAAACTTCAATTCTTTAGTAATCCATGGATTTTCTGGACGATCTAGTTACATAGTTAAAGACATTTAACATTATATTTCGGTTGAGCCGACTTCAGGATCGTTTTTAAAATGTGATTTCCGATCATTTTCCATTTGAACCTTATCCCAATTCCAATCCTAATGCAAGTCAATGGGATTTTTTTAATAATCGAAGATCGGATTTTAAAAACGATCCTATTCACTACACAGCATGGAGTCCAAAAATTGAACACTTTGAGTTTTAGACTCCATGCTGTGTAGGGATTAAAAAAAAATCCTCTGGCTACTTAGTCCCCTTGGTGTCCACTTACCTGCACAGATCGCTGCCGCTCCCCATTGTTCTCGCTCCTCTTCTCTCTCATTTACAGGCCTTCAGAGCGGAGTAACACTATAATGGGGTTCGATATTCGTTCAAATAGTCGAATATTGAGCGGCTATTCAAAACGAATATCGAATATTTTACTTTTCGTTCATCTCTAATCATAATACCTTTGGTATCTTTATTGCTTTACATAACACATGATCCATATGAGGTCAGCTCCTTATAAATGCTTTATAAAGTTTCAAAGGAGAAGAAACATCTCATCGTCCTCAATGCCGGTCAGGAACATCTCATTATCATTTCATCTTCTTTTATGCTTTCTGTATAATTGATTCCTTTAACTTTTACCCTGGAATAAATGCACAGGGGGGTTTACCTAAATGAAATGAAATTAAATGCTATGAAAATCTAATATTTCAGATCTGTGATGTTAAACTTTGAATTAGCTAAGGGGAATTACGATTTTAAATGTATGAAATGATCTAGAATTCTGGTTTATATCTGTGAAATACTTTTCTTCTCTTAGCACAGCAAGCATTTCAATTAATCTGTCAAGGCATGTAACAAATAAGGAACCGCATGGCATTGCAGCATATTCCCCAATCTATGGGTATGTGGAAAGTCATATATGGCAATACCACTAGCACTTTATAGCAGTGTTGCTTATAGCCCTATCCTTTTAGAATATTTAGGGTATGTTCAAACGAAGTTTTTTGCAAGAGGATTTTGACGCAGAATCTGCCTCAAAATTTGCCTGCAAAAATGCCTCCCATTCATTTCAGTGGGAGTCCCTCACTTTTTCGTCCCGCTAGCGATTTTTTTTTCAGCTAGCAGGAAAAAGAAGTGAGCTGCCCTAACTTCCTGCGGATTCCGTAGCTGACTCAGCTGCGGCATCCGTGGGTTGAGACTCACTCCGGATTAGGCCCCATTCATCCAGGCCTAATCAGGAGTGGGATGCCGTGATAAGATGCCGATGCACTGCGTTGGCAACCTGTTGTGGCCAGCCGCACAAAGAAGTCACAAGGTGGAAAAGGTTTCCATTGTGTGAACATACCCTTAGAGGTTGATAAACATTTTAGAGAATTATTTCAAGATACTTATTGTATTCCCCACCAGATCAGTCAATATGCTTTAAGATAAGTAGTGGCAACTATTTATGTGCTTGTAAACTGTGCTTTCCCAGTATACCCGTAGAGGATCTAATATAGAATCCCTAAACATTAAGGATAGGAGGACAGCAATGACTGGACTGAGTTATTCAAGTATTCATAGGTGTAATTCATCTGGAGATGGAGCCTTGTTCACATTTGATTTCATTAGCTTAGCTTGGGCCATTTCTATGTTTATTCAGTTTATTATATTGCTTGATATATTACCAGCATTGGTGACACCTACATCAAATACTCCCTGTTCTTCTGTATTTACAGAACTAAAGATCCCCTTTGATAGTTTTGCTTTATCTTGGTTCATAGTGAGCAATAGAGATGAGTGAACAGTAAAATGTTCGAGGTTCGATATTCGTTTCGAGTAGCCCCTCAATATTCGACTACTCGAATCGAATATCGAACCCTATTATAGTCTATGGGGGGAAAATGCTCGTTTCAGGGGTAGGCAATGTTCGATCAAATTATACTTACCAAGTCCACCAGTGAGGGTCGGGCTGGATCCTCCAAGAAGTCTTCTCCTTGCAGCATCCCCGCGGCATCTTCCGGCTCTGAATTCACTCTGCCAGGCATCGGGCCTGGGCAGAGCCGACTGCGCATGCCCGCACTACAAGCGGACATACGCAGTCAGCTCTGCCCAGGCCCGATGCCTGGCAGAGTGAATTCAGAGCCGAAGACGCCGCGGGGAAGCTGCACGGAGAAGACTTCTAAAGGTAGGAGAAGAACCAGCGTTGATTGGTCGACTGTATAGCATTCGGCCAATCAATGCTTGTTCTCCATCGAACTTTTACATTCGAATAGCGAGTGGTACTCGATCGAGTATGAGTATTTCGAATACCGTAGTATTCAATCGAATACCTACTCGATCGAATACTACTCGCTCATCTCTAGTGAGCAATTCTCCATTACCATTATTTAGAAGGGTTAGCTTTGCTTTCCTTAGTCACCTGACTTTTATTATGTATTTTAGCTGATTTTATTTCCATTTTACAGATTTAATTAAATACTTTGTAATTCTCAAAGACAACAATTGACTCTTCAGATTTATATTTTTTAAATGGCAAAGTTTTTTTTATTGTTTATTGTCCTTTTACCCAATGGATATACAGTTTCCCATATTCCTTCTGAACGTAGATTAAATGTCTCCCACCTAAGATTTGTATCATTGTCTGACACCCGATCCTCTCAGTCTATACCCAGAAGTGCAGTCCTTACCCTGGGAAATCTTTTTAAAATTCAAAGATTTTGCCCTCACAACCTTTGTTTGCTTTTTACAATTTAGTTAGAATCTGATGAGATTATTGTCACTATTGCCAAAGTTTTCGCCAGCAGTAACATCTCCAGCAAGTCCCCTATTATTAGAGATAATGAGATCCAGCAGAGCATCCCCTCTCGTTGGATCTTCCAAAAACTGAACCATAAAATTGAAATTTCCTCTCCTTTGCCGACAATTCAGAACCATGACCCCAGTCAATATTTTGGCAGCTAAAATCTCCTGCCAAGACCACTGTACCCATCTGTACTGCCCACTCACTTTGCTTATACATTGTATAACTCCGCAGGTATGTTGGGGGCATCAAAAAGTCCAAAAGTATCCAAACGTTTATCAACAGGCACATCCTTATGAATGTAATATTCATGATAGGTTTTGTGGCAAGTTGCCTATTATAATAGGCCCTACTGCTGTCACTATTAGGGTAAGTTCACACAAGGCGGATACGGCCTCAAAATCCTGACCAAAAAGACGACTCCCATTGAAATCAATGGGAGCTGGTCAGTTCTTTTTTCTGGGAACCGTTTGTTCCGGCTCCTGGAAAAAGAAGCGAGATGCTCATTCTTCAGGCTGTTTCACCTTTTGATTCGGCCTGAAGACACTCCCTCCTCCCGATTAGGCCCATTCATTGGGCCTAATCTGAAGTGGAGTGCGTGACTGGATGCTGGTGCAGTGCATCGGCATTCAGTCGCGGTTACCCGTTTTTGGTCTGGAACCTGAGGCGGCTCAGGTTCCGGACTGAAAAACCCCGTGTGAACTTACCCTTATAGAGACACTGTAACTCACTATCATGGCGATACTATGGATATCAAGATACTATTATGTGGACACATTCTCAGTTAGGATTCCAATATGGCCTACAGTGTGGATGAATGTAAGAAGACAATAGGGCGTGGGTGAATTTTGGCCTGTTTATCTGGAGTACAAAAAAAAAGTGTTCCCGAATTTTAGTTTTTAAAAAGTAGGGTAGCCAAAATAAGAAGTAACGTCTGTAGAAACTGAGGGTTCATATGATTTTTCGTAGTGAAGTTTTACAAGAGGAAGGTGTGTGAATCCCGATGAATACTTCTTTAAGCAACGCTTTATTGTAGTATATTCAGTGCAGAATAAAACAGGAATATAATCTTTGTTGTGTCACCTGGACAATTCACAAGAGAATAATAGCAGAAGCCAATAGAAGTGGTAATGTAAGTACAATCAGTGATGGATGGAGGGAAATATTAAAGTTGATGGAACTGTAATTCAGGGATGATGCTAATGTGGATTATTTACTAGAGGCCAAAACCAAAGTCTCTTCTGTTGCAGGAAAGCAAATAAAAAATGACACCTACACAGACTGTACAACACAAAGCTTTCGCATTAACACTGAAAAGTAAAAACTGCACAAATAGGTTTCTTCTTCAGTCTTAAGGTGTTTCATAGATTTGTATAGTAAAGTAAAATGAGTTTCATTTACGGAAAAATCATATCGGATAAAATAAAAGGTTATTATGACAGCTATGGTGGATCATCTTCAGAGTCTGCAAACATTTCTCAATTATTTGGGGTATTTTTTTTAGAAACATATAATTTCAGTGAATGTCATTCACACCATTACTCCTGTTAATATTAACCTACTCTGTGTATATGTGATGTCTGACAGTCAAGAAATTCTGGTAATGCATGATTTTTTTTAGCATTGTACAAGTGGCTGGAAGGTACTAAGACTAAGAGTACATTGCTTATATTCTGTTTATTTATATACATGTTGTTAATGCTGTCAGATAAATCACTGTATATGCTGTGTATTTTTATATATTTCTAGAACTACAATGACTCTGCTGCAATAGGTGTTTCATTTCAATATCCCTTTAAGTCTTTTGTTGCTCGTTCATTACGTATTCTTCAATTTAACATTTTATGGGAAAAGGTAACAAGGTTTATTGCAAATAGGCAAACTACATTTGCGTCCATTGGCTCTATAGTGAATGGTATCTTTTTCACCACTCACAGTACAGCCTTTGCATGCTATAGCCAGGCGCTTTCTAGTCACTCCAGGTGGTAAATTTTTCCTATAAAAGGAAGGTTTCTGCACCTTTTTTGTTTTCGGTCAAGAGTTCCGTTGCTAACCTTGTGGTCACGTGTAAGACCGGTATTAGCCAAAAGCTAACATTGCAAGTCTAATCGTGCAGCTAGTGAAATAGACCAAGAGACCTGGTGAGCATTGCTGTGGTCGAGCACCTAACATCTGCTGTCAACCAATGCAATAAGATACTCTGATGGGAACTGGTGCTCAGAAAGTAACCCACTCTGTCTCAAAGGAATACCATTTTGAGGATTTCAAGTGATATTGCATTTATTGATATAGTTGCTTCACTATACTCAAGTGCTAAAAACTGTCGGTGACTTGTGTGGTGCAGAATTAATACCTCAAGTAAAGTGTTGGTGGGTTTCAGATCTGTGGGTGAGTGCGTGCTTTCTGCAGACCTAGTGAGCACTGAGTGGAAGTCCTGCTGCCCTGTACATGGATGGGATGGTGTATGGAAGGTGAAAGTTCCACACACTAGGAGCCACGACACCAGTAGTAATGTAATAATAGTTAATTAACAGTAGTAATGTAATATAGTAGTAATACAGTAGTAATGTAATATAATCTTAGAAGTGCTATTAGCATTAAAATGCTAGGATTTGTGAAATTTCATGTTTGTGCCCTTTCCATACATGATTGCCCTCTAGTTATGAGCATCATCCTCGCAGTTTGTATAGCACATGGGAGATACTACATATGTGCCAGTCATGCAGCAAACTATGCATTTCTAAGATTTTTCCACAGATCCCAATGGCTTCAAAGCTAAAAGTGCAATCAATCATAATAAGTTAGAGATGTAGGGTAGGCTTGAGGCCTTATTAGACAGGGAGATTTAACAGCCAATTATTGGGAATGAACACACATCCCAGTAGTCTTTCCTTAAAATTGACCTTTCTAATATTGCTGACAGTCACCCAATGATCGAGTATTTGCACATGCATTTGGCTGATTTCATCAGGACAAAAAATATCACAATCCATCGGCAGCACATTGCCTTGTCTAATATGGGGCTCTGTTGTGGATGGACAGCTATTATGTAGTCGGTCAGCATTCAATCACAAATATCTTTAGGTCTAATAGGAACCTTAGAAGGAGAGACTTGGAGCACTTACTCGGCTCCTACAGCACTAACTTGGTAATTTTCAAACCACAACTATGGACATTTTCTCAGCAATCAGCATGCTAGGAGGGGAAACAAAGGTATATGTACACATGTTTACAAGTGACCTATCTAACACTGGGAGTCATTTAGTAGGGCAACATATTCTAACAAACTCTCTCTAAAACACTTCCTTAGGTCTGATTCATTTGGCTATATTATGGCTGCATTTTAGTGCTATATTCACAACATCTTATGGTGATCCGAGTTCAGGTAATTGGAATCATACATGGTCAATGTCTTGTACTAGATTTAGACCCCAAATTGTGCCTATATTCTTTCCTTGGGAAATGGGCATTAGATCTCCTTCACATAACCATTTTATGGGAAGAATATGCAAATCTGTCTTCCATGATGTAATTAGGAAGTCAGGTGCCTCAATGTTGCAAACCAATAGAGGGCGCTCACTGGAATGTGCAAGCCTGTCTTCCCTGATGTAATTAGGAAGACAGAATCTCAGTGATATAGCCCAATAGAGGCTGCTCCCTTTAACATCATGCTCAACCTTCCAAGAGGCCTTTGTTTGATGCCTTTGTTCGTATTCAGCGTCAAAATCAGCGCCAAAAAGTCCATGTGCATTGACCCTAAAGTGTCTACGGCTGTGAAGACAGATAGAAATCTGACAGATTTCATGCTGTATGACAGAGCATCATAGACTAGAGTCAAGTTCATACATAGACCTGTACATAATCATGTTTCTAGGCACGTAAAATATTCCCAGAACACAGATATAAATATAGGCATTGTATATGCCAGCTACACATTAAATGTTTGTGTATAGATGAATAATTTACAGCATGCTATTGAATGCATTATAGTACAAATCTGGCACATGCATTCTATTTAGTGCTACATATGTTTAGTGAATCCACAGCCGGCCCTTATTACAGAATCTAGATGTTCTCATTAAATAATTCATCCTGTCTTCTTTCTCCTTCCATAGTTTTGCACATTCTAGTCCATTGGCCATACTGTATGACTGCACACAAGCTATTAGAAAGTGCAGGAAAGGGCCAGTTCATCCTGATAATTCCAACATACATCTGACTAGTAATCTACTTGCAGTCAGGCATGATGGCAGAAAGCTAGCCTCAGCCATTTCAGAAAACTAATTTTGTTCAAATCAGCAAACTAAATAGCTGAAGTATGAAGCGCGCTGCCCTATTGCGACGTATAGATCAAAAGAGCAATCAGACGATCGATAAAATGCTTAACAAGATGTCAGCAGAGTGCACCTCAAGAAACTAAAGATCACAAATGAGAGCACACAGCATATGTAATGAAGGTCCCCTTCAATGTCCCGGTTAATTGCTAACTTTCTGAATCTTTTCCGCATCTTCTACTCTTTCTTTAATAATATTCATAGGCTACAGAATAATCATGTCTATCAAAATTGGCAGAAATAGTAACTGATAAAAGTATATTCATCAGTACCATAAGTGTAAATGAATAATAATCTGGAGCAAACTGTATCACTCTTCCCAGTCGCTAAATGCCAGGTTCAGGATTTCAGTTGCTGGTGGAGTAAGCACATATACTAAATAGTTATATTACCTATCTGACTGCTTCCTGTAACTGCTTACACAAGTATTGTAGACAGGTAGTCATGTATGTGAATTCAAACCTGACATTTTTAGTTATATACTGTATCACAGTCAGGGTGACCATCTAGTTATCAAGATGACTGTAAGGGAATTTCTAGAGAAGCAATTACCCAGTAGCTGCTGGTGAACCCGGGTGGGTGGTGGTGGGGGTTTATGAAATGACAGGTCTACAAGCCCTTCCTAGGTATACGCGATGACACATAACGCAGACATGACAAACAACAAACGGAGGTCAGCTAGCTAAGGGCTCTGTAACAGTTGAGCAATGCTGTACAAAATTGTAATCCAAGATAATAGTCAAAGGTAAAGCCAGAGGTCAGGATTAAGATTACAGGTAAAAAAAAGATCAAGAGTAAGCACCAATGTGAATGTGAGCTAAGAATAAATAGGGAGGAAGAACCTGTCCCAGACTTGATAGGAAGATAGGCTGGCAATCACACAGGCAAGGCTAAAAATAACTATTAGAGGAGCAGAGGGAAACCAAGGTGAAGGAGATGGGTGTGGTGGTAAATCAATCACCAAGGTGAAGGAATAGGACAGTGTTCAGACAATACAAGAAGAAATCACAGCAGGACACATCTCCTGTGCCACAGCATGCGGCTGGATGATGCCACCAAAGCCTGGATAAACTAGGATGTTACAATGACAACTTTAATGTCATACAGTATACCCAATCAAATTAAGATGTTAAGCAGTTAAGGAGGTGTTCCAAGTCATAGTTTCCTCTTTGCAGAGCCTTAATGGAGTCACTGCTCCATTTGGCTGGGGATCCAGTGGAAAGTCACTGTTTGGGTCTCCGTTCTTGACCTTTGGTCTGCATTTGAGAGATGCAGCCAATGAGCAGTTGAGCAGTGATGCTGTATTTGAATGGAGCTTATTACTCTACCACTAATTGACTGATGTCCTAAGTTAAAACAGGGACCTGACTGGCGGCTCTCCTCTGGATCCCTGGCTAAACAGAGAGGTGGATATGCATACAGTGGGGCAAAAAAGTATTTAGTCAGTCACCAATAGTGCAAGTTCCACCACTTAAAAAGATGAGAGGCGTCTGTAATTTACATCATACGTAGACCTCAACTATGAGAGACAAAATGAGAAAACAAATCCAGAAAATCACATTGTCTGATTTTGTAAGAATTTATTTGCAAATTATGGTGGAAAATAAGTATTTGGTCACCTACAAACAATCAAGATTTCTGGCTCTCACAGACCTGTAACTTCTTCTTTAAGAGTCTCCTCTTTCCTCCACTCATTACCTGTAGTAATGGCACCTGTTTAAACTTGTTATCAGTATAAAAAGACACCTGTGCACACCCTCAAACAGTCAGACTCCAAACTCCACTATGGTGAAGACCAAAGAGCTGTCAAAGGACACCAGAAACAAAATTGTAGCCCTGCACCAGGCTGGGAAGACTGAATCTGCAATAGGCAACCAGCTTGGATTGAAGAAATCAACTGTGGGAGCAATAATTAGAAAATGGAAGACATACAAGACCACTGATAATCTCCCTCGATCTGGGGTTCCACACAAAATCTCACTCCGTGGGGTCAAAATGATCACAAGAACGGTGAGCAAAAATCCCAGAACCACACGGGGGGACCTAGTGAATGAACTGCAGAGAGCTGGGACCAATGTAACAAAGCCTACCATCAGTAACACACTACGCCGCTAGGGACTCAGATCCTGCAGTGCCAGACGTGTCCCACTGCTTAAGCCAGTACATGTCCGGGCCCGTCTGAAGTTTGCTAGAGAGCATTTGGATGATCCAGAAGAGTATTGGGAGAATGTCCTATGGTCTGATGAAACCAAACTGGAACTGTTTGGTAGAAACACAACTTTTCGTGTTTGGAGGAAAAAAGAATACTGAGTTGCATCCATCAAACACCATACCTACTGTAAAGCATGGGGGGGTGGAAACATCATGCTTTGGGGCTGTTTCTCTGCAAAGGGGCCAGGACGACTGATCCGGGTACATGAAAGAATGAATGGGGCCATGTATCGTGAGATTTTGAGTGCAAACCTCCTTCCATCAGCAAGGGCATTGAAGATGAAACGTGGCTGGGTCTTTCAACATGACAATGATCCAAAGCACACCGCCAGGGCAACGAAGGAGTGACTTTGTAAGAAGCATTTCAAGGTCCTGGACTGGCCTAGCCAGTCTCCAGATCTCAACCCTATAGAAAACCTTTGGAGGGAGTTGAAAGTCCGTGTTGCCAAGCGACAGCCCCAAAACATCACTGCTCTAGAGGAGATCTGCATGGAGGAATGGGCCAACATACCAACAACAGTGTGTGCCAACCTTGTGAAGACTTACAGAAAACGTTTGACCTCTGTCATTGACAACAAAGGATATAGAACAAAGTATTGAGATGAAATTTTGTTACTGACCAAATACTTATTTTCCACCATAATTTGCAAATAAATTCTTACAAAATCAGACAATGTGATTTTCTGGATTTGTTTTCTCATTTTGTCTCTCATAGTTGAGGTCTACCTATGATGTAAATTACAGACGCCTCTCATCTTTTTAAGTGGTGGAACTTGCACTATTGGTGACTGACTAAATACTTTTTTGCCCCACTGTATTTCATTATTTTAAGGGGAAAAAAAAATTTGCTGTGAAATTTTGTGAGGCTACTAGCAATACAATATTTTAATTATTTCTTGCAATAAGTTTATTAGGTATTGGTACATAATATATGTATCACTACCTAAAACAGTAGATTATTTATCCTAGGATCTGTTCATATTACTTGTGTTCTATTATTGTTACTGTTTGTCACAACTACTATTTGTGTTTGTTGTATACAGTATGATGGAGCACATCCTTATGTACTCTAACATGCTCATAGACATGAGAATAGAGTGTTTCTGGCATACATTTGTTTGGTATATATTGGTATACATTTTAAGTAATAGTATTCAATGGGATCTTGCAAAAAGTATACAGCCCAGTTACATTTTACAGTAGGAGTCAGTGACATATGCATTTAACCGTATTTAGCTACATACATACATATGCATTGTTTGTGGCACACATTCGGTGTATGCCTTGAATGTTGTATGAACAAAACCTTCAAGAAGTAGAGTACATCATGGCTCAAAATAAAAATTGTCACTTTTTCAGAAAATGTGTTAAATTTACCATGAGCTTTTGCAAAGTTATAACATTGATGCCCCAGACTATTGAATTTAATTTGTGGTAGCCACCAGTTTTGGTTTTTGGCCAGTTGTATCCAATGTATAGATAAGCATGACCAGCCAGTCAGCTATCAGTAAGTAGAAAATGTAGTCCATGTTGATATATTTTCAGTCTTCTCATTTTAAGATAAAAATAATTGTTCCCCATCCAAATAATGAAGTGTTTTTGTACAGTTACACTAACAGTTGAATGGCTAATTCTGCGGAAACACTTGTCACTTACATCATAAGGCGCCCCCTACAATAAGTGTGATCATTCAATTTCCACACAGCAAGAATTACTCAAACTCATTTTGAGCTCCTCTTTACATTCCTTACTAAGATGAGCGCTATTGATTTGCATAATAATATTTCTAACATCTTTGTAAAGCCTGGTCATCCAGTAATAGACAAGTAAAGTAATATGTATATACACTAGTCCGAATTAACTACTTTAGCATGTGATCCAAATGTAACCAATGGTGAAAAGTAAAGTAAAAGGTAAACCATGGTAAAAGCCTATTTCAACCAACATAAAGCAATAAATGATATCAGTCAATATCTTTCCTTCAGAACAATAAAACATATGGTTGGGTCTTTGCATTATCTGATTATTTTAAATGACTAAAGGTGACTAAAGGTCACCGAAACACATAAATTATTAATAGGCATGTCACATAACTAAGCTGGTGGAGCTGGTTCCCATTTAGGAAATCTAGATGATACATACAGTCTTTCTTACAGGGAATGCTCCATGGGAAAAATGTATGCAAATAAAATCTCTTACAAAGGAAAGAATATTGTATTTTAGACAAGCAGAAATATAGAACAGCACTGTGTAGTAACCATTTATATCTTTGGGTACAAAGCTCAGGATCAGGCTACATAATCCCATATAAGTAACAGAAAATAGTAAGCCCTCCAAAAGCTTCAGCAGAAGGGGGTTTCTAGCCCCAAATCACTTTTTCATACTAATGACCTATCCAAACAATAGGTCATCAGTATATGATCTGTGTTGGTCCAACACCTGGACCACGCATAGATCAGCTGTTGCAGAACCCTTCAGATGCTGGAAGCTGCGAGTGGATGTATATATATATATATATATATATATATATATATATATATATATATAATATAATATATTAGGAGTAGAGTTGAGCGAACTCTAAAATGTCCGAGGTTCGAAATCCGATCCGGCTGTTCGAACGGATTTCGAACCCCATTATAGTCTATGGGGGGAAATGTTCGTTTCAGGGGTAGGCAAAATTCGATACTTACCAAGTCCACAAGTGACGGTCGGGATGCATTCCCCTTGAAGTCTTCTCCCGGCGCAGTGCCCCCGCGGCATCTCCCAGCTGGAATTCACTCTGCCTAGGCATCGGGGCCTAGGCAGAGCCGACTGCGCATGCGCGGTCGGCTCTGCCCGGCCCAACGCCTGAGCAGAGCCGACTGCGCATGCGAGGGCATGCCCGCGCATGCGCAGTCGGCTCTGCCTAGGCCGGATTCCTAGGCAGAGTGAATTCCACCCAGAAGAAGACGCGGGGACGCAGCGCGGAGAAGACTTCGGAAAGGTAAGAGAAGAACCAGCGTTGATTGGCAGAATGTATAGCATTCTGCCAATCAACGCTGGATCTGCATCGAACCTTAAACTTCGAACAGCTAGTAGTGTTCGATCGAGTACGAGTATTTCGAATACCGTAGTATTCGATCGAACACCTACTCGATCGAACACTACTCGCTCATCTCTAATTAGGAGCACTGCTGTATTATGACCTACTTTATAACTAGGTCATCAGAATGAAAAAGTGATTTGGGGTGGAAAACCCCTTTAAGAAAAAGAAGGATTTCTTCCAAAAATACCACCTATAGTTAGTCTACATCTAGATCACAAAAGAGCCTTGAAACAGAACTAGTGATATTAACAAACCAAATACACTGTAGACAGCTGTTGTATAGGGTACAGAACAGGATACTGTTTGGCCTGATGAATTGCCATTAATGTAGCCCTGTAACTCATTTACATGTGTTGGGCTAATAATAATAATTAATAATAATTCTATTTGCAGAATATTGTAATTTTCAAAGTTTTTATATGATAAATTTATAAATAAGACTGGAAATAAAGGCGACTTGCCACTCTTTCTGCAATAATCCTTGACCTAATTATCTGTAATCCCCATTTAATAGACTTTGAACCATATCTTGCATAAATGCCTTTTAGTTGGACACGGTTATGATTTCTGTTTTCTTTTTGCTATTTCTTCTTTCTCCCTTCATGGATGTAGATTGTAATGAGTTTTATTGTTGTGGGACTGAATTTTCCGCTGTGATCTATTATTTCTCCAAAGAAAGTTACACAGCGGGAGGTTGCGCAACCTTTAAATAATGCTGCTTCTATTGTGCAGAATCAATTTCTATGTAGCCAACATCCGAGACATGGGACATACGCTTGTAAAGAGTGTTTGTTCAGTTTTTGTAAATGCCTGACCCGGCTTCTGTTGTAATGGCTTCTAATGCGCAGTGCGTCAAGGAGACTCTTATTAGATACTTCAAATTGTATGCAATTTCAGAGCACAAATGTATTGCAAATGCCCTAATCTATAGCAAAGGTCTACTAATAATTTAAATGCACTGTATGATGGACTATAAATAGATGGGTATGGATGTTCTTCAGATATATGTACATTAGATGATTGACGACATGGTGCCCTTAAGGGAAAAGAGGGATCTGCTAGAAAAGGATCTCTGCCTCTAAAAACGCCACCCATGGTTAGTGCAGTGCACTGGCATCCGGTCGTGGTACTGCACTCCGAATTAGGCCCGGATTAAGCCCAATTGAAGATAGTGCAGACTGCTTCTTTTTTCCGTGAGCGGGAAAAAAACACTAGCGGAAAAAAGAATTGAACGGCTCTCATTGAAGTCAATGGGAGGCTCTTTTTGGAGATGGATTCTGAGGCGGATTCCGCGTCAAAATCCACTCCAAAAAACTCAGTGTGAACTCAGCTTAAGAGCTGAGGTAGTTAATCTTTGAAAGTGAGATAAAAAAAAACCCACATACTATATTTTATTAAAACACATATTTCCTTAGCTTTACCATGGCCTGACCATTTCTGCCATCTTGTTTGCCAGTATTGCAATGCCTATGGGAAAGAGCGACCTTCACAGTGTGTTACCATTTAATAATTGTACATGTTTCTTACGTTAAACAGCATTTAAAAACTACATGAAATGGACGAAAGTATATAATTATATCATAAATTATTGTGCAGAAAGCAAAAACAAAGCTAACAAAATACCTAATCTCTATTAGCAGTGCTACAGTCATTTGCACTAAAGCTGGCAGATATTAATGATAGAGCTATAAAGGTGACATAAAGAGCAGAAAAACAATCATTTATGTGAGGGCTTCACATATAAAGTAAATCAATTAATTTTTGTACTTAAGTAGCAATTTAGTACAGCTCACTTACCATGTCTATGAGCAAAAAATAACAGATCAACATGGAATATGGTGTAAATATCATTTTAACCCTTTCAGAACACAGCCATTTCTGTCCTCTAGGCCACAGCCATTGTTTCAGGATTTTCTTTTTTACATTCTGAAGGCCATCATTTTTTAATTGTTTTATTGATGTAGGTATTTGAAGACTTGTTTTTTGTTTGTTTTTTTACAAGATGAGTTGTAGTTTTCAATGGCATCTTTTTTAGGTTCCTATAATTTATTGGCTAAATGTTATTAACTGTTTCTGGGGTTGAAGGAAAACAGTTTTGCAATTTTTTTTTTTAATTTTAAAATGTGTGCTGCTCACAGTATGATATAAATATTATGTTACCCTTATTTTCATAGGCTTCTCCCACCTGCACTCACAAATATATAGCAGGCTGCCTACCAGGATGCTGCAGATTAGAAGGGAACAACACATGCCCAGACTTCTGGGCCCCCCAGAAATGTGTGTGAAATTCCATCATATAAAGAGTCATCATTTTGTAAGCTGAAGATCAGACCACACCCAGCAAGGGGTCATCCAACTGAACTCTCCAAATATCTCCCCCAAGGTGTTCCATCTAGTAGTACTTGCCCAGGAAAGACAGCAACCAACACATCAGATTACACGGTGATAACAAACAGAAACTGCCCATACAAATACTCCCCTAGATCTCTGCAGATAATCTAAAATGGAGTGTTTTTTTGCTGCTGCGTTTTCACAATGTGGGACCCCATCCTTAAAAGGTTATTTTACATGATGAGTGCTGCAGATTGGCAATCCTGTTTGAAGTTAGAATTTTTTCTAACCAGGCCACTTTGAGACATTATATTGTTCATAAATGGGGCGTTATATTGTGTGGCGGCCAAGAAAAGGGGCACTATGCAGCGGTGGAGGGTCTCAAGTCAAAAGTTTGCTGGGGAACTGAGTCTTTGCTAGTTACGCCCCTGGCTGTATTTACTGTGTGCAATGTATGTGTGCACCCACCAGCATATATAGGAGTAAAAACTACAGGTATAGCATGTAGAAGGAAACTGCTAAAAACTGCATAATATGAGCCGTATAGTCCAGAAATAGTGTTACTACTTATACATATACACATAATTTCTTATCCCGAATAGTCAACTGAAACTACAGGTATGCTTTGTCTCCCACTCTCAAGGGATTTTCCAAGCATTCATTTTCTGTTAAATAATGGAAAATTGCTATGTGTAATGGCAAATAAATTCATTCCAGAAAGATGATCTTTATTCCACTCCATATAACTGCAGGCACATTAGTATTGAAACTGATATTCTTGCTAAATAAAAGCGTCACAACACGTCAGTTTATTAGAAACATTAAGATGATATTTTAGAATTGCTAACCACTGGTGTCAGGGGATAATCATACACATTAGGGAGAGTGTGTGCCTACATAGGCGTACAGAGACTTACAAGTCATTTCTGCTCCGCTAGGGATTCTGGGTAAAAAATATGCAAATCTATTATCCAGGATGTAATTAGGAGAACAGGACCTCTGTATGCTGCCCTCTAGAGGGCAGCCCCCCTAACAACATAATAAGCCTACTAACATGATGCAGAGTTTATTGCCGAATTAGTATTTCTATTCCACTGGTGTTCAGATATGCAGCTGACTATTAGAAATAAATGCTCTTAAAGGGGTTTTATAGGACTAAGAAAATGAGACTGAAGGCAGGAAATGCTTGTTATATTTGGACCATTTTTACCATTCCTCATATTTTCAGGCTCAGTGGTTTTTCAGGCAGCCCCTCCTAGGATCCACTTACTGCGCCTCTTAGTAATTTTTCATTCATGCTTATTCATACATCTATATACAGCATATATAATATATACATCGGTATCTCTGTATACATATTCACCTACATATGCAAATGTATATGTATACATAGTATATGAGAATACATGTATATATATTGACTGGGAATGTCTGTAAAGCACAATCACACAGTTTGATCCCATGATCCAGTAAGGCTTTGTTCACATGGTGCAGATTTATCAGAAAACCAAATATGTTTTTTAAAAAATACATGTGTTTTTGAAACCCATACATGCTTTTTTTTAAAAAAAAAAAAAAAAACAAACAACTTAGGGAGGGTTTATATCTGCACCTCGGGTCTCCGCTTTCAGTTTCTGTCTTCTGCTGACAGGAGACGGAAACCCAGCAGACCGTGTCCGCCCGTGAGCACCTGTTAGCTTTTTTTTCTAACCAGACACAAAGTCCTGCATATCTGACTTTGTTTCCGGTTAAAAAAAACGGTTTCACCGCGGAGGCCATAAAACACTCAAGGGCACACACTTTGCAAACCCATTCAAATGAATGGGTTGTAAAATGACTGCCGGTTTCCGTCCCCTGGCCAGAAAGCGGAGACCCGTGGTGCAGATGTAAACCCGCCCATACATTGTTAAAAAACGCATGCAGTTTGCCCTGCATGATGCTAATGATAAAGCAAAGCATTCACATTCTCTCCCAATGCATCTAACATGCTGCTAGCCTGTCAGTGTCCATAAAGCTCTCCTATCACTCACAAAACAATCCCTGTCTGATGGAGAAAAGGGAGACGCTAGAATAGTTAAAAACAAGCGGGTGCTGCCTCTACTCACTACTATGATCATATATGTGAACCAAGTGCTGGCTTGTCTGGTGATCAGGAGCAGCCCCCACTTCCTACCAGCTGCTCTGGTAGTCTATAAAGTTTAGACAAATACTGCTTTCATGACATCACGTTCATGGTGGGTGTTGAAAACAACTGAAGTCATGCTCACATTGAATGGCACATGATCAAAACCAGTAACAAAGTAACAGATTGCGCTTTCACACATTTCTGCAAACGGATAGGAAATTTTTACTTGGTCGCAATCAGAAGAATTCATTTCAGCACGTAATTACATTTATTTATTTATAGCTTATAGCTAATTATTTATTTATAGCTTATTTATTTATAGCTTTCATTCTTCAATAGGAATATGTGACCTCCTTTATGATGGACTATACCCATACCTCCCAACTTTTGAACAACAGAAAGAGGGACAAAATGTGCGGCGCGCATAGCGCGCTGTGGCAAATTTAGCTCCGCCCAATTTTATGTTGACTCTGGCCATTCTCATTCATTTTTCATGTGCCCCCACACAGAATAATTCTCCTACAGTCACCCGTACATTATATGCCCCCACATTGTAATGTTCCCTTCCATCTGCCCCACAATAGTAAGTCTCTCTCCTGATGCCCCAGTTTAAACATGAAACTGGAGCAGCTGGAGGGGGAAATTAGCAATGGGGGTAGTTGGAGGGGGACCATAAATTAATGGCAGATGAAGTGGGACATTAAACGGACAGCAACTAGAGGGGGACATTAAACTCGGGCAGCTAGAAGCAGACATTAAACTGTAGGGGTAGCTGGAGGGTGGCATTAAACTGGGGCCAACTAGAGGCAGACAGGTCCCCCTCCAGCTCCTCCCACAGTTTAATGCCTCCTCCAGTTGTCCCCAGTTTAATGTCCCCTAGTTTAAGTGCCCCCTTCATCTGCTCCATTTCATGTCCCCTCCTCCATCTCTGCCCCCAATTTCATTCCCCCCCCTCCATTTCCCCCTCAGTTTCATATCCCCTTTCATCTGCCCCCAGGTTTCATATCCTCCCTCCATCTCTTCCCCCAGTATAATGACAAACACAGACAGACACACAGACACACACACACACACACACACACACACACACACACACACACACACACACTCTCTCTCTCTCCAGCCTGCATCCCCCCCTCCCTTCTCAGTACCTTACACGCATCTCTTCATCTCTTCACTGCACGGGACACTGACATGCCCACCTAGTCACGTGACCGCGTGATGTCACACAAAGGTCCTTGTACCATAGTGAAGCGTTCCTCCGATCACCACAGCCTCTTATCTGTTATAAAAGCAGGCAGTGATCAGAGGAATGATTGATCACCAAATCATTAAAGGGACATAGCAGGACATGTAGGGAGCTGTGTGGGACCGCGGGACAGGGGTAGGAAAGTGTGAGTGTCCCGCCAAATGCAGGACGGTTGGGAGGTATGTATACCACATAAACTCTCCACAGGGGGAGACAGAAATTTCTGTCACTAAATACTGAAAAGTAGGGAGTTCCTGTGACATAGTTATACTGTAGAGAAGGAGCTCACAGCCTACCTAACTATACACTTATAGTCTCTTACATTATTTAGCGCAATATAAAGAGAATTATAATTGAAAAGCCCTTCCCCCCACATCAGGTAGATACAGTACAGTCTGTAGCTTCCCATGTGATGCTATGCTGATACATCATGAGAGTTAGGCCTGGTTCACATCTGCCTTCGGTATTCCGTATGTTTTCCGTGCAATGTCCGCACGAATCATCTGGAGAGAAAAGTAGTTCTTGAGGTACTTTCCTCTCTGCATGATTCGTGCGGAAACCGCGGGGGGAACACACGGACCCTATTTCAGTCTGTGGGGTCCGTGTGCTTTCACTGCTCACCGCTTTTTAATGGCGTCCGGTATTCTGTTCGGTATACCGAATGCAGATGTGAACCAAGCCTAATGGCAGAGCAAAGAGAAAGAGAAATATAAAAGCCAGAATAGCATCTAATCAGGAGCAGAGAAGAATCTGGACTGTAGGGATATGAGTTCAGTATACACGGGAGAAGCCTGAAGAGTGACAGACACTTGGGGAATGGCTGCAGGGATAGGAAAAAAGGATTTGCTGGAGTGTATTTTTAACTCCTTCTCTACATCTGGTGTAATATTATGGCAGATGTTGGGTCTTTAAAGATGGCAGCCACTTTGCAGCAGAGTTGTAATGTAATGTAATGTAGTTTACTGTACAGCAGAGACTCTAATGTACATCAGAGTCCACTTTAATCGCATGCATTGCAACCTCCAAGCTAGCCTCCCCCAAGTTAAAAATAAATACTCCTAGTACCTTTCCCGTTGCAGGTTGGTGTTACAGCGGTTGGATCTAAACTTTCAGCATGATACTAATAAAGCGTGGACCAATGTCTTTAAGGGTAGAAGTGAGTAGAAATCCCTCACTTCTATTTATTGACTACTAGTAGTCCCCATTCCTCATTGACTACTGGGCCCCCTAGAAGTTGCTATGTCTGCTATCCTTGTAGATACACTAATAGTTACAATTATATCCTTATTAGTAAAAAATATAATTTGATCCCTATCTTTATACCTTATGTGTGTTCCCTGTACAACACAGCAAAGATATATCCAGAGGTTACATCTACTATAGTTATAGACATATGTGATATGTCATCGTCACATCATCAGTTCTGTACATTCATAGTAATGGGGCTTTTTATGTGATATTTGGTCATTTGGTCAAACGTCAGGGTCCAGGTACAACCTTAAGCTCTGATATTGCTTGTTATAATAATCTCATTGCTCTCATTCTATAGTAAATTTGTGTGCACAACTGGAGATGTGCCTGCTCTGTCAGACAGATAGATAACAATTTCTTTCCTGATTTTGGAGAAACGGAGCTGTGTTTCTTATATATACGTCTCATGACAACTTTTCATCTTAAAACAATCTGAACACAGCAGCTACAGTAGAAAATTGCTTGCAGTTTTCTGTCTCTATAGGAGACCATAATTACTGACAACGATTGAGAAACCCATCAGTGACAATTCAGAGCTCAATCTAACCGCAGTGTCCTGTACATAAATGTGCTTGGCTAAGACACTTTCATCTTCACATTGATCATTTCTGCCTGACCGACCAAAGTAGCAACTGATCACTTCTGGACTCCTGCTTATTTCATTGTAAAAGTATATAGTATATATAGTGTCTGTAGAATATGTTGATCTAAATAGACATACCTTTTTTATTTTACTACAATGTATTACAGTATATTTCTTACAATGCAATTAATAGCAACAAATGCAATTGTATGGCATAATAGCGTACAGGTATGATGGAGACATTTCTGGGGTATATACATAGAGCATTTTCTCATCATACAATTTATGTAATAAACACAATGTGTAACGCACAACATACAGATGGGATAAAACGAGGTTGAATCTGTTGAATCCAAATTCCATTTGCACTGCTTGTCCAGCAACTGTCAAGAAGTTATTTTATTAGCATTGGAACCGGAATTTGATGAGGAAACACCAATTGTGTTTAGACAACATTTTATAAACATCCTTAAAGGGGTTATCCCATCTGAAGGATCCTATCTATACTGGTAGCTTATGTAAATTAAAGAATTTTCCTAAATATATTACTTTAGAAATTCTGCTTTGTTCTCCTGGTTTGTGACCTTCTTCCTCCCATTGTTTACACTGCGTTGCTATAACCACGGACCTATAGGACAAGTGATGCCACTTACTCAGTGCCGGCAGGACAGTTCAGCTAATTACAGTTTACTGATAAACCTTGTCTGTTATATCTCTAAGTAAACACACAGATAACACCGAGTCCATTCTGTACAAGCATCTGCATATTATTTGACCTGCATAAGTGTTGTTTGTCTCGTTCAGCAGGAGGGAGGAGGGGGAGAGAAATACAGAAAGTGAGAAGCAGACACTGCAGGAGTTCTGCAACACCGAGATGGGAAAGCCCAAAGTGGCTGGGATTCTGTCTCATCCTATCCACACATTGCAGAAAAAAATCCACAGCGGAATCAATTATACCTGCGGAAACGCTGTTGTTTTCCGTATAGGTATTATAGGGGCAGAAAGTCCGCAGAGGAATACTTTATGAAATTGCAATAAGTGATACTGTGGAAAAACAAGTGATGACTTTCTGTGTTTTATTTCCCCAGCCTTTTTTACCACACTTTGCTACATGGGGCCTTGGCTGAAATAGTTTTCCTTGTCTTAAAGTGTTAAATCCACGTAGATTAGTTACTGCTGGGTATATGATGAAACGGCAGCTTCAGTTTTGCAGCTTTCTATCTACAAATCCACCTCATTACATGGGGATTTTGCCAATATTTACTTTGTGTAGGCATCAGACTGTGCGTGTGCGTGCAAGAATCCACTTTTAATTATGCCAGATATTGTAATGTTGACAACTCTGCTCTTTTTGCTCTGTAAAGAGTTAGCAAATATTCGGTATTTTGTAAAAGCAGACGTAATTAGAATAAGCGATCTCATTCTTATGCTTCCCTGTGAAAAATATTATACAGTAAAATAAAAGACAGAAAATCATTTAAGTTGCAGTAAATGGCTGAAGATTTTTATTTTATTTCTAGGCTGATATATGTTTCTAAATGTGACTACACCTGTCAATGTGATCTCCTGTGTGTAGGTCATGGGGCTGAAAGAGTAATTGGGTTTTCTTAGCTTTGAAATGATTTCTGCTCCACAGGGGCACCCGGCAGAGCATAAATGTCACATTTACCAGACATTGTTTAGTTGTAGCATGCAGAGACTTTTCTGCCATATTTTGGATACGCTGTAGCAGGAATATTACTAGTGTAAGTCGTTTACTTTTCGCTTTGTTAAGCGACTATAATGTACAACGAGTTTCGAAACGAAGAAGGTCATTGCTTAATATATCTAAAGTGAAAAACATCTCTCACCAATATAAGACAGTCCAGTCTACTTCTGTTAAAGGTTAGGCAGACTTTGTACAGTATGTATGGGAGTTATTTTCATTGAAAGAACATTAAAATATTATGGGTTATTCATATGTAATGTGCTAGGATTTCACGATCATAGTCTGTGTCTCTGATTTCTTTCTAAGAACTAGGAGCAGATTATAGAAGCTTGGAAGCAGATTATAGTATTGAAAGTGTCTCATTAGAAATAGATATTATTATTCCAGTATGGTTGGCATCTCAAACAATAAGAGGCTTATACACACTTTATTTTTGCCAGATGGGCCAACCATCTCATGTAAGACAGCGACAGCAGACATTGGGGGAAAGACGGATGGGGCAGTTAGATTTCAACATGCTTGATCCTTTTGTGCTCAGTGGTGTTTGAACCGCTATTACAACACTTGCATGATTAGCTATGGGTTAGAGGAAAAAGTAGAGAAAGATACTTTTTGTCCTGGAGCAGAAGGCACAAGACAGTGATGCCAGGACGCAGAAGTCTTAAAGCAGCTCACAAGTTAAAGTGGCTTGTGGCTCACACACTGCATAATAGTAGAACAGAAGGAAGGAGGCTTCCTCCTCTACTATGCATTTTAACTGAAACAGTGTCATGCAGAGGGCAATGCAGATCCTCACGTAACTTGTGTTGCGGTGGCTTCTCCCTCCCACATATCAGAATTTGCTGATTGGAGGTGAACAATGACCCTCAAACAGTGGCATAACTAGTAATGGTGGGGCCGTGTGGCAAACTTTTGACATGGGGCCCTCCCCCGACCAACGCCGAAGACCCCAACCAACCCCCCATTCCTGAGCGCACTATTATGTCCCATAGTGGCCCCTGCACACAGTATTATACCCCATAGTGGCCCTTGCATGCAGCATTATGCCCCATAGTGGCCCCTTCACCCAGCAATATGCCCCATAGTGGCCCCTTCACCCAGCATTATGCTCCATTGCAACCCCTTCACTCAGTATTGTACCCCATCGTGGACACCTATGAGCAATTATTATACTCTGGGGGGCTTTTCAGACCTCAGAGTATAATAATCAGAGACCTAGGAGGGATATAAACATAAAAAACACTGCTGCTTACCTATCCCTGGCTCCGCTGTACTCCCCACTGATGGTGGCCATCTTCAATGACGTTTGGGATGTCACGTGACCCAGGGGCCTGCATCGTAATGCAAAGGACACAGGTCCTGGCCATGTGACGTCAAGGACGTCACACAAGTAGTCCCAAAGCCTGCCCGAAAAGGTAAGTAAAACTTTTTTTTATGTTTCCCCTAGACCTCCAGTTTCTATACTCGGGGTCTTTTCAGACCCCTGAGTATAATAATAGTGTTTGTGGGGCCACTGCCAAGATCAGTAAGTAAATAGGGCCTGTTACTGCCTGGAGTAACTCCAGCCGGTAATGGCCTATTTAAAAAAAAAAAAAAAAAAACCGCAGCAGTACCGGCTGTCGCTGGGCCCCCGGGCCCTATGGCAGCCAATACTGCTGCTACCCCAGTAGTTATGCCCCTGCCCTCAAAACTGTGAGGGGCAATGAATGGCAACCAAACTCTAAGTGAATTGGATTGAGTTGTAGTGCCTGCACTATGTTATAGGTGTGGACTATTGTGTAGGTACGCCATGATTTACTAATGCTGCGGTTCTTTTGTTGTCCTGGTCGGTAAGTTTCTCTTTAGATCGACTCTTTTATGCCATCTTTCCCGTAAGCATAAAAGTACATTTGCCAGCATATGTAGTACAATCTCTTCCTATTCCGTTCACCATATTTGAGTTCCTTTAATACATCCGTGATAATGTATTAGGTTCACTAGGCCTGTATTTAGTAGTGAACTTCAGATAATTATAACTAATTATAGCCAAATGTAAATGTTATTCATCGATGGTTAACAACCAAGTTTGACAACTCAGCCACGCAAGAATGAACTGGGCCAGAACAGTGACAAAGTCACATTGTTAAGGAGTATATAACAGATTTCTAATACCTGTGCAGTAAATTGCTGGAAAAGAAAGCTTTCCTTTAAGCATAAAACTAAGAAAAAAACAGGAATACAGTGCATTGAGCAGTGACACTTTGGCATTTAAGAAAAAAAAGAAAAAAAACCTGTCAAAATAGTTTTCATTAGACAAATGCTGCCTGCTGAAGGTTAATGAAATGCTGAACTATATGAGGTAATTTGGAGGTAAATACAGCAGCTCTATTGTCTTGGCACGCTTATTACCTGTAACATGTTGAATGAAATATCACTTTCTTCACATTTCATACTTCACAATGCTATCATTAGTTGCAATTTTCTAATTTCAGTGCTGTGTATATAGTATATGACATATATGCTGTTCTCTTGGATGCAGATCAGGTCAAATTTTATAAAACTGGTGTAAAGACTGGTCTTGAGATGTGCCTCATAGTGTTGAAGGCAAGGTTGTAAGCGATGCACGCTACTTCTCACCCATCTCAAAACTACCATTGAAATTTGTGTTCGCCATGAAGATAATAAAAATATAGGGTACTTTTTAATAATAATGTACCGTCACTCGGTCTTAGGTATATGGTGCCAGGAAAAGGCTTCTCACAGCCATAATATACAATAGAATGAATTTCCGGCACTCAATTTATGCTTCCAAAAGTGTGAATTTTTATTTACATCCAACAATGAACGAACAGACGTTTCGGTCTGGTATAGACCTTCTTCAGTTTATCTTAAAAAGTACAAAAGAAATAACACAAATCAATATAATATCAATAAGTCCATCATATAGAGCAATAATGAACCATATAGAACAAGTATAACAAGTAAACACATACGGATGGTGTTAGATTTAACACCATCCGTATATGTTCACTTGTTATATTTGTTCTATGTGGTTCATTATTGCTCTATATCAGTGATTTTCAACCTTTTTTGAGCTGCGGCACACTTTTTACACTTAAAAAATCCCGGGGCACACCACCAACCAAAATGGCACAAAATGACACTAAAACAGTACATATTATACATATAGTTAATAATATAGATTCTAAATGGTTGATTCTTTGGTTGAAATAAACTGCAGCAAAATCTGCAACAAAAACGCTGCGTTTATGCAACGTGGGGCCTCAGCCTTACGCCTCCTGCATACAAGTGGCACGCATGTGGTTTTCACTGATATAAACATTAAAAATTAATTGACAGGGCCACAAATGCAGACAGATATAGGGTAGATATAGGACAGATATAGGGTAGGTATAGGACAGATATAGGGTACGTATAGGACAGATATAGGGTACGTATAGGACAGATATAGGACCTGCTCTATAATTTTCAGCTCTTCAATTTGGCCCAGATACACAGCCACAAAAAGAATGGCTGTATATATGGGTCCTTAGAAATATATAGGTCTGTACTTTTATCCACAGTTGTGCATAAAAAGTCTGGTCATGTATATTACAGGTTACAACTCAATGTGCCACATATTAATAGCAGTGAACCCCATCATGTCCCTCACATTAACCCCCTGTGTGCTTTACATAAGGGATACTGATATGTGAGACATATGGAGGTAATAATTAAGTAAATATCTTCATTATATATTACCCCCATATGTCACACATGTTATTAACTCTTATGTGAGCCACACAGGGGTTAATATGAGGGACATGATGGGGTTAATTGCTATTAATGTGAGGCACATGGAGTTACTAAAACTAAAGTAATAACCCCAAATGCATGACAGTAATAAGAATAGTTACTAACCTGGTGGGTTTTTTTACTTTCACTTTGTTCAGCTTCCTCTCCTCCTCTCCTATTCAGGGCTGCAGACGGCAGGCAGGAGCTCCTCACGTGTAGCAGCAGGTCCCTTATCCTGTGCAGTGAGAGGCTCATCTCTGATTGGTGGCAGGGAGAGAAGGGGGCGTGTCCTACACCTGAGCTCTAGCAGAGCAGTGAAGGGACGCTCCATCTACATTTACAAGTACACGAACGTCGGGGACTGGCTGCTGTGCCAGCAAAATAGGTCTCCCGTGCCAATCTTGGCACGCGTTTGGGGAACTTTCCCCGCGGCACACCCGACCATGTGTCGCGGCACACTGGTTGAAAATCACTGCTTTATATGATGGACTTATTGATAATATATATATATATATATATATATATATATATCCCTGTGTTGGGATCATATATATATTTATGATATGCTTATACACTCACCGGCCACTTTATTAGGTACACCATGCTAGTAACGGGTTGGACCCCCTTTTGCCTTCAGAACTGCCTCAATTCTTCGTGGCATAGATTCAACAAGGTGCTGGAAGCATTCCTCAGAGATTTTGGTCCATATTGACATGATGGCATCACACAGTTGCCGCAGATTTGTCGGCTGCACATCCATGATGCGAATCTCCCGTTCCACCACATCCCAAAGATGCTCTATTGGATTGAGATCTGGTGACTGTGGAGGCCATTGGAGTACAGTGAACTCATTGTCATGTTCAAGAAACCAGTCTGAGATGATTCCAGCTTTATGACATGGCGCATTATCCTGCTGAAAGTAGCCATCAGATGTTGGGTACATTGTGGTCATAAAGGGATGGACATGGTCAGCAAAAATACTCAGGTAGGCTTTGGTGTTGCAACGATGCTCAATTGGTACCAAGGGGCCCAAAGAGTGCCAAGAAAATATTCCCCACACCATGACACCACCACCACCAGCCTGAACAGTTGATACAAGGCAGGATGGATCCATGCTTTCATGTTGTTGACGCCAAATTCTGACCCTACCATCCGAATGTCGCAGCAGAAATCGAGACTCATCAGACCAGGCAACGTTTTTCCAATCTTCAATTGTCCAATTTCGATGAGCTTGTGCAAATTGTAGCCTCAGTTTCCTGTTCTTAGCTGAAAGGAGTGGCACCCGGTGTGGTCTTCTGCTGCTGTAGCCCATCTGCCTCAAAGTTCGACGTACTGTGCGTTCAGAGATGCTCTTCTGGCTACCTTGGTTGTAACGGGTGGCTATTTGAGTGACTGTTGCCTTTCTATCAGCTCGAACCAGTCTGGCCATTCTCCTCTGACCTCTGGCATCAACAACGCATTTCCGCCCACAGAACTGCCGCTCACTGGATGTTTTTTCTTTTTCGGACCATTCTCTGTAAACCCTAGAGATGGTTGTGCGTGAAAATCCCAGTAGATCAGCAGTGGCCGGTGAGTGTATGTACCTTAAATATGTGATATACTTGGCCATACATTCATGTATGTGGACTATATACTATATAAAGGCTGTAACTTTACATATGTGTAATATGCCTTATCATCTATTTATATGCTATGATTTACTAATGCTGTGGTTATATGTGTGTTAGGTGGCATTCACACTTGCGCCCTGTGTTAGTCTGCCAGGTTTCCGTCCTAAGCCCCGGAGAAGCTGCATAGGGGACGGCTTCTTGGCAGTCAGTTTTAAAACCCACTAATTTGAATGGATTTTAAAAGCAAATCGCTGGTGTCCACCTACAGCCTCTCTGCAGGGAAACAGGTTTTTTTGGCCGAACACAAAGTCTTGCATGTCTGACTTTGTATCCGGCTAATAAAACGGTTTCCCGGTGGAGAGGCTGCAGGCGGACACCAGCAGTTTGCTTTTAAAAACTATTCAAATGAATGGGTTTTAAAACTGACTGCTGGGAAGTCATCCCCTATGTAGTTTCTCCATGGCTGATAACTGGTGGAATGACACAGGGCGTACAGGGGCACAAGTGTGAACGCCCCCTAATATGTTTGACCATATTTTTATATATGTGTAATATACCTGCTTATACCTACCTGACTTTACTTGATATATACAATATACCTAGTTTTAATGTTTGCATATGACTATACATATGAATAGTGCTGATTTTACCTTTATATATAGAGTATGCCTGTCTGTATGTATATATATGCGCTATGCCTGATTTTACTTTTATATATGTACTAGTGTTCCCTGTTCTCATGATTTTTTTCCTCAGCGTTTTTTATTGCATTTTTACAGTTTTCCTCAGTGAACTTTCTGCCCCAATTATACTTATACGGAAAATGCCAGCATTTCCACAGGTATAATTAACATCCTGCAAATTTCTGTTGCTTTTCCATTGCACAATTTTTTTCTGCAATGTGGGGAAGGGATTAATCAGAATCCCATCCACTTTGCAGGTACTGTAAAACACTGCCTTTTTGCAACATGGGGCTTCAGCCTAAAGCGCCATCACTCCGACCATTCTACTGGTATCTGTATGCAGAAAAGCATCATATGAGTGTGCCGCTGTAAAGTAGGGGGCTGGTTTAGGTAATGAACTGAGAAGAAGAGCCAGACCCCTTTATGAATGTACCGTATTTTTCAGACTATAAGACGCACTTTTTTTCCCCAAAATTTTTAGTCTTATAGTCTGAAGGTGGCGCCTGGCATCCGCTCTAATAGAGAGACAGAAGCCGGCAAGTGATAGACGCCATTACAGGTGCCGGGGCCTGCGACATCGCTGCGCTCCTCTGCCCTGCATGAAGCCAGCAGCGGCAGGGGCTCCTCCGTGCCCCCGCCGCTGGCTTCATGCAGGGCAGAGGATCGTAGCGATGTCTCAGGCCCCGGCGTCTATCCCTCCCCGGCATCCGCCTCTCTAGTACAGCGGATGCCGGGTCAGTATCCGTGGCCCCTTCTCCCCCGGGGCCGGTCCCCACCGGCCCCATACCTGTAAAGTTGCAGGCCGGCTCCTGCGCGGCGATATCGCAGGAGCCGACCTGTTCGGGTGACAGCCGGGAGCCTAATGAGGCTCCGCGGCCTGTCACGGCTATATTAGTATTGCGGCTGGTCTCTATGACCAGCCGTAATACTAATAGACAGAATGTCCCATAGACGGCAATACAGTTGTATTGCCGTCTATGGGACTTGCGATCAAGTGACCACAGGTTCAAGCCCCCGGGGGGGAATAAAATAGTAAAAAAAAAAAAAAAGCTTTAAAAATATGAAATAAATAAAAGTTCTAAATCACCTCCTGTTTTTTTTTCAATACAAGGTGATCTAAGCAATAGATATCCCCCAAAATGGTATAACTAAAAATTACAGCTGGCCCCGCAAAAAAAACACTCTATGCGTCCCCGTACAGCTGCAGGGTCACCTGTCAATGTGGCCTTGCAGCTGTTGCAAAACTACAACTCCCATATATTAAATATTTTACCAGTTTTTGCTTCAAAATTTTTTTTCCCTATTTTCCTCCTCTAAAACCTAGGTGCGTCTTATAGTCCAGTGCGTCTTATAGTCCGAAAAATACGGTAACTAACACAGCGAGGGGGAGGTTCTGAAAATGGACCATTGGTACAGATTTCCTAGTTAGCATTTGATGGCTAGTCTTACTCTTCCATTTACAAACCTCTCAAGGACTGTCAATGGACAACAACTTTAACAGCATGCCACAAAAAATTTTACAGTGAATGTTCTTATATAAAATGTCATATGTATTTATATAGTTATCAGAAGCAAACAATTCCAGGTAGCCGTAGGTACAAAAATCGGATTAAAAATAAAGAATTCTTGTGGTGTAAATGTGTACTCCGCAGACCTTTTTCCTGGAAATACTTGTGCGTTTTTATAAAAGCCTGTTTATCTGACATTAGGGAATTAAATGTTTTTTTTTCCCACTATAAGTGAACAGTATTCATTGTTTACTATCCAGGAAATATTTGACAGCTTAGATCTCCAGAGAAATCTACTTGTCACCAACCATTCATAACTGATCTGTCAGAAACCATGCACAGGATTTCCAGATGAACTGTCTTCTAAGTTTCTTGCCACTAGCCATGAAACTGCCAATAAATTATAAGCACTCAACCAAATAAAGCAACTTTTACATCATTCTTTATGCAATTTTAGTTATAAAACACAGATTTGTTCCAAACTTATTTAAAGGGAATATATTATCTAATGTTTACAACATATATATATATATATATATATATATATATATATATATATATATGTACATCACTGATATAGGACGCATGGGGCCCGAAGAAGGGCAGAGGAAGAAGCAGAGGCGGCCGTGAGCAGGAGCAGGAATCAGTCAGAAAGGCTACATGGCTGTAGCAAGGTTATTTGTTGGGTGATCCCTACAAGATTTGTCTCATGAGGATTACCTGGCAGTTCCATTCGGACTAAGTATGTCCAAGCTGAAACTGCTATTATTATTATACTGGGGACCTTAATGATCGAAAACCTAGGGAAGGAGAGTGAACATTAAAAAAAATATTGTTACTTACTTATCCTGTGCTCACTGCTGTTTTCGGGCCTCTTTAGTGATGTCACAGACGCCAAGTGGGTCAGGCCAGTGGCATGACTCATAATGACGCATAACCTACGTCTGTGACATCACTGAAGAGGAGTATCACTGAAGCCTAGGAAAGGTGAGTAAGGGCTCGTTCACATCTGCGGCCCGGTCTCCGTACTTAGGTTTCTGTTTCCTGCCTAAAACACAGGCAGGATACGGAAACCTGCAGGAGACTTTCTCACCCATTCATTTGAATGGGTGAGAAAGCTGTCCGGCCGTGCGCGGCGGTGAGCGTTTTGCGCTCTCCGCCGCGAAACCGGGTTTTATAATCCGGACACAGAGTCGGACATGCAGTACTCTGTGTCCGGATAAAAAAATCCGGTTTCGCGGCGGAGAGCACAAAACGCTCACCGCCGCGCACGGCCGGACCCGGTCTATGGTTTCCGTCTTCTGCCATGCAGAAGACGGAAACCATAGAACGGAGACCCCAGACGCAGGTGTGAACCCAGCGTAACACTGATTTTTATGTTTGTCACTTTCCCTGGGCCACTGATGATTATATTCTGGGGTCTGAAGAGACCTCCGAGTATAATAATTTTCTGTGGGTGGTGTAACTTCAAAATTCTCGGTTTTGCCAAACCTGAAATTTTTGCAGTATCTATAACAAACACCATAGGGACTACTATGGGAAATAATACTGTTTGGAGAGACGACTGTGGGACATTACGATAGTAATATTTTATTAGGATATTTTAAAGAAATTGTCATACTGACATGTCAAATTATGCCACAAATTTTATCTGTTCTCGCCTATACCTTTTAGTTTTGTTGCATGTTACATACTGACATCCACAATTTCCAATGCCTATATGAATAAAAAAAAATTGGCTTGAATTTATCCATTTCTCCCATAGCTTAATGCATTTCCTTACTATAAAAAATATAAAAAATCATATCAAAAGCTTCAGATTGCTTTGGGAAATGTTTTAATAAATAAAGAAGGGGTGAGAAATAGCTTTATATTTATGTTGCTTGGTTTGGTTGTAAGACATTTTCACTAAGCATTGGGATTCAATGATTTCATTTCTACTTATCCCTCTGTATTAAAAATATCCATTTGAATTATTGTCACAAATTATCACAATCGAAATAATTTGCACAATTGCAAAGCCAACAAGCTTTTTGGAGATGGAATTTTCATTTTCCAACAGGACTTGGCACCTGTCCACACTGCCAAAAGTACCAAGACCTGGTTTAACCCCTTAAGGACCCGGCCATTTTTTGGTTTCGCATTTTCGTTTTTCCCTCCTCACATTTCAAGAGCCATAACTTTTTCATTTTTCAGTTCACAGAGTCACATGATGGCTTATTGTTTGCGGGACAAATTGTACTTTGTAATGGCATCATTCAATATGCTGTGCAATGTACTGGGAAGCTGGAAAAAAATTCAGAATGAGGCGCAATTGGAGAAAAAATGCATTTGCGCCATTTTCTTATGGGTTTAATTTTTACAGCGTTCACTGTTTGGTACAAATGACATGTTACCTGTGTTCTACGTGTCAGTACGAACGCGGTGATACCAAATTTATATAGTATTTGAAATGTTTTGATACTTTTAAAAAAAATGATAAACTTTGCAAAATAGAAAAAAATTTTTGTGTCATCATGTTCTAACACCTGTAACTTTTTCATATTTCCATGTATGGAGCTGGTTGTGGTGTCTTTTTATGCGGGACAAGATGACGTTTCTATTGATACCATTTGGGGAAAGATCTGATGGTTTGATCACTTTTTATTCAATTTTTTATAGGAGGCAAAGTGTTGAAAAAAACGCTTTTTGGCGGTTTTTATTTTTTTTGCCGCTACGCCGTTCGCAGTACGGGATAAATGTTTTAATATTCTAATAGTTCGGGCATTTTGGAGCGCAGGGATACCTAATATGTTTATGTTTAATGTTCTTTAATTACTTTTATAGCTAATCTAGGGAAAGGGGGGTGATTTGAACTTTTATATTTTTTTTATTTTTTTAATACTTTTAAAAACTTTTTTTTTTCTTCTGTTACATTTATGATCAGACCCCTTAGGTACCTTGAAACCTAGGGGGTCTGATCGCTCATACTATTCACTGCAATACTACAGTACTGCAGTGAATAGCAGAATCCCAGCACTTCTATTAGACGATGCCTCTGGCATCGTCTAATAGATCTCATGCAGAGACAAGCCTGGAAGCCTTCAATAGGCTTCCGGCTGTCATAGCAGCCGATCACCGCCCTCATGTGACGTTCAGGAGGGCGGCGATCGGCGAAACATGGCGGCGCCCATGCCGCCGGTGCCGTTTACACACTGCGGTCACGTTTGACCGCAGTGTGTAAAGGGTTAACAGCAGCGATCGGCTCGGGCACCGACCGCTGCTGTTATTGGCAGGTCCTGGCTGTATGATACAGCCGGCATCTGCCGTGTATGGAGCGAGCTCAGCGTGTGAGCTCGCTCCATACATCCCCATGCGACCCATGAAGTACAGTTACGTCAAGGGTCGCTAAGGGGTTAATAACCACAGTATCACTGTGCTTGATTGGCCAGCAAACTCGCCTGACCTTAACCCCATGCAGAATCTATAGGGTATTGTCAAGAGGAAGATGAGAGACCCCAGACCCAACAATGCAGATAAGCTGAAGGCTGCTATCATACAATCTGGACATCCATAACACCTCTGCAGTGGCACAAGCTGATCCCTCCATGCCACATTGCTGCACTGATGCCGTCATTCATGAAAAAGGAGCCACGTCCAAGTATTGAGGGCATTTACTGGACAGACTTTTTATTTGGCCAACATTTCTGTGTTAAGTAATTTTTTTACAGTTGGTCTTATATAATATTCAAATTTTCTGAGACTTTTGGGTGCTACATCTGTCTGCCTTGTGGTTGTGTGGACAAAGCCTTTTGCTAGTCACTGGGGGATTAGTCAGTAGGGTTCTTGGTACATGTGCAGCTCCCTGATGAAGTCAAGGATAGGAAACCACAGCTTCATGTGCCCAAAATGTAGTGCACACTCCATAAGGTGAGCTGTAATGATTTAGGCTTTATCTGAGAACTGCACATGTGACGTGAGAGCACCAGAGAAAAGTGGAATGGAAACAGTGGACCTATTCATCTCTAGGTAACCACTGAAGGCTTTATAAAAACATCCCCAGGATCAATAGAACTGGCACGGTCTGAAACACTGAACTAGTGGTGCTAAAGGACTCCATAGTGTCCCAAAACCTGCTGACGGGTTCCCTTTAATTACCATAATTGCAGTTAAATAGCCACAGACACCACGGACATTGACTATGCGATTTTGTCATACCTCACCTGAGGTTCTCTGCCATATCATTGCACATTATGTGAATACAGTTTGAGACATTTCATATAATGTTGGTCTCTTTGTATTTCTATTATGTATATGAATATATATAACTTCCAATTAGTTCTAAATACTGTACATAGCATAGTGTTACATAGTATAAATCTATACATTTTCAAATATTTTATCTAATCTAATAATCTATTTCCACAACCTAGAAAATAAATTCAGTTGTGGATGCAATTATTTATGTATTTACGTTGCGGGTGCGCCACCGTCTATGGAATATGTGGTACAGAATGTCTATGTTTTCCTACAATGCATTATGTCATTATGATTTATGAGCAGAAGAAGCATTTTAAATTAAGATTTGTTTGATTGTCTGTTCCCATTAAGATGGCTGTAATGGCGTTTTCACTTCCTTCAGACAAATACACTACAAAGTGGAAGACAAGGCCTTGTGCATGCAGCATGACTATGAATAATTTTCAGTACTGAATATTTTACATGCAGTAACTCATTTAAGATAGCTGCCACTTTTTAATAACCACGGATAAGAATTCAACTTGGTATGTTTTTGTTTTCGGGGTAATTGATATAACATCCTCTTGTTAATGATGGTAAATTATAACTATGTTTTATGAATCTGTCATTTCAGCTTGTCGGTTGTAGAACACGGGCGGCTTGTGTGCAGTAGAGCATGAAAATGCAAACTGCTGTACACAAGACTGGGCTAGGTATATCGAAAAACCGTAAACATGAATATCAATGAGGAAGGTTTCCCACTATTATCCTTGTAGTTCAGCTTATTTGTATGGTTTGAAAATGTAAGAAAACTTAAAGGGGATGTCTGAAATTATCAGCATTGTTTCTTCTCTTTTATTCAGTACATACAATAATTATAAATAAATATGCACAAATAAAAATAGATTATATATTACAATATTATATTATTATTATTAATATTCTGCTTCATTTACAACTATATGGAAAATATTTCTGTAGGTATAATTGATATTCTGTTACACCCCTGGCCAGAATCCCATTTATCTCGCAGGTACTGCAAAATTGCAACGCTTACGCTAAGTGGGGCTCTGGCCTCAAACAGCAAATTTCCAAACCAAAAAGAAAACTTTAATTTAAAACTCATCTTTAGGCCTGCATCCACGTTACGTGCACGCAGCGTTTTGCAGTACCTGTAAAGGGAATGGGATTCTGGCCAGTGGCATAACTAGTAAAGACTGGGTCCCATTGCAAGCAGGGGTAGCTATGCCACTGATTATGGCTAATCCAATTCACATATTGCAGAAAAAATCTGCAGTTAAATGCTGCAATTTAAAAAAAATTTTTTGAAATCTTTTTGTAAATCGCAGCATGTCAATTATACCTACTAAAACACTGACGGTTTCCGTATAGGTATAATAGGGGCAGAAAGTCCACAGAGGTTTCCTTCTGTGAAAAACTCTGTGGAAACGTGGGATCTTAGCCTTCAAGAGACCACTTCCCATTTGAAGGGGATTTTAAAAGCCTATATATTAAAAACTCCACATATAGCAACTAGAGATGAGCGAGTACTGTTCGGATCAGCCGATCCGAACATCACGCTCACATAGAAATGAATGGATGTAGCCGGCACTGGGGGGGTTAAGCGGCCGGCCGCCGTCAAAGCAGAAGTACCAGGTGCATCCATTCATTTCTATGGTGCGTGCTGTTCAGATCGGCTCATCTGAACAGTAGTCGCTCATCTCTAATAGCAACTCATTTTCAAAACTGCCCCTCTCAAACATGTAGAAAGTTTTGTTTTTTTTTATGTAGATTGTGAGCTCATATAGGGCTCAAAATGTATATTTTCCCCTATCAGTATGTCTTTGGAGTATGGGAGGAAATCCACGCAAACACGGGGAGAACATACAAACTCCTTTCAGATGTTTAGTCCTTGGCAGGATTCAAACCTAGGACTCCAGCACTGCAGTGCTAGTAACTGAGCCACCGTGTTGTCCCACGTTTTAGAAAGTTTAAGTGTTTCAACGAAATTAAGACTAAATAATAATACGTGGATTTAAACTGCTGATGGGCACAGGGTGGGCATAGATGGAACCAAGCTCTACTGGATATTTGAAGGGCAGATTTTGCTACAATTGTTTCCAGCCTCTATGATACATTTGGAGAGTTCCTGAGAAATCAGAACATTAGCTGTTCATTCTGACCCCACGGATGTTTCATTAAACTAATTAACATTAGGCGTGACAATGAAAAATTAGATTTTTTTAATGAAACATTGCAGTGCAAAAATGCTATCTACCATGTGTTACTTCAAGGCTAGCGCCAAAACGCGTGTAGGGGATTCTGGAGCCTCGTCCCTGTTAGGTATGCCTTTTCTGCAACTTTGCTTAGCATGGGTTTGTTTAGAATGTGAGAATAGTGTGCTGAGACGCTTTACTTGTGTACCACCATAGTTATCCTCTTGTATGCTGGCATTCTTTGTGTATTTATGCCCATGTATTTACATGACACACTGTTTTGTACTTTTCAAACCTATGCCTACGGATACTACATTTATATGACACACAGTGGATACTGGTTCTTTTATTCATAATACACTCTGGGTAATAATCTTTGTTATTATTTCCAACAATTAGGCTGCATTCTGTGTGGGTCTATACCATACCATCTCCCACACTATGTAGCATACATATCCTTTCACTTATGATTTTCCCCCATTGTGTAGCATATACATCTTTTTTCTTAGGACTCAGACATCTGGTGACAACTTTTACTATTTATCCACTTGGTTTGACTTTGTCATCATGCTGTCCAGCACATTTATCCCTTTATTTAGTATCTTAATACCTAGCGACAATGTATAGTGTATGTCCATTTGGCTTGACTTCATTACTATGTTATATATGATTTGTCACAGTATGTGGCATTTTTCTATACTTGTGATAATTACCCATGTATACTTTTATATACCTACCTTAGCCGAGACTCCAGTCTGATGGCATGTTGTTGTCCCTTGTGTATTCTTTTAAACATTGATGTATTATTATTGTTTATTTATTATTGTTTATTTATATAGCACCATTAATTCCATAGTGCTTTACATTTGGGGGTTACATACAATACACAGAATATACAGGTAGATATAATACTAACAATGACCGACTAGCACAGTGGGGTAGAGGGCCCTGCCCGCGATGTATAAATAAAGCTTTTGTACTTTGATTATATTCGGCTGCCCTAGTCACTTTGTTCTTATTCTTTGGTTGCATGTGTTACTTAAGTATGGAAACACTTCATGTGAGGTCATAAGCTGCTGTATGGGTACAGATGGTGAAGGAGGCTTTTGGAACGTAATTTCAGGTACAGTGGAAAGTACCAAAACGTGACCTCATTGTGGAAACTAACCCGCCACAAGAAATTTGTTAAGAGAAATGATTATTTTGACCCAGAGATGCTTTAAAAAAAATGTTTTAAAAAAATGCATGTGATAGGCAGTTTCATTATTTTTTACTCATTTTTCAAAGTTGTGCATAATATGGAATAAAAGTTAAGTTTTATTGGGGGCTGTCAGCATGCTGGATTTTTTAGCTACTCTTCATACATTCTGTCAGTGCCATGAACTGTGGATTGAAGCTCGTGTGATGTGCGTGTGGTTTTAACTACTTCTTTACCACTTATTACATCCAAACAATACATTTTATACTGATCCTATGAAAGTAACTTTACTGATGTTCAAAATAAAAATGAAATATAAAGCCACAAGAATATTGGGAACTCCGTGAATCTATAGTGAAATATGCAAATATTACCCTGATCCATGCAAATATTTAACTGCTTCATGACATTTCTATTGATTGCAACAAATCCATGTAATAAATTTCTTCTCTTCTAGATATTCCACAATAAACTGGGATTGGGGTATTATTAAAAAGTGGAAGTATTTAGGAACCGCAAACCACCAAAAATTGGCATTCCATGTAAAATTACAAAGCAGGATTGTCGATGGCTGAGGATTCTAGTGCATGAAAGTCACCAACGCTTTACTGATTCAATAATTGTGGGGTTCAAAGCCTGTTCTGGCATTAACATTAGCAGACAAACTGCGCACCAAGAGCTTCCTGGCATTGGTTTCTATGGCCAAGCATCTGCATAGAAGCCTAACATCTAAGCACAATGCCAAGTGTCAAAATGGAGTGGTGGAAAGTGCTGGACTCTTGACTTAAGACCCTGCAGCAGTGGTAACAACAAATCACACTTTTCTATCTGTCAGTTTGATGGCAGAATCTGTTTGGGAAAGGTCATTTTCTTTTCCTTTAGGACTGTACCCCAGTGGACAAAGCAAGGTCCATAAAGGCATAATAAACAAAAAGAAAGAAGAAGCAGCTCAACAGTCTCCAATGGATGATGAATATCAAGCCAAGCACATGAGCAAGGAAGCTGTTTGCAGGACTGGCAGATAAATCAGAAGCCAAAAACAAACATGAAATGGTCCAGCAAAGATGAGGGCCACAAAAAAATATAAAACTGCATTAAAATAAAAAACATCAGAATTGGCGCCACTTATGCATTTCAGTAGGTGAGTTTGGTGTGGAAGAACTTGAATGGTCTTCATAGAGCCCTGACCTCAACCTCACTGAACATTTTTAAAGAGGACCTTTCACCTCCTGGGGCACATGCGGTGTGATACATTGTTCTGTGCCCCCGGTGAAGAGCTATCAATGCCGGTTCCATAGCTCTTCACTGTCAGAAGGGCGTTTCTGACAGTCAGTTCCTCGCCGCTCACACAGTACAGCGCAATAAATGCTGCTGTGAGGAAGGGCATTCCTGGCTGACTGTCAAAAACGCCCTTTTGACAGTGAAGAGCTATGGAATCGGCATCAATAGCTCTTCACCGGGGGCACAGAACAATGTATCACACCGCATGTGCCCCAGGAACAAAACATGAAAGCCGCTGAATTCAGTGCACTGACAGCTTTCTAGTGGTGTATAAAACCACATGTGCCCCAGGAGGTGAAAGGTCCTCTTTAAGATTAACTAGAACAAACATTGTGAAACAGGCCCTCTTGCCCAACATCAGTGTCTGACCTCACAAATGTTCTTCTAGATAAATGGTTTTAGTTGCAAGGCAGGGAGCAACACCATATTAATGCTATGGCTTTAGAATGGGACTCCAAAAACTCATAATAAACTAATAATGCAGTGGTAGGTTGAAAGCAGACACAAAGTCCGATTTAACCTACAAACTATAATTTCATTTACCTGTGAAATATAAAATTTGTGTATAAAAGTATACATGTCATCTGTAAGAAGTGTCTTTATTTATGGCAATAACAACCAGACAACAATTTACAAACAGCAGCAGGGAGAGAATATTATAAAGAATTTTTACATAAATGACTGTCAACTAAAGGCAGTTTTATTTTTCGTTGGCATGTAATTTTGGTGTCTTATGTTTCCAATTTAACTAGTTGGCAGAAATATAGCTGAAACTGGTAACTAACTGCAAGGCTGACGTTTAAGATGAGCTTTATATATTACTGGTGAGAATAGTTTCTTGGTAGGATATGCCCACTAGATGTATCCTTAATGGATCTAGGGGTAGTGTTTTTACAGGATATTTTAAAGGCACATACAGTAGTTCATTCATTAGCACCATGAGCATAGCTATAAGGGGTGCAGTGGTAGCAAATGCTACTAAAACCAGGAGTCAGAGGGCCAAAAGGCCTCTCTACAACATAAGAAGACACTGGTATTATAGATTGCACATGGTATGTGGGGGCCATCTTTCATATTTTGTATTGAGGCCCATGAGCTTCAAATTATGCTTCTGGTTAGAACTATTGCAGTCAGAATATATGCCCAGGTGGTCTTAGAATCTGATACATAATAATGGATCACAAAGATAGTGCAGACAACAAACCCATCAGGAGATGACTTTGCAACACTCACTTACCACAAGAGATTATTTTTTATGGGGAGATTTAGAAATATTATAAATTCTGAGATCTTATTGATGATACCTCCAATATCTCCTACATGGATGTCCCCAGGTCCTATATAGATGAGGTTAGACCCTCAGGATCATCAGTCCTGAAATTTTGCATAAATAATGCAGGCAATTATAAGAAATGTTATCATTTATCAAAGGGAAATGCCTCTTTCTACTCTTATAACACCATTTCTGTTCTCCCCTCCCTCTGCTAAAATGTATTTATAATGTACAGCCTATCCTAGCGGGTGCGGTCATTCCACTCACTCAATCTTACACTCACCCTGCACTCAGGCTGCAGATTGAGTGTAAATCATACCCCATCACAGTCCATACATCCTAAATGCATGCTGTTACCACCACTGACTTGACAGGCTCAGCGGAAAGTGAAATAACATATACACACTCTTACACATATAACTATTTCAGTAGTATGTATAAATGAGAAGAAGCATAGCAAATGACACAACAAGCAAACAGCCTTAAAAATAATGGGAGAAAACAGAATAATACTTAAGAGTCTTTATTTCCAGGAAGCTTTAAGGAAGTCTTCTGATGGAATTGGATCCATCCAGCTTTGTTAGCTGACTTCCACAGATATGACACCAGTTGTAAGGTATCATTGTCTCTTTTGGCATTTGATAACCACACCTCCCTGCTAGGTTGTCCCTCTCCTCCTTAAAGGGGTTGTCCCATCACAAGGATCCTATCTATACTGCTTGTTAATGTGAATGTAAGACTTCTCCTAAATACACTGCTTCAGCAAAACTGCTTTGTTTGTCCACTATCTTACTTTGTTCATTTCTTTGTTGACACATCCCTTGACTTATCTGGTCAAAAGTCAAGTGATGTATCTGCCTGCTCTCAGGGGGGAGGGAGGAGGGGCTAAGTGCACGGGAGCGAGCCTGGAGGTGGGGGTGGGGGTGGGTAGTTTACACTTTGGGGTCGGCTTCGGCATCCGCTGTAATAGAGAGGCGGATGCCGGGGATGGTTAGACGCCGGCACAGGTGCCTGCGAAATCGCTACACTCCTGCCTTGCATGAAGCCAGCAGCGGCAGGAGCGATGCTGCTATTCCAGAGGGGGGGGGGGTGGGGGTGGAGGAGCGGAATAGCAGCATCGCTCCTGCTGCTGATGGCTTCATGCAGGGAAGGAGCGTAGCGATGTCGCAGGCACCTGTGCCTGCGTCTAACCCTCCCCGGAATCCGCCTCTCTATTACAGCGGATTCCGGGTCTGTATTGGCATTGTGAAGGCTGCAGAACTGACTGGTCTCACCATCTATGAGCGCGCACGCAGGGCCAGCAGCATAGAAGCGACGTCATTTTGCCGCTGGCTTTGCATATGTAAAAGGCTATTCTACTCCTACCTTTATGTTTCTTCTACTTGCTGCCATAAAAAAAAAAAAAAAAATTCTTATATGTAAAATGTTGCTCATGGAGCACAAGGGCTCCGAGCACATCATTGGCTGAACTCGAAGTGGCAGAGCCAAAGGAGCATGCTCTGTTGGCCATTTTTGTTTAGTGTCTCACAAAAAAAAATGGCTGACAGAGCAAGAAGCCAATGCAAGATGAAGAGAACAAGATGCAGGGGGCATGAAAAAGCAGTGCTGGTGGCGGGTTGCAGCAATGATGGTGGTGTGCTCGGAGCACAGGGGGAACGCCTCCTGAGCATCATTTACATATGAGAATAAATTTTTTTTTTAACAAATGGCAACGAGGAGAAGAATAGTAAAGGTAGGAGTAGAAAAGCCTTTGTATTCCAACAATGCTTCAGTTAAAAACACATTTCCCCAATGATAGAATCCCTTTAAACAATGGACAGAGCCATCTGCTTCTGGGTCCATCAACTGTGTATTTCCCAGAACAGCTGAATGGTGGGGGTGTTAGGTTCAGGCCCCCACTGATCTTATATTGGAGGCCTATCCTAAGGATAAGTTGTCATTACCATCTTCATTTGTTTTCTTCCTACTAGCTACCTCAGAAACCTCATTTAGAACAGTTTACAAGTACTTTATTCTGCAGGAACAGCTTTCAACCTCTAATGATATTTTACGGCGGTTGTTCATTGTTCATTACTTACAGATCTGCTGAATTTTCATAGAAAAGGGTTTAGTGCTTGACCCCCTTCTGCTCTTCTGTCTTTTACTTCACATGAATACACAATAAGTCTGTACAATTCCCATACCTCTTCTTTGTTGATAACACTCGTCTCTATACCTCACCTTGAAACATCTCCCTGGGTCTTCAGTCACAGCACCAATGGTCTACCAGCTGCCTCTTCTATTAAACGTTATTTTTGAGCGTAATTCAACCACCATGACAAGACTGGATAATTCTATATGTGAATCTATCCTGTCCTACATTTCTTTCTCATTGAGTCTCTTGATATGACATTGCATGTTCACCTTAAATCCATCTATTATGTTGTCCTTACTATACTGACAATCTTAGGAATATTGCTTCATGACCTTATTACCTACCTTCACTATGAGGCCTTATTTCGATGCATTTCCATATTGGTAATCTACTTAGAAACCTACAGTATTCTTTTACTGTATACCTATAAAACATTCAAACTAGACTCCAACCTTAAATCCATGCAAGTCATTACAACAAATATTTCACGGATTATACTCCAGCCATAATAGATAATTACTTTAATGCAAGATTATCCCGTCACCTTTACTTACCCTTCACATCTTATTCAATTCCATCAAAGAAGCAAACACTGCATCCAATGTGGATTTTGATACTGCTGTTTAGATACTCTCCATCCCCTTCAGCATATTCCATCTTATACAGAACTCCATGTTCTAATCCTTCTATATATTATATTTACATTATTGTCATTGCCGTAGATTTCACTTTCATTTACACCAGTATACGTAAATTAAATGTTTGTGACTTTTTACACCAGATATCTGTTCTAAATAGAGATGAGTGAACATTAAAATGTTCGAGGTTCGATATTCGTTTCAAGTAGCCCCTCAATATTTGACTACTCGAATCGAATATCGAACCCTATTATAGTCTATGGGAGGAAAATGCTCGTTTCAGGGGTAGGCAACGTTCGATCAAATTATACTTACCAAGTCCACGAGTGAGGGTCGGGCTGGATCCTCCGAGAAGTCTTCTCCGTGCAGCGTCCCCACGGCATCTTCCGGCTGTGAATTCACTCTGCCAGGCATCGGGCCTGGGCAGAGCCGACTGCGCATGCCCGCACTACAAGCGGACATGCGCAGTCGGCTCTGCCTTGACCCGATGCTTGGCAGAGTGAATGAAGAGCCGGAAGACGTCGCGGGGAAGCTGCACGGAGAAGACTTCTAAAGGTAGGAGAATAACCAGCGTTGATTGGCCGACTGTAAAGCATTCGGCCAATCAATGCTAGTTCTGCATTGAACTTTTACATTCGAATAGCGAGTGGTACGAGTATTTCGAATACCGTAGTATTCGATCGAATACCTACCTACCTACTAATAATAACTATTCCCCACTGAGTGTGCTGTGCCATGCCAAGATTAGATAGGGAACCACCTGGCTCAGAAACCTATCAAGGGATTTACCTGTGGACCAGTCCAAGGTTGTATCCACCATATTGATCCCTTGCTGAGCAACCAAATGAAGGATGTGCATGTTGATGTGCCATCTTTTCCTGAGCAGTGGAGGTACTAGTAATAAGAAGACCATCAAATATACATTGTTGCTTATTGTAAGGATAGCTATGAATGTTTTACTCCCTAAATTCCCCCTAAATAAACAGATAAGACTACACATAAAAGACTCCTATTCACATGTATTATACTGTCATTTGTTGTGGATTTAATTTGCATGGTGCTATACATAGTATAGTGGCATGATGCATTCCCTTCTGTAAAAAGGATATGGAGATACTACAAAAGTAAAGACTTTGTTATGTATGGCCATAAATGACTATAAATAGGGTCCTAAATGACCTTATGCAACCTTTAGTGGAGCACTCTACATGAGAAAGCATACTAGCACTTAGTAAATAGGAGCCATTCCATGCATCACATTTACAGGCATAAATCAATTGTAATCTAACTAAAGTAAAGTCAAATTGCTCCCAGAAGAAGCATTTATTGGTAAGATGCCGAGTTATCTCCTATTTGATCTTACCTCTCTGGAGCTATTACACACTAACAATTAGAAGGACGGAGATGTTTGGTCTAAATGTTTGTTTTAATTTAATTAGGAAACGTGAAGGCGCAATTACTTATTAAACTTATTCCATTAGCCGAGTTGAGGGTAGTGGTCATGACCTGCGGACGCAGAAGTCTGATCATTGTTAGCAGTGGTTTTTACACAGCAAGTAATTGGATAGGTTTTACAGCACTCTAATCTCAGAGGAGTAGCCTATGGATGGCATAAGGCATGGGCACCAAAAATGTCTGTGAAACCCCTTCTGCCTGGTTCATCCACACACATTTAGAATACCTGTAATGGATAATTCTAGGAAGAATTTTTAGTTTAATAGATCAATGCCAAATGGTGCAAATTTTATTTTGGAAGATATTGAGGGATTATATATTAATAAAGGAATCATAAGGAATCATACGGTAATGTCCATCATAATGATATGAAGATTGATGTCTGTTCGAAGGTACAAAAGTCATCCATCTGATGACATAAAAAATCCATAAGAAGATTACTTGCATTACAATTCACGCCATGTACAGATAACACAATAAGCTTTCTGTGCTTCTTTAAGAACAAAGATGGCTTGGTCCTTTAAGGGGTTAAAGCAAGCCGCTCTTTGGCTATTGGGTGACAGTCTAGACTTTGTGAATTGTGGCTGGGATAATTAAGGATTACAATGTTTGCTGTGTAATTGTTAGAAGTAATTACTATTTCTGCTCACAGAACATATGATAATAATTGGATGTGTGTAGACAAATGCAGCTAATTGACTCAAAAGAAATAAGCCAAGCTGATACAATGGACATCCATTTCATAGACTGAGTTGCTGACACTGGAATGAAAAGATGATTTTCAATAAAGGTTTGCAATTGGCTGACAACATGTACAGCCTGTTACTGTGTAGGATAAAGAGGCTTTTTGTGCAGTAACAATAGCTGAGTTCCTGTGTTTGTTCTTTTCGGAGCTGTCAGGGCTGTTGTCATATTTGAAGCTAGGAAGATTGGCATTGACATTGTGTTGTTTCTCCTACATTTTCAATGATGACTGCCGGGTGGTCATCTTTTTGTTAGAAAAAGAACACTTTTTTCTGCTTTATTTTGTGCGGCTACCGTAACAAATGTACAATCTCTTTTGTATGTTTCATGCGCTCATCTGTGTATCAGTAAGGTCTCTGGGACCTCAAATACTGTGATCTGCAATATGCAAAAAACATCCAAACATAGATCCGCAGAGACTTGTATGATCCCCTACACTTCTCTGTGCCATAAATGTAGACAGACATAGGATATGCTTCATAATTTGTGGACCTTGGATATGGAAAGGACACATAGCCGCAAAAAATGTAGTCGCGTGTCTGGGCCCATAGAAATACTATGTATTAACTGCGAACAAAATGTTGATCGGTAACAGAGAGTGGTCTTCAGTTTTTCTTCCTCTGTGTTTCTTTTGTTGCATCAGAATCCTGTTTCTCACCATCTAAGGTGCAGCAAGGGTCGAGAAAACAAAAAAGTGCAGGGAAAACTGGATGCTCTCTCCTAAAATAAATAGGACAGAGATGGCTGCGCCAGTCGCTTCCTCTTAGATTCAGTTTGGGGAAAAGTAAAGATGTGAGCACTGGATTTTCCTCTAGTATTTGGTCCCAAAACATTGGCTGGAGACATGCATACTCACAGGAATATAATATGGACAAAAATGTTTTGCAATGCTAATGGCCAGCAGTAACACCCAGCACATTACACAAAGCAAGGTTGTCTCTAGATAAGCCGCACCACTTTGGAGCCAGTTAAAGGTTTTCGATAACCTCTCTAGAACACTTCTCATCTTTTTGGAGCGACTAGAGATTATAATATAATATGAAGACTCCTGTTGATCTGTGTGGTTTATTCAGTAAATAAGTAATCCAAAGTGACAATTTGGACTGAAGACCTTCAACAGACATCTCTGTCTACACTACACCCGCCTAATGTAATTCTTTAGCACTGAGGAGTCTTTGTATTTAGCAGCAATAAAGGTCTTCAGAAATGTCACTTTGGATTGCATATGATCTAAAGAACCTGCACAACACACAACCTACAACATATGTACAGTTTGGGAGCATTTGGGGTACGTTCACATATTGGAGTTTGCTGTGGATTTGGGGGATTCCGCCCAGAATCCAGAGATTGCAGTAGGAGGCTGAAAAAAATAAGCATTGGCTCAATCTAGCTGTGAATCTAATGATATAATACTATAGAAAGGCTCTTATGGTGGTCCCTAAAATGCAATTTTCAGCGCTGATATTTACTGATGTTCAGTAACGATCTTTCGTATACTATGAAGCACAGTATTACTACTGAAGTCATTATTATAATCTAGGCTAATAAACTTTTCCTATACATTGCCTATTACTATACATTACATCCCTGCCTTTCTTTCTGTGATTCGTAGAGGGAGATACAGATGAAAACACTAAAATTGGGAAATATGACCGATCTGGCAAACTAAGTCACTCTGTTCAGGCCTGGTGATATAAAGGATCTATACAGTATCTGGAAATCTTAGAAATTAAGCCTTGCATTTAGCAGCTCTATTAGCACTAATAAACCTATTTAGAGACAGACACCGGCATTTTCACTATCGATTTGCAGTGTTTGAGTCATTTTTGAATCTAAAACCGTACTTACCCAGCATGCCATACCTTATACTAACAGGTTGGAAAAATTAGGCTCTTTTAACATAAATTGAAGCGTATGAGTTCAGAAATATGCTAGCATTATCTTTGCCGCTTTCTCCTTTCCTTTAATTTATTAAGCTGTCACCATGGAGACAGACTGGAGTAGGATCCATGAAGAGCTAGGTTGTCAATAACGTACTCTGCAAGGACAGCGCCAGTCTACCTTGACATTACAGCAGACAAGGCCTTCTATTTCAGGGAGTGGGATAGGAATATTAATTCTTAGATGACATTTTTTATTAAAAATTGGGGAACGAATGACACAGCTTTGTAGATTGTGAATAACAAATGCTTAGCACTTAAAAAATAACAGATTTAGCAGCGCTGTGTATATAGCACAATCTATGGTTTCTCATAGCACTGCAGGGCAATCTTGTGTTAGGGTTACTCAGTGTTAGGGCTTATTCTCATGGCAATGATTTTGTCCATGCCTTGTCAGTGTTTTGCAGAGACGGCACACAGACTCTTTTTCTCTTCAGTCTTCAATTTTTTCCTCAAATGTAAAAATAGAGGTGCGCCCTATTTTTGTTAGTTTTCCGTGCCATTTTTGTGCTGCCCTTTTTTTCATGGACTACGTGCTCTCAAAATTATATTTGTGAAGTTGTGTCAACTTTCTCAGTGCGTTAGACCGCTTTCCATTTTGAAACAAATATGAAAAACGGATGACATACACCTGTAAAAACATGGATGCATGGCAATAACGTTCTGTTGTGTATTACGATGAATGACTCCTTGTTACATCTGTACGGTGCTCTCTACAGAATTATTCCTGATAGGAAGTGGCATCTTTTTGCTGCTTTGGACTAGTCAGTATAATGGTTCTGATAAATAGCTTATTTAGCGTTTGCAGCTATCTTTGATATGTCCGTCTCCCTGTTTATTACATGCTAATGCAGATATTTCATCTTTCTCTGCCTAGCACTGTGGCATCATTGCTATGCAGCTCCATTCTAATATAGCCATCTGCTGACTTGCTTTATGGCTGACATAAAATTAATCAGCACCTGATTGCTCTATGCAGTAAAAAATAAAGCACTAATAGCAAAGAGTTTACATTTCAACCTCCAGCACATCAAGTATTCACTTCCCTAAAAGCCCAACTTTGCAACTAATACAAGTACAAGTTGTTTTTTCTCCCCCGCGACTACATGGACAGAGCATCTTCTACTCATGTCTAATGAACCTATGCCATGCACTAAGCAATTGCTCTGGTTTCTTAGTTTTTGGTTTATTGCCAATGTGTATGAAAAGAAGTACAATAATGATTACAAAGGAACACATGTTTACATCTAATAGTCCTTGGGCATCCTTAGGGCACTACTTAGCTCTGCCCAGGACAAGGTTTAAGCATTGTTCACATATGCTCTGTCTTTACATGTCTTTATGCAACCAGCTGGACACTGAATGATCCCTATATCCCTTTATCCCTATTACCTATTGAAGAATGGATTATAAAGATGAATGCTACAGAGAACATTCTGAATGCCTAGGCATCAAGACACTTTGGAGCCATCTAAAATACTTAGTGGTCCTCTCTTGTTTTGATAAAATCCGTATGAGGCTAAAGCCCTACGCAGCGTTGCGAAGGCGCAGCGTTTTAGAGTAACTGCAAAGTGGTTGGAATTCTGGCTAATCCCATCTACCCATTGCAGAAAAAACTGCAGCATGCCATTTATACCTGCGGAAGTGAATGAAAGATAATAGGGGCACAAAGTCCACAGTGGTTTCTTTTCCGCAGTATTTTTTTTTTTTTTTTTTTTTTGCTGCCCTTCACTATGCAGGGCCGTAGCTACTTTTTCTGCAACAAAAGATTTCTTTATATTGAGATTTGGTAAAATAGGTTAGATATACACGGCTATGATACATCTGCCTTACATGGACTGTATTGAGCCATTCTTATGGATTACTTGCACTGAGAAATATTTTTGTACATGACCGCACATGGAACGAATAATTTTGCACAATAGTTACACTTTTTTTTTTTTTTTTTTTTTTTTAAGTAATTTGGTTTGTGTCACCATGTTCTTAGAGCCAAACATCTATCACTTTTATATTAGTGCAGCTGAATGTGGGCTTGTTCTTTGAAAGATTTACTTTTTATTGATACATCAGGCTTTTAGATCATGTTTTGTTCTATTTGTCTGGTTTTGTTTTTACCTTTATTATTAGGGTAGCTGCAGAGGGGGACATAATAGTAAACTAAACCACTTTGATGGTGAAGTCGCTATGGTGTCAAAGAGGTTAAACTCACCTACTCCTTCATTCTGGCATTGTGTTCCCAGCTCCAACCAGTGCCAATACTGGCATGGCTGGAAGTGCAGAGGCAATTGTTACAGCCAGTCATGGACATCAGCAGCCACATATTTATACCAGTGACATAGCAGGGATGTTACCAATACTCAACATGTGACCACTGAACCCCTGACCTCCCTGGTAGTCTTCCATTTATTTTCAATTTTGGAAATGCCCTGACATAGCAGAACTATTAAGTCTAATTGAGACTTCTAACGATGTTGGAAAATTTATTTTCACCATGTGTAATATACAGACAAATAAAAGGGCAGATTTAATAATATTGTCTCATAGTTAGACAGTATAAACTTAGACTGAACAATTTTATCAAAGTGGCTCTAGATGGATGACAAATTTCTAAGTTTAGATGTCCAGAACCCTACAGTGGCACTTTTATACCATCTACCTAAGGTTCACAAGGATGCCCTGAACCCACCGGGACAACCCATTATATCAGGTCTTAATGCAATGACACGATATCTTTTGCAATATGTAGACCTTCTTCTACAGAGATATGTGGTGAGGTTACCATCATATCTAAAGCACTCGGAAGAACTTATCAAAGAAATACTTCCAATACAATGGCAAAGAACCTACCAGTGGGCCACTTTAGATGTTGGCAGTTTATATAGCAACATATCGCATGAACTGGGTCTAGCATCTGTTGATGAAGTTCTAAGAGCTGATCCCTCTATTCCACCACTCAAAAGAATTTTCATATTAGACAGTATAGAGTTTATTCTTAAACATAACGTTTTTCGATTTAATGATAGGCTGTACAAACAAAATAGAGGTACAGCGATGAGTACCCGAATGGCACCCAGTTATGCTAATATCTTCATGGGCCATTTCAAGGATAAATGGATATATGAAAAACAAATAGTCGAAGTGGTTACTTCTCAATAAACATCAATGAACCAACATGTGCCTTTCTGTGCCACTTCCACTACTTCCCTATTGCTGCTGTCTACTCCCGGTTCCCTTGGAATTCGGTGTCTGTGAGGTGTGCTGCCCCCTCGCCTGGTCATCCAACCCTAATACATAGTTGTGAACGGTTCACAACTGGTACAGGTGAGAGACTATTTGGTCTTATCCATTCCAAACGGGTTTTCATGGTAATACTACACTATAAGGTTGCTCGGTGTCTGTGTTTTTCTTCTTTTGAAATTTCTAAGTTTATACCACCAATTGTTTGGCTTCCTTTGCACCACTCTTCTGAACCAAATTTTGGTAAATTTTTCAGAGTATGTCCCTTTATAACCAGGCCATGCCCATTTGCCAACGAGCCATTCTTCCTCATATCTAAAACATATAATAAATATGGCACAAAGCATCTATGATGGTTTTGTAGTGCAAATGAAGGGCACAAATTGTGGCACATTTAGCTTAGTAAATCTCCTGCAAGGTGCTAATTACAGGAGAGTCCCAATACTGAAAGCCTTCCTGTTTGTGACAAGTGTCAATACATTATAATGCACCCGCACTGAAGTAGCAGAGGCCGCAATGATTAAATTCACAGCTTCAATAAACAGCACGCAAATTACATTGTGACAGGAGATGCAGAATAATACCTGAAGCATAAAGAGAGGAAATGGAGTTTAATTAAGTGTTGCCTTGCTAAATCATACTGAAAAAGTGCATTGGAGTGGGATGAATACAAAATAAGCTTGTCTGTAGAAAGAAGAAATAAATCTGCATCTAAACATGCCTTTTCAGTCTGTTGGTAAAATTTCGAAGTAATCTGGACTAGCATTTTTCACTGGCATTTTAGTAGTACATCTTTTTGCAAAATGTTAAGATATAAGTGATATTAAGCTATCTGGTCATGTGTGACAAAGCCGAATGCCATCTATGCTCCTACTTCTTTCATGGTAGTATATTAGCTGTCTATTGTCATGAACATTGAGCTGCTGTAAGGTGGATCAGGAACAGGAAAAGTGCTAAGTCTATGATGGTTGTGACAGCTATTAGCGTCAATGGAGAGTGGAAGAAGCACACATATAGTGTTTTAACCTAAGACTATATAATGTTTCAATATGGCTAAATTGAACTGCCAGATCATAGAAAATGAAATGAGCTCTCTAGATACCGTGTAAAACATGCCCTTATACAGTTACTACTCTATGCCAGCTCCAGTCAGTGCACAGATGAGATAAGAATTTCCATTAGCACCATTCACCTACTACTTATCGTAATAGTATAGTGCAGAGTAGGAAAGGGTTAAGCAAATCACTAATAGAGAGTGGGGTAGCACATTAAAGAGGTATTCCCATCTGAGACATTGATGGCACATCCACAGGTTATGGCATAAATGTCCTATAGATGCAGGTCCCACCTGTTGTTCTCAAAATAGTGATGGTTCCAGAAGTGGGACCTACATCCACACCATGTGACATTTATGGCAAATACTGTAAATATCTATTATTAATATCCGAGATGGGAATACCCATTTTAGTATGTTCAGCTCTTTCTAAATTTACAATGAAATCAATAGCCTTTTCTTCCATTGGACTACTGTACATCTTTCATTGAAGACAACAAGATGCCGAAATGCAATATATGTGGTGCTAACCAGACTGACCAAAGATATAGGAAGTTCATGAAGTGTTGCCATAATTCCTGCCAAATTTATCAAATGCTTTTAGGAAATTGCATTTAATAAATTTGGTCTATATCATCTTGACACTTACTGCCATTTTTGAAAGTGTAGTAAGCAGTGTAAGAATGGAACAATGTAAGTTTGCATTTATATGTAATTGTTTAAATAAGCACAAAAAGTCATAAATTCATGTTCAGTGACTCTTTGGTACCAGCATTGGGGTTTGCAGGACTTCATATATTCCCCCAATGTATACCTAAAGACATTGAAAAACCAGCTCTTGGCATGAAGGATTAAGCAGGTTTGTACAGATATAATATGCCTGATGCTAAGTGTTCATTCTTCGAAGAAAAGTACGAGCAATGTCTTATGTAAATATATTTCATGGCAAATAAACTAGAAATGGGGCATTGCTGCAGTTCTGAATAATTTTCCAATTTTAACAGTTTTAATGATCTGCAAAACAATAAGATGCGATGGGCAAAAGGTCTTTTCTGTTTTCACCATCTGCCTGTGGACCTGATTATGTTGTGCACATAAAGCGAACACTTTCTTACATGGCCTTGTCAAGCTGTGAGTCTTTTTGATTTTGACATTTGGTAATAATGTGTATAGATGTGGAAACCTTGCCAACATTAGGCCTTCTATTATAGAGATGCCGCACTCTTTTTCCTTCATTGCCCCAGCAATGCTAATATTTAAGGGCCCTTTATACTACGTGTACTAACAGTAGGACATTTGTCCAATTAGTCTATGAATGCGCTTTGTTGTTCCATATGCTTAGAAGCTTTAGACTATTTCATGGCATCTGTAGAATCTTCAATAATGAATGAAACTTTGTAAAATGGCAAAATTCATTAGACAAAATGGTATACAGTATGGCATAGCAGTACAGTAAAAGTTATATGCTCCACAGTAGCGCCCCCCACAGTATTATACGCTCCACAGCAGGCTCCACCACAGTATAATATGATCCACAGTACGCCCCTCCACACACAGTCTTATCTACTCCTCAGTACGCCCCCCACACTCAGTATTATCTGTTCCTCAGTACGCCGCCCACACTCAGTATTATCTGTGCCTCAGTACCGCCCCACTGTATTATATACTCCTCAGTATACCCCCACCCCACTGTATTATGTGCTCCTCAGTACACTCTCCACCCCAATGTATTATATGCTCCTCAGTACCCCCACATTGTATTATATGCTCCTCAGTACGCCCCCCACCCCACTGTATTATATGCTCCTCAATACACCCCCCACCCCACTGTATTATATGCTCCTCAGTATACCCCCCACCCCACTGTATTATATGCTCCACAGTACGTCCCCCCACACACCGTATTATCTACTCCTTAGTATGCCCCCCCGCACACAGTATTATCTGTGCCTCAGTACACCCCCCACCCCACTGTATTATATGCTCCTCAGTACGCCCCCCACCCCACTGTATTATATGCTGCTCAGTACCCCTCATTGTTTTATATGCTCCTCAGTACACGCCCCACCCCAATGTATTATATGCTCCTCAGTACCCCCGCATTGTATTATATGCTCCTCAGTACACCCCCCACCCCACTGTATTATATGCTCTTCAGTACAACACACATAATCACAGACACACACTATCATACTTACCCATGAAGAGCCGTCGTGCGTCCTCCGTCTACAGGCGACAGCACGCGGGTCACATGCGACGGGCCGGATAAATGTCCTGGGTGGGTTGCATGTGGCCTGCAGGCCATAGTTTAAGGACCCCTGAAGTAGACAATCACTACAAATTTACTCACGTCGATGTTAAAAGGATGTCTGCTTTGTACAGTCCCTCTTTGTTCATGGCTGAGCAGCTATTTTCAAGCATTACGTCATCAAGCGCAATGCCAAGCATCAGATGGAGCGGTATAGGACATATCACCACTGGAGCAGTGGAAATATGTTCTACAGACTGATGAAGGTAATCTATTGGTTAATTTTGCTGCAGTGACACCACTGGAGATAAAAGGCATTACACCATACCCTAAAATTAATAGGCTGTATTATCCATGGGCATACAGGGTTCTCCAGATTAGGGGATGCATTTTGTAGACAGTAATAGATGTGGATGTTGAATGTCCGCCAATCCACCTAATAGTTAAGAAAGCACTTACAGACTATTTACAAATGAGCCTTTAATGTATCTACCAATAAAATATAAAATGTTCCAGACATTGACTCAGGTGGGACAGACTGATTTTTATTTAGAATTAATTCCTGTGATTTTAGGTCCTTTTTTAACTTGACAATAATTGTTGGTATTTTAATTAAAAAAATGATTTTGTCTTAAGAATTTGAGTTTTTATATCTCTGAATCTGTTCAATGGTGTATATAAATGATTGCATCCTACTCTGTACATTCACTATCATTATCAGCTATATGAATATTTGCAGATATATACACAAGTCAGAGAGGGGTTATGTTCTGCTAAGGCCTAGAAAATTTTCTAAAGTAAAAAGTAGGATAATAAACAATTTCCCATTGACTGCACATTTGTAGAATGACTTTCTACTTTATGCGAAGAACAATTAATTATTTCTGAGGTCACAATGCCGATATAGGCATCTTTTGATTTTGCTGAAAGTAAAATACCTCAGCTATCATGGTTATCAAAATTCCACCTGGAAAAGTGGGTGACTAAATGGATTAATCACTGACTTCTCACCTTGGAGACCAAAGTTGGATTTCAGCCCAGACAAGAGTAACAGAAAATCATTCTGATCATTGAAGCGAGAAAGTACCAAAGTGAAATTAGTGCGCTGGTCTCGGCTCAATCCTTCCAAAATGGGAGCACCAAGTCACTAATCCACCTTTCACCTTGTGACACCTCCAGCCGTACCGCACATTATTGTTTTTAAACCAGATTACCTCGAGACATTTAGAAGTATTAAAGTACATGGCTGAGCACTGAGGGTTGTATAGATGGGTTCAGAAAGTCTTTGACTTCTTCATCATATGCTACAGGAGAATTTAAGAAATCTTTACAATGTTTCTATGAATTGGAAAGTAATTTGTGAACGCAGCAAATTCCAATATACAATACTAGAGAAGAGCGAACGACGTTCGATCGAATTGATATTCGATCAGATATCAGGCCGTTCGAGGTATTTGATTCCAATCGAATACCACGCGGCAAACGCACTAAAAATTCGTATCCCCTCCCACATTCCCTGGCGCTTTTTTTGCACCAATAACAGGGGAGGTGGGACAGGAACTACGACAACGGAGGCATTGAAAAAAAATCAGAAAAAGTAATTGGCTGGCTAAATCAGGTGACCTCCAATTTATACGAACAGTGGATTTCAGATCCGGGTCATATGTGAACTACGTGACTGTGAGACAGGGATAGATGTACTGGCAGGGTTAGCTAGGGATTATCTTTATTTAGGTAGGAATGTTACTCAAACAGCTCTTTGGGGCTCTATCTCATCAGGATACCTGTCAGCTTGTGTTATGCGGGAGCTGACTTTTTCTCATAGGAATGCATTGACCAGTGTTGATTGGCCGAATGCCATACAATGTACAGCATTCAGCCAATCAACGCTGGTTCTACCAGAGGAGGCGGAGTCTAAGATCGGTCCACAGCAGTCTCCATTGTGGTCCAATATCAGATGTAGCAGAGCTGACTATGCACTGAACCCTGCTACATCTGAAATGCAGCAGAGCTGACTGTGTGCTGAACCCTGCTACACCTGAGATGCAGCAAAGCTGACTGTGTGCTGAACCCTACTGCATCTCAGATGTGATGGTGATGGAGACGGTGATGTAGCAGAGAGGACGTGCTGTATTGGTGATGTAGCAGAGGGGACATGTTGTATCGGTGATGTAGCTGAGAGGATGTGCTGTATTGGTGATGTAGCAGAGAGGATGTGCTGTATCGGTGATGTAGCAGAGGGGACATGCTGTATCGGTGATGTAGCAGAGGGGACATGTTGTAACGGTGATGTAGCAGAGAGGACATGCTGTATTGGTGATGTAGCAGAGAGGACGTGCTGTATTGGTGATGTAGCAGGTGTAGTGTCACGGGGTGACTAATGCTATACAGTCTCAGGACACTTTCCACTGACAAGTGTGTGATGTGATAATAGCGGTGGTAAAAGGAGATATTTCTGTAATGAAAAATTCTATTGTAGTAATTCTTTTTGACCAGAAGATGCCGCTGTATTAGGTAAAGGAAGAATCAGGAAGTGATGAGTGAAGGAAGTGAACTGGAGTAGTGTGAGGAGAAGCTGGCTGTTGAGCAGTGAGAGATCTGAGAGACAATCCATCGCCATCCGCTGCTGTGCAACGCTTGTTTCAGGCCAGGTCCAGCTCTGGAGAAGCCTGGACCTGTTGCTGGTTCCCATGTCAGGAGAGTTGGAGACGATTGCTGTGCAGACGCCGCGGAGCGGATGACAAGAAGGACCAGCCCTTGTGACACCGTGTTCCTGTTGCCTGGAGGCAAAGAAATTCCTGTTTCCTTCGGAAAATCCATCTGACTGTTCGCCCCCTTGCTAACCCGGGTAAGCGGAGCTCCGATTCACCTTTCATAAGGGTGAATAGTGTATACACGCAGTAAATAGTTTTTGGCGCCAAAAACCTAGCATAGACTGGTTCCGGCCATTTTGCTTTAAAGTGAGTTCTATCTAAACGGAGATACAGCACGTGTTGTCCTGCTATTCAAAAGAGACACTATATCCTGGATTATAGTACCAGAAGTTCGTCATAAGAGGAGTTATTTGTTTCACTTAGACTTGTGCAGCTAAGCACCAACTTCTGATTAAACAAAACCGGTTGCTGAAGTCCTCCCTGCAGGGTTGGGGTAGTGTGTTGAAATGTGGATATTGGGGAGTGGGTAAGTTAAATAGTAAACTGTGATATTGTTAACCCCAGTGTGACACCGCAGGTGATCTTCCTCTGCATACTTACATTGTTTTGTTAGCTTGGTATTAATAGGTAAATTGAAGCTGCTTTATATAGGTAGCCGCTAGTTAAAGGCATAGTTCACTAGTTCTGACATATTAGGTCACGGTGCAGTGTCACTCAGGGGTCTCGGCCCTTGGCTGAGTGTCTTGTAATTATTGATTTCATCAGGCCTGTTAGCCTGGAGTTCCCCCAAAAAGAGTATAGAGTAAAATTTATATTTCTTACTTCGTGTCTGGTGTGTTTGTGCCTGTCCGTGGAACCGCTGTATCCTAAAAGTTCCTGCAAGAGCCCCGGTAGCCAGTCGGCTGCCGTGCCTTTCCCTTCCTCCTTCCCCCCCTTACAGTAGCAGGGTTCAGATGTAGCAGGGTTCTGCGCACAGCCAGCATTGCTGCATCTCAGGTGTAGCAGGGTTCAGCGCACAGTCAGCATTTTTAATGAAAAGTGATCAAAAAAGTCTCATATAGCCCCAAATGGTACCAATAAATAGTACAGCCCATAAACAAGCTACAAAAAACAAGCTCTAATACAGCACTGTCAATGGAAAATATAAAAAATGTATGACTCTCGAGTTATGGCCGCACTATAAGGACTTTGGCAGATAAGATTCTATTGTGCATAATAAAGGCCTCATAATTAAAAGTGAATGTAGTGTGTGACCTTAAGAGGTTAAATGTAAACACAACCAATTTTTACTGTAATGCATCTAATGGAGAGAAAAAAAAAAGAAATTAAGCCAATTTGCAATATAATTTTTGTCAATATCCTCCCATTTTTGCCCACAGCGCGTACAGTGCTATGTACCTCCAGGATTCTGGTGAACAGATAACCCTTGTGTAGTTTGATCCATCAACACTGTTTAATACCCAGAATAAACGTTTGATATTATGTCTCTTGTACTGAAATGATGGCCTACACAAGAGAAAATGTCTTCTGTAGTGATTTTTCTTAGTTAACCCTAATATGGAAACGGAATAGCTCATCCTGACATTTGTAAGGAGTAGAATACAGAGTATAGTTCCATTCTTAGTCCATAGACTGATACTAGGGAAAAGAACCTAAATGACCCATATATGGCCTAACTATACAAAGGTTCAGGTATGAGGCTCGGAAGGCTTTTACTAGGCCTGGAAGTGAATACACCTTCTCCTATTATGTGATCCGTTCTATGCTTCGCTATAAATATGTTTTCCAGCATGACAAGAATTGCTGGCAGCAGGTTCAGAGTGCATTTAAAAAAAAAGCCTATCTCCAGCTACTTCTATTTTGATACTATTTCTTCTACCTCATCCGGTCTCAACATATAGGAAGTGGTTGGAAGTTTAGCCACTAACCGATCACAGTTGTGATCACCTTGGTCAGTGAATCACAGAGTTTTATTTGATTAGTTTTTAACTTTGTTGTCCTGATCCTATGAGTAATGAGAACAATGGACTCTTGTAACATAGTGTGCGAGTAATTTTAGTATTATACAGAAAATTTGCATATTGAAGAAACAATAGCACTGAGCCTAGGGGCATGACCCAGGGAATCATCCTTATATTTTCTTTTGCATTTTTATGTCATGCAATGCCTCTTCAAACTCTTCTTTAAGTTCAACACAGCCATGCTTCTAGGCTGAGGCACAAAAATTGCAGAAATTGAGTTTTTTGTTTCAGATTCTGCTGTGATTTTTTTGTGCCAAAGCCAAGAGTGGCTTTAAACAGAATGGGAAATATATAGGAATCTATTATACTTTTCCCTTCTGCTCAATCCACTACTGACTTTGGCTCAAAAAAGCGCAGCAAAATCAGCAACAAAAAAATGCTGTGTTTCCACAACAAAGGGCCTCATTCTCAAGACAGCTGGTACTTGGGCAGTGTCACAAAGTGAACAATGGGGGATTCATGCATTAGTTCTTTTTGTGGTCACTGGACTGTTAAGGAGGATGACGCTAGGTTCACACCTGCGTTCTGGTCTCCGTTCTGTGCTTTCCGTCTTCTGCATGCCAGAACACGGAAAGCACAGACCGGGTCCGGCCATGAGCGGTGGTGAGCGTTTTATGCTCTCCACTGTGAAACCGGATTTTTTAATCCGGACACAAAGTACTGCATGTCCGACTCTATGTCCGGATTAAAAAACCCGGTTTTGCGGCAGAGAGCGCAAAACACTCACTGCCGCTCACGGCCAGACAGCTTTCTCACCCATTCAAATGAATGGGTGAGAAAGACTCCTGCAGGTTTCCGTCTCCTGCTCTGTTTTATGCAGGAAATGGAAACCTGCAGAACGGAGACCTGGGCGCAGATGTGAACGAGCCACAAGGACTGTCTGGTATATAATGAAGTGTGGTTGTTCCCCGTCTATCCTTCCCCCTCCTCCTTGTGGCTGTGTGTATGTTTTCCCCCTGTAAGTTGTGTTTTGTGGTTCATTCCCTTCTATTTCCTCTACTCTCCCCCCCCCCCTTGGATGGGAAATTTGGACGAGCCCTCCAGATTTCCGGGGCGGGACTTAACCCTTCTGTTTGGTTTAAAGTTGATGATGTCATAGTTTGGATTACATCATGTTTGAAATGAACGCTGTGGCCGACCTACCGCCCACATAAAAGGTTTATTGTTGTCCTGTTCTTATTACATTACTATGGGGGAAGCAAGTGTAATAAAGGTGTTTTTCAGATATCTAGGCAGTCTATATTTTTTAGCCCATCCTGAACCTGTTGCCAACATTTTTCTCCTACTGGAAATATCTTTTATTTCCTTTTATATTATAATTTTTGGTACCAAATTGAAATAAACAAAATTTTAAAAATGTAAGCTATAACAATTTCTCCCTATGAATTCCATACATAAATATTTCCTTTTTGCATTTGAGTTTATTCGCTTTGTAGGAGACAACATGGAATGATGTGGATTGTGATTAGTAGCCGGTGATTGCAATCACCATTATAGCCCAACATATTCATTAATGAAAGAAAAGCAGAATGTACAATGTACAGTAAGAGAATCTTTCTTTCGTGCCAAAAATAAATGTATTCTACTTTCAAGTGACCATCTAGTATCTAATCAAGGGAAATCTGCTCCCAGAAATTAGGTCATGAAAGCTTCCCCATCGGAAGTCTATCTATGCAAAATGCTACTTGTGCATACTTGGCTCCTGCTTACATTTTACTGTCATCATGACTCAGCTGTAAGTGATCATATTACTGAAAATCAGAAGGAATCCATAATTCATTTAGGAAGGATGTAAATTTATGCAGAGTCTTACATTTACCCTGAGAAGATAAGTCTGATATCACAAGTATTCCTTATTTATACTGTGTTTTCTTCTGTGGCAAAATGTTATTGCTTCTTAAAGGGGTATTCCCACATATGCAATGTGATAAAATGACTAGTGCCTAGAGATGAGCGAACAGTAAAATGTTCAAGGTTCGATATTCATTTCGAGTAGACCCTCAATATTCGACTACTCGAATCGAATATCGAACCCTATTATAGTCTATGGGGGGGAAAATGCTCGTTTCAGGGGTAGGCAACGTTCGATCAAATTATACTTACCAAGTCCACGAGTGAGGGTCGGGCTGGATCCTCCGAGAAGTCTTCTCCTTGCAGCGTCCCCGCAGCATCTTCCGGCTCTGCCAGGCATCAGGCCTGGGCAGAGCCGACTGCGCATGCCCACACTACAAGCAGACATGCGCAGTCGGCTCTGCTCAGGTCCGATGCCCGGCAGAGTCAATGGAGAGCCAGAAGACGCCGCAGGGAAGCTACATGGAGAAGACTTCTAAAGGTAGGAGAAGAACCAGCATTGATTGGCCGACTGTATAGCATTCGGCCAATCAATGCTGGTTCTGCATCGAACTTTTACATTCAAATAGCGAGTTGTACTCAATCGAGTACGAGTATTTTGAATACCGTAATATTCAATCGAATACCTACTCGATCGAGTACTACTCGCTCTTCTCTACTAGTGCCTTCTGCTGGTCTTGGTTTACTGGCATACAACAGTGATGTGCCCACATGCCCATATGACTCCTGCAGTGAATCGCAGGTTTTTAAGTCATAAGCCAGTAGATGACTGCAACAGTCATGTGGACACCTCCCTACAGCTTAGCAACATAAGCATAGAAGACCAGTACTGGAGCAGTGTCAGTGAACCAGGGGGGTGGATGGGGTGTTGCTTGCATTCATTTCATTCCTGTTTTATTACAATCCCTGTTTTGGGCACATTCTCTTCTATTTTTTACAGGGTCAAATCATGTATAGCATAATATAGTACTGTATTAGTACTATACGTGTTAACCAGTTGCTTCTCTGTTACTTACTATTACATCAGGGGCAGGTGCCTGTTATTAATAGTAATAGTACATCATGAAGATGGTGGCGGCTTAGAAGCTGAGGTTGCACCATCATGACAGAATCAGCTGACATTCTGCTCTAATGGCTGCAAGCAGTGACAATACTGTTCTCCGCCCTTAGCTTCCACTATCAATAATGATTTTAGCATCTAAGGGGGTCTCTTTGAGTTTGCCCCCATACCAGTCCTGATGCCAACGCTTTGTCATGGCCTACTGAAGGCCTCCTATACCACCATCATAAGTAAACCTATAAGATTCTGGCAGAGGCAAGCAGGACTTTTCTCTACGCATTTTTTGGGAGGAAACCTGGTGGACCCCATTATAGTCTATGGGGTCTGCGGGTTTCCGTGGGTCACCGCTTTTTAAATGGATTGTGTTTCCATTTTTCAAAAGAATAGAAATGCCTACGCAGGCGTGAACCAAGCCTGAGTGATTTTATTGTCTGAAAGTAGTACAACATCTTTATTAATAACCTGGTAGAGGGTTTGCAAAGCAGGGTGTCCATATTTGCAGATGATACTAAACTTTGTAGTGTAATCAATAATGAGGAGGATAGTAGAATATTACAGGGGGATCTAAGGAAACTGGAAGCATGGGCGGAGACTTGGCAAATGAAGTTTAATGTTGACAAATGTATGGTTATGCATTTGGGTCGACAAAATAAAATGCATGATTATGTTCTTAATAGTAAATTACTGGGTAAGACTGTCAATGAAAAAGACTTAGGGATTTTGGTGGACAGCAAGCTTACCTTTATTGACCAGTGACCACCTGAAATGAGGCAATTGGCATGAGCCTCATGGGGTTTTTTGCCTTCCTCTGGATCAACACTGTAGGGAATTGTAGGGTTATAGGTTGGACTTGATGGACTGATGTCTTCATCCAACCTCATCATGTAACTATGTAACATAAAAATCCTATGTAAATTTGGTATCACTATCATTGTAGTGTCCAACCGAATAAAGATATTATGTATGATACCCAATGCATCATGCAAAATATAGAACATAAAAATGATAGTAAAACTACCTTTTTTTGCCATTCCGCTATGAAAGAATTAATAACATTTGATCAATAAGCTAAATGTTTCACAAAATGGTATACCAGAAAAGTGCAATTCACTGCGGGAAAAAAAGTCAACAATAAAATAAAAAAGTTCTAGCTATTATAATCTAACTTCTTTTTTATTAGAAAACAGGCTATAAATTTCCCATTTCCTTTTCAATGCAAATGAAAGTGTGTCTGTACACCTGTACTCAGTGCAGAATGTATAGCTGTAGCAAAGGGGGATAGTCACTTCAAATGTCTGTATCCCCGAATTCATACGATACTCAGCTTTCATATGCTGCCAAGACTGCAGGATTAACCATAAAATAACCTGAGTTATCACCAGTTAAAAACATAGTTGGAGTTGCATCATGAACATGAGAATCTCAGCTTTTATGTAATGCTAGGACCACTTTTCTATGTAGTATATAACCCAGTGATACAGTCTTTTGAAGTGACCATTCCCTGTGGCAAATTCTATCTCTCTACATTCTGGTAAAATAATATAATATACTGATTTCCCAGATTTTAAAGTTTGTTTTCTATTAAAAAGAGGAGAAGGAAGGACCGTTCTTCAATTCTGAAAAAAGTGATCAGCGCTAGCCTCTGTCTGGTTCACAAGTTCCTTTATTAAACACAAGCACATCGCGCGTTTTGGGAATTTTTTAAAATTCATAGGAGCCTTTAAAATCCCGATCCTTTGTCTCCTAACTTTATTTGCTGGGCTGCCTTGACAAGTCACCTGTGAATGATTTAAGTACCCAGTGTTTGCTCTTCAACCCTGACCTGTTACCTCAATCCCTTTGTCTATGTGAGTCTGCAAATGAGGTTAGGAGAAAAAGAAAGGGGGATTTTAAAGGCCCTTATGAATTTTCGAAAATTCTGAAATGCATTGTGTGTTGGTGTTTAATAAACGAGAACTGGATAGCGCTAATAACTTTTTTCAACATTAAAGAACGGTCCTTCTTTTTCCTCTACATTTCGCTTGGTGTGTTGAGGATCTAAACAATATAACATGAGGTGTTGGTGTGTATTTTCTTATTTGCACTTGTTCTGTTAAAAGGAAGTTAGATAGGTTAATTAAGTATAGTACAAAAATGTTCACTGAACAACCCTGGGCACAAATGGAGTTACACTTTAAGTATCAAACTAGGCTGCATCCTTAAGGGGTGATATAGGGTGATAAAATGCCCAATATAGACCATGATACAAACTATTCTGGGAGATGGCTTTTCAACTAAACCCCCTTTCAAGTCTAGTATTTCAAACTGTATTGTATTGAATGTCTGTCTATGACCAACCTAAGAAATCCAGCATGTCTTGTGGTAGGTTCACAGCTGTGTTGATTTCCATTCTTCAGGTCTGCTTGGGGACCTGAATACAGAAACCCAAACCACTTAAAAAGCAATTACGAATGGGGGACCAGTAATGGGGACCACAGAGTTTCCGCCTGAAAAATGCAGAGAAAAGTCCACATTTTTGGGGGACAGAATCCCCGAATGGTTACTGACTATAGGTGTGACCGTAGCGTTAAGATGAAAATGTATTATTTAAGAATTATTGCCCAAACAACCAGGTTGATTCAGCCAAATGTGGATATGTTTTCAATGAGAATAGGAAAAGAAGCTGCTGTAAGATTCCTTTAGCTATGGCTATTCTTCCATGGAAAACAAAATGATCACATACTGAAAGTCAATACCAAATCCTTCTTTCCCTCAAAATCATTATTTTTTTTTTAAGGGAAGTTTGAAGGCCTTTATACAAACTGAAATCAACAGTCTCAGCTAAAATAAATCTTTATATCCAACGTTAGATTTTCTGCATTTGTCAGTGATGTATTTCTTTTAACTACTATGGATAGTAACTCACACATGAATTTACTACATAGCTTAGACAGTTAGTCAGAATGGTAACTTGAGCTCAAGCACATTCTGTAATAAAACCTCTGTTATGATGCATCATTTATATTATAAGCCATGCTTCATGTTAAAGAGGAGCTTTCATGTTCTCGGGTACTTGTGCTTTTTCCCGTTATGTGCTCTGATGCAAGAGATATTGATACCCGTACCGATACCTCTTCACCATCAGAAAGGCATTGCTGACAGTCTAGCTGGGCTGCAAGGAACACCCCTCCTGACAGTAGTCTCCATAGTGCTGTACTGTCAGAAGGGGCATTCCTTACTGCCCAGCGATGATGCTGAGTGGTGAGGAACAGTCCCCCCGTCCCAGTACTAGTCTATGGGCAAGTACTGTCAGGAAGAGGGGGGCATTCCTCATAGCTTAGTGTCATCGCTGGACAGTAAGTAACGCCCTTCTGACAGTACAGCGCTATGGAGAGTACTGTCAGGAGGTGCGTTCCTCACAGCCTGGCGAGACTGTCAGCAATGTGCTCTTGACAGTGAAGAGGTATCGGTTAGGGTGCATTCACACGGTGTAACGTGCCGCGTGATGTGGCACGTGTACGCCACATGACCCTTTGCGTGCCGTACACGCTCCCATTCATTTCAATGGGAGCGGGGATCGTATGCGCCGCGCTAGTTTGCGGCCGTGAATAAATGCACAGCCGCAAACTAGCGCAGCGCATACGATCCCTGCTCCCATTGAAATGAATGGGAGCGTGTACGGCACGCAACGGGTCACGCGGCGTACACGTGCCACATCACGCAGCACGTTACACCATGTGAAGGCACCCTTAGGACACTGATATCTCTTGCACCGGAGCACATAACGGGAAAGCCGACCTGTCGCCTTTCTAGCAGTATATAAAACCACAGGTGTCCAAGGACATGAAAGATCCTCTTTAAGCAAAGCGATTTGTTAGCCCCTTTAGGCCCCAGGGCTAAACAATCTGCAAACCCAATAGTTCTGCAATTATTTTCTTTTATGTTAAAATTTCCCCATTAATCTTAGTTAAACTTAATTCATACTTTCAAATGCCACTTCTAAAATAGCATTTTAACAGTACATTGGTAGAATCTGCTCTATTGAATTTTCTTGGCCTACATCCAATACTTGCAGATAAATGTCATATGTTTTGTTATATATACTATTTTAATTTAAAAAAATATATATTATTTTACTCAGTGCGATATTACCCATCCCCTGGTTACTACAAGGCCTATTCCTGTCAGTGCCTGAAAATATGCCATGAACAATTTCTTCTAGATAATGTATTCCCGAGCACAAGGTAAGTGTCAGTAATTAATATAAAGCTATTAAAAGCTGTTGTTATAAAACCCCTGCTGCTAAATCCAAGAGAAAGAAAGGCACAGTCCAGTATGTTTAGCTTACTGCAATGACTTCTCAATGTCAACCGCTAAGAAAATGTATTTATAAAAAAAAATAAAATGGATTATTTTGGTAATGGAGTCATATAAAGAAAAATCTAGCAGTTTTGTAAGACATGGATATATGCGCCAGAATAGTACTTCAGTGCCTGAATTTATTACATTAATCAAAATGAGTTTAATTTGCAGTTTATAAATTAAACTGTTTCCATGTCATTGAGCCTAAGGCCCCATGTAGCGAAACGCAGCCAAAAAATGCTGCGGAAAGACAGCGGCAAAAAAGCATTGTGTTTTTTTCAGCAGCGTCTTTCACAGAAAGTATGCAGAGTTTTCTTTCTCTTTTCTGTTTCTATTATACCTATATGGCAAACTCCAATGTTTCAATAAGTTGAATTGACATGCTGCAATTTACCAAAAAAATACAAACATTTTTGAAATTGCAGCATATGGATTTATTTCTACAATGCTTTTATGGGATTAGCCAGAATCCACTTAGCAGATACTAGAAAAAAGCTGCTGTTTGGACGAATCCCACCATCCACACATTGCAGAAAAAAGATTGCTGGGTTAAAAAAAAACAAACAAAAAAAACCCCAGATAACAAATAAAAACAATATAAAATTTTTTAATAACAACAAAACCCATAAACAAATTAGGTATCACCGCACCCATAATGCATAAACTAGAAAATATGAAAAATATTTGGTCTCAGAATATTTCAGTGATTGCAACCAACAAGGTGGTGTATTTTCTTCTACCTTTAGGATTTGGTTCCAAGGCCATTACCTCCTGCCTGGCCTGAAGAAGATTCCTGCCTGGTGTTGAAACGCGTAGCCTTGTCTCCACTGTCATTGGAACTGAATAAACATGGCCTTACAGCCTAAAGTTAATATTTCTGTTGCATCCTTCCACAGTAGCACTCTGTACAATTTCCTGGGGTTTTTTTCGCACCTCATTTTCTGTTTCCACCACCCTTTTTGGCTGGTGTCCAGGTAGGAGCTCAACTGTCACCATTGGGTCCACACCAGAACCCATCTACGGGTGCCAGGTTTTCTTTTTATTGGTCCTTTTGGATGAACAAGTATATATTACTTGTTTGTTGTTTTTTTTTGCAATACTTAATAAACTAATGTTAAAAAAAAATTAAAAATATTTACTCCATATGGTGAACACCGTAATACATTTTTGCCATTTTTCCTGGTTTGAATCAAAAGATGAACCAATCCCCAACATAGTGTAAATACAAAATACAACTTACCTCCATACAAGAAAACATAAAAAAAAGTCAGAATATGGGGCTTCAAAGAAATTGCTTTATTTTTATATTAAATTGTATTATTATTTTCCGCTAGTACGTGTAAGTCTTGGGCACTCTAAACTCTTGAGCAAGAGACATAAAACTGACCATGTGAAAAGCAAGGAGTGCCCAAATGAATTCCTGCTACATTCAGTATTTGGCCCTGGGACTTATATACAATATCGTCTATAGAAGTTTATTATTAACTTAACATACGTATGTCCAAAAAAATATATAAATTTTCTGATTACCATATCAAATATCTAATGACTTAAATGCAAAACTGCAAATATTTCTCTCTATTTCAGTGCAAGCAATATGGTGGGTGACATTTTTTTATCCCATTAATTTTTTCTATTACTCACACATTTTTCATTTCTCTCTGGACACAATTCTGAAGTCGTGGGCAGAAGCTAGTATTAACATAAATTAATAGGAGTCGTGAAGCCATGTCATTTACCGGACTAAAAAGTATTCTATGTGTTAATCAAGGTTACAAACTATGTGGCAAATTTCATCCAAATCTGTTCAGCTGTTTTCAAGCCCTGCTACATCTGTAAATACACAGCTCTGCTACATTTGGCAATTTGGATTAAAGGGTTTTTCCTATCTCAGTGTCTGAGCAGCTTCTGTGTTATCTGAGTGTTTACATAGACAGATAACAGAGCAGGCTTTATCAGCAAAACTGCAAATAGCTGAAATCTCCTGCAGTTTAATATAGTAAATAAATTCATAACAGTTGTGAAGCCATGTCATTTAGCGGGATAACAAGTAGCCTATGTGTTAATCCAGATTACAAACTATCTATGTGCCAAATTTCATCCTAATCCATTCAGACGTTTTTGCGTGAAAGAGTAACAAACATACAAACCCACAAACACACAAACTTTCACATTTATAATATTAGTAGGATACTGAGCTGAGCTCAAAATCAAACACTTGATATAAGTAGTATTTAGACTCATGGTAAAAAGGTTTTCATTTTTTTTCTATAATTCTTTCCATTTGTTCCTACAAATATATTTATAAAAAAAAAAATTCTTGTTCTTGACATTAAGAAATTATTACAGAGAAAAATATTACCTTGCTGGGTATTTAGATTCTTGAACATAGCATTGATAAGTATTCCCTGTATTCATGCCATTCAGAAGCTTTATGGTTTTGGCTAGACCTACCTTCAGCAAAAGGAATATCTGAGCCGATGCCAGGACTCCCTGTGCTGGGGGGCTCGTGGTATTTTAATTAATTAGAACTGATGCTTATAGAAGCCATCGGTGGGTTAGTCAGAATGCCCAACATGCAATAGCTTTTGGGTTCAATTCAACAAAGCAGCAATATCTGAATATACAGTCCAACTAAACATCTAACCAGTTTATTAGAGTATTTACAGTACAAATTATAGGTAAATGATAAAATAATGAAATATAATAAGACAGTTGTGTATTATTATAATAGTATATTAGCATCACAGAATGTTATTCATTCCTCTGTTTCCAGTACTGTTGCTGTCATGTCCGCTCTATTATGTACCATGGAGTAACACATCCAGAGCTCTATTTACTCTGACCTGTCATTAACGCATAATCTTTTCCTGATTCCATTATTACTCTTTGTCATACTTGTCAGCTTCTAAATCTGTATTTACTTGTGATGAAAATCATCAGCACATTTAGAGGCCTCCAGAGCTGTCCACTTTCCTTCTAATGAATGTGCCAGCTCAGCAAAGCAAAGCGACTTAGTAACCTTGTCATCAGCTGTGTGATCCCAGTGGAGAGACATAATTGCACACATAAGACCTTGTTCCCTCTGTATTTTACTTGAAACTACAAGACAATGGAAGCAGGAGGATGAACTTTCTCTACATTCTGGGGGGAATATTACTAAATAGCTTTGCTTTCCTAAGGCTCAGATACATAGTTGGTAAACTATTAATAATATTTATTGTTGTACTACATTATCATAAATAATTGAAATACTGTATGAAATACCTTCCAAAGTGACTTTAAATATTTTATATAAACAGCTTTCAATAAAATATATCAGAAGGAATTTGAAAAATATGCAATATTATTGTTAGATGTTTTTTCTATTTATTAACCTTATATTACCATGTTTCTCTGAAAATAAGACAGGGTCTTATATTATTTTTTGCTCCGAAAGATAGGTTAGGACTAGAGATGAGCGAGTATATTCGATCGAATGACTCCCCTGCATAGTTTTTTTTGTAAAAAAAAGTGCCAGGGAATGTGGGAAGGGAATCAAATGTTTACCACGTGGTACACCAATAACTATGGAAAGGAAGGTATTTGATCGAATACTACTCGCTCATCTCTAATTAGGACCTTTAATCAGGGGATGTCTTATTTTTTTTCCATGAACAACAATCCACTCAGAATCCCTTATTCCCAAAACAATTTAGAGTTGGCTAGTGCTAATAGTGGATGGACTCTCACACACAGATCCGTGTCATTCCTTTCTCAGGCCCCTTGCCATTGCAGCAGTGTTCCACTGCAGCCAAGTGTAGCAGTTGGCTCCCCATGGGACTGGAAACAGCCACAACATAGTCATACTAGCGGGACTACCCGATCTGTGTGTGAGAAACCAGTGCTACTGGTAGTCAACTCTTATTGTTGTGGCGAACTCTCTCACTAGTTCCATCTTATTCAGATAGCTCCCTTATAGTCAATGTGTGATTCCTTTGGGGGTGCAATTATTTTTGGAGTGTCTTCTTTCACTGATGAAAGGTCTACGGTATCTGTTCTACTGTATCTATTTACTTTTTTACATGTAAAGCTGCATAGGACTTATTTTCAATGAAACATGGTATGTAGCATAAAAATCTCCACCAAACTGTTTTCTGTACAGAACTTATTATTTTGCACATTCATGACCCAGTTTAGACAATGTTATTTTATAGGGTCAGCTCAATATATCCATATTCTGTTTATCTTTATATCCAGTGGGAAGTGTACATCAGAATCTGTAAATCCCATGAATGTCAAGAGGTTTAGAATTGAACACTAAAAGGCTATAATGCCTTATGTTGCATTTTTTTCTTGCAGATTTTGCTGCATTTCTTTGAGTCAAAGTCAAGAATGCATTTAACAGAAGAGAAACATCTAAGAGCTTCCTTTATCATTTACATTCCTTTTCAAGCCACTGCTGACTTTGGCATAAAAAAAAAAAAAAAAAAAAAAAAAAAAACCAGCAAAATCTGCAAAAAAAATGCTGCATTTCCGCAACGTGTGGCATCAGTCTAACTGCAAAACCTAGATGCTGGTTTATGGTCTGGTGGACCAGATGGACAGAAGCGTGACTGTGTTGAATTTAAAGAAGAAGACTGCAGAGGCAATGCATGACGTAAAAATGCAAAAAAAATAAAAAAATATAAGGGTTATTCCTTGGGTCATGTTCGGTGCTAGAGTAACAGAGTAGCAACTATCGTTTCTTTAATACACAAATCTTTGATAATTCTCTCACTATGTCGCATGAGTCAATTGTTCTGCTCACTCATAGGATCAGGACAACAAAGTTAAAAAGTAATAGAATGAATGGTAATGGATGCAAACAGAAGGCCATTCTGTCAAAGTTTCAATTTATTATTCTGATTCCATGATAGGTCAGACCCACAAACTAAAACAATGCAGTGTGAAAGTTTCCAAAGATACCTAAATGTAAATGATGACTATCAAAGTTATGACAAATCTTTTAGACACATTCACCTATTTCTTTATTCTAAAATATTTTGCGACAAGACTAAAACATTGCTATAATTGAAGGAATCACAGATCTGTATGAACTGAAACGAAGTAAAAACGATTTATACATGACTGTACAGCCTGTACATAGCACAAGTAAATAACAAAGGAGAAAAGTGTTGTCTGTACAGGCTTATAGTAGCAGTAGCCAAGAAAGCAGCAAGTGAGGCATAGAGGACATGTCCGGAGAGAACGACAATACAGTGAGTAAAGAAGAGCCCAAAGATCAGGTTACAATTCTTGAAGATCTATAGCAAAAAGAGAATTGCATGGCATCTTTAAATAATAATAGAGATGGAAGATGAGTATAGGCCTGCCACGGTTGTCTCCTAGCACTGGACCCGCTGCACAGTTCAAGGCTTTTCCTCTACTTGGAAATAATCGTATTGAAGCACATTAACAATCGCCATCCACCAGCTCACATGGAACTTGTCTTCCTCATCCATCAGATAACCTTTATTTATGCCTCCAGGCTGTGCGGCGATGGCTCTTGCTGAGTAAAATTTCCTTTCAGTGAATTTATTAACCAAAGATGTAATTTAATCAGGGATTTCAATTTAGTGCAAGCAAATCAAGTTTACCATCATCACTTAGACAATAATACTGTTGTTTTTCTAAGGACACAGGCTTCAGAGTTGGCTGCTTTTAAATAAAGCTATAGCTAGTGCCAGCCTAGCTATGCAGAGCCTAGGACTACCATAAAAATGTGCCATCTATTCCAAACATACAAACAAAAATCAATTTTCTATTAGTTCAAAGCCTGCCATGCGTGCCAGGGAGATTACATAGACAAACTCAAATGGATTCTTGTCAAATCACTAGCTCCCTGTCGCCCAGGCCGAATAAACCTTGATGTATATATTTAGGTTTCAATTTTAATTAGAAAATCACATTTTTTCTATATCGTAAAGGTGTCTTCTGTTATATTCTACAACCATGTCTGTGTCAAAAAAGAGGTAATAGAACTCAAGGTATTTCAAGAATGATATCTTGTGGGTGTGTTAGTATGCAAGTCTGGAAATCTAACTCATTTCAATCTTCTTTATATTGAGATGGCTTGATGAATATTGACAGGTAAAATCTTACTATCCATGAATTCTTGCTATGTCTGTATACAAAATGTTAGCCAGGGCCTTTACATTATTGTGCAACTATACATATACAGCATGTGTCCATGTGTAATCACCTAGTCCTTATGTCGTGTTAAAGAAAACATGTACCTATTGTTTGAATTTAAGTTTTTTGATTATGCTTATTTTAATTTTCCATGTTATTATCTATATCTTATAAAATTCAAGACTCCTGCACACTGACAACCAAGTCATATAATATGCTGACAATTCCGGATCGGCGCATAGTTTTGCTCACTTTGCTCTCATTATCATCATATCAAGGATTACAATGAATGTTACCACCTTTGGCACCTTTGGTATAAAATCCACCATTCACAGAAGGTAATATCACAGCTTATCTACTGTCAATCCCGGCTCAAATACCTTTGCACTGGTCTATGGAAGAGTCTAAAAATTCTCCCATAGAAGTTAACATTTCAGGCTATTGCTCCAGACTATTGTTGCCTATCATGTGAATGTTATAAAGCATATCTCTAAATTCTGTTAACAACACTTCAAACTATATGGTTTCTCCCAAATCATGTGTACAACAAAACCCCTGAAAATAGAATTAAAATACATATTACAAACATGTATCTTGAATTAATTAGTACAATAAGAATACTACTAGAGATGAGCGAACACTGTTCAGATCAGCCGATCCGAACAGCACGCTCCCATAGAAATGAATGGAAGCACCTGTGACGCTGACTTTGCCGACGGCTGGCCGGCGTCACAGGTGCTTCCATTCATTTCTATGGGAGCGTGCTGTTCAGATCGGCTGAACAGTGTTTGCTCATCTCTAAATACTACATGTGATACATTCCTTTTACAGGGTTTAGACAAGCAAGTTGAATTCCCCATGGCCTCCATGCTCCGAGATACTATTTCTCCAGTATCGGTGGGCTACATGTTGAATGTTGCCATATATATAATATTGTAAACCTCGGGGGGCATGAAAAGGTTTATGAATTGTGAAACCTATTGCAAGTGACCTCTATGTGAAGATGAGATTTGTGAATCTCAGGGCAGATAACAGTGATGTTTGGCTGAATTTACAATACACAAAACCCCTCCTCTGTTTTTCTCTTTTTCTAGGATCAGTGTCTTATAGCTGTGAGATATGGGCCTTGAGCTTTCCAGATTTTTAGAACATGAATTTCCAGTTTTCTGCCATAAGATGTCTATACTAGAGATGAGCGAGTAGTATTCGATCGAGTAGGTATTCGATCGAATACTAAGGTATTCAAATTACTCGTACTCGATCGAGTATACAGTCGGCCAATCAACGCTGGTTCTTCTCCTACCTTTAGAAGTCTTCTCCGTGCAACTTCCCTGCGGCGTCTTCCGGCTCTGAATTCATTCTGCCAGGCATCAGGCCTGGGCAGAGCCGACTGCGCATGCCTGCTTGTAGTGCGGACATGCGCAGTCGGCTCTGCCCAGTCCCGATGCCTGACAGAGTGAATTCAGAGCCGGAAGACGCCGTGGGGACGCTGCACAGAGAAGACTTCTCGGAGGATCCAGCCCGACCCTCATTCGTGGACTTGGTAAGTATAATTTGATCGAATGTTGCCTACCCCTGAAACTAGCATTTTCCCCCCATAGACTATAATAGGGTTCGATATTCGATTTGAGTAGTCGAATATTGAGGGGCTACTCGAAACGAATATCGAATCTCAAACATTTTACTGTTCGCTCATCTCTAGTCTATACTATATGCCTCTAAGTGTGGTTATGCCAAGGAGTATTTAACCGATTTGAGCTAAGGTAAGAGTGGACATATCTATATATAATGAAAATAATAACTAAAGCTATATTGAATTTACAGTAATATATGTACTTCCCTAATATAGTTACCAGGCTGTGAGTTCCTGTTCTTGGAACATGGAAGATAATCTACTAACCATATGATAAGTATGTGTATTAATATAATAATGATAATAATGCTTTTATACAGATTTGTTGGACTTATTACTGTAGACGAGTGCATACTGTCCATTTTTTATAGCAATAAGAAGAATTTTCAATAGTACAGGCAGCAAATAAAGCACAGTATTACAACCCAATCTATTAGGCCACTGAACACATAGCATATATTGATGGATGCCTCTTTTCCCCATAATGTCTTCCTTCATAATGTCACTTTTCTCCCAGCAAAATAAAAGTAGCTTCTCTTAAAGTTATTTTCTTTCGAAAATGGAAAAATGAAAACATGAAAACCTCCCTCCAAGGAATCAACTCAATTTCCTAGTGACAGACAGAAGTGGAAGATGATATTCCACTTAGTGCACTAAATAACTAATGGAAGAAAGATATGACACCTTGTACATAATATACATTCCATGACTAAGATTTCAACTTCATGTTTGGAGTGCAAACTTATTAAGTCGGTAAGACTATCTTTCATATTTAGTAAGACTCTGGTGGTTTATGGCTTTGAAATGCATCTTTTTCAATCAAGAAGTTTGTTTCTTGTTTCTTTGTTACTTGTTGCTTGGATTATAAACTTATTAGAGTTATGTTTTAAGACTATTTTTAAATCTAGAAAGAATTGGGCATTTTCTGGATGTGAAATGCATCATGTTCTTCACTTTAGATCCCTGAGTTTGTTTGTTTTATCTTAATTTCATTATTTTCAGGATTCTCCTCCGTAATTTAGACACAGAAGTTCTTACAAGTCAAGACACCATAGAAGCCATATAAGTGAAGAAGATGCCATCTTCATTGTAGGAGAAGATTATAAATTATCATCCAAATTCAGTCTGATGCCCTTTTTCCTTCTGCCTCAGGGCATAACACACTACTTTCTAACATATTGCCTTATGAATCTCCTTCAAGTACCCAATTATCTGGCGGTACCAAGCTTGTCATTACCATGACAGCTGTGTGCTTCATGCTGTACATGCTGAGAGGTGAAAGATTGTACACCAAGATCCTCTTATTCTGTGTTGCATTTCCATTACAAAGGGAACAGGGGAAAAGGAATAAGAGCGCAGAAGTTGGAAAGGGGCAGATGACTGGGTTAAGCAGCTGCAGCCTAGAATATAAAGTGAAATGTAAAAATGTTAGCTGTGGTCTTTATATATTCTCCACACTGAACGCTCTAGACTTATTATACCGTAGATCTGTAAACAAAAGGTAGCGAGCGTCTATCCAGCCTACTCAAATCAGTTCTTCCTTGTAAAGGAAATCTGCTACGGACATGAATGAATACTTCCCTGCAGCGTATTACACAAACAAAAATTTTGGAGGTTACAAAATAAATAAAGGAATACAGGAAAAAAAGTAGAATTCTAAATATATATTGTAACATATTAATAATAGATCACCAGCATGTTAGAAATATTCATCGTAATAAGCAGAAACTGACGGGGCAGTAAAAATGCCATGCATATATCGCAGTGGTCCAAGTACCATAACCATAAGTCTATAATGACAACAAAACCTGCTTGGCTGCGCTTTAACAAATAAAATGGACAGTCCTAACTATACCAAGTGCTGTCCTACCTGCAGGGGTGCAGTTTCCATGAAATTGATCTGGTTATAACCTTGCATCATGCAGCAAAGGCTTCTGGGAAGTCGGGCATGTTGTTCAGGGTGCTTGCTATAGAGGGCAGCATAACAGAAGCACTGTCTCCCTGTTTACATATTGGGAGATAGATTTGCATATTCTTCCCATGCAACGTGAGGTGACATTCTTTTTTTTATACAGCTAATACTTATTGTATTTTCCAAGAGGTAAAAGTCGGTAATTTACTCACCCATCCAGCTACTGTCCAGGCCAGCCTCCGATCCTGCCTCTAGCCAAAGCTGCACTTACGTCAGAATGCTGAAAAAGTCTGAAAACTACTTCCAGTGTCCTTCTCTATGTCCAGTCTCCAGGTGTTCTTCAGCGAAGGGTACAGTGTGCCCTTGTCGTAGCAGTAGAGGCCAGCCTGGACAGGAATGTGGATGGGTGAGTAAATTATTGGGTGCTACCCATTGGAATAATGCAATAGGAAACAACCTAATATATCACTGTGTGGTGCCCAATAAGAAAGAGGGTCATATACTGTATGGAGCCCAACAAATGGGCATCATATACTGCAGGGAGGACAAAATAGTCGGTCATATATGTGTGAGGGCCAAAAAGGGGGCCATGTACTGTGGGGAAGCAAAAAAAAAATGCTATGGAAGGCCAAAAAGGTGGTCATATGCCATGGGACGCCAAAAGATAGCTGGGTTGGGTTTCATTTCTTTGAGTGGGGGCTTTCTATATTTGTCCTCGGGTTGCAGAGAGGCTAGGCTCACTCCTATATATTTCTATAGGTGCCATATCAAGGATGTATACAATACTGGCTTATAACACAGCCATGTGTATGAGGCCAAATGGTCAGTCCTCTTCTGGATATTTGACATAATAGGCTACATTTTTACAAGTTTTCAGATTCTGTTTAATGCCGGTAAAAATATCAAATTGAATAGTTAATTTTAATTTTCATCTTGCCATAAGTTATTTGCATATGTAGTGTTATGCTTTTTTATCATCATTAATCACAACATGCCCTTTTCATGAATGAAGTGTCATCCTGGAGAATGTGGGGAGGCTGATACGTTGTGTCACGTATGTATATTGAGAATATCAGTATGCACAGGGGGGATCCTTTTGTTTTTGGTAAAATGACTTTGGATGTGTTTGTCATACTTTAATGACAGGTGTTTTGCATCTGTTTAGCGGCATCACAATCACATAAGGCCATTGACTTCATTAACATTTCATGTGTGAATCTGAGAAGAGTTTTCTGGCGAGACATAATTTACTTTAAAAAATCATTTATAAGGAAGGTCAATAAAGCTGCAGTTTATCTTGTCCAGGTTTAACAGAAAAGGAAAATGAGTTCTTGCTATTGTTCTGCTTTGTGCACAGAACCATTGTGCTGTTAATCCTATTATACCTTGCTATTCAATACAGTTCTGTTCTAAATCTCCTCAACATATAGTTTTTGTTCTTTTTTTGGGGGGGTGGGGGGGGATAGTCGTGGAAGTTTATTTGTGGATTCATTTCTAGTGACTGCTATTAAACTTATGTAAAGCTGGCCACATTCTGCCCCTCATATACAACCGATAATGTACAAGGATGTAATAGCAAAATGATTGTCACTGACTAGTGACTACACAATACCTCAAAGAATTTAGGAATATTGGGTTTGTAGAATATTATAAAAACCAATTTAATATGTGAATAAAAAAGTGATCATCTTATTCAGTCCCCGACCCCACTGAAAAGCTGAATTGCAATGGCCAACCAGAAAGCAAAGCTTGTAAGGGACTCTCCTCTCGTGCTCCTCTAAGGGCTTCTAAGCAGAGACCTACATTGTAATATCTATGTCTTACTAATACATATGGTCAGGGGTTGGCTAATAATACAGCTGATTTAACACAGATCATCAATGCTTAATTTTGGGGGGTTTTAAGCACAAGGCTCCTGATGTTCTGCAAAATGAAGAGGTCAAAGCACAGACCATTTATTCTTCTGATCAGTGTAGTACCTAGGACTGGGCCCATACATTGATAGCCTTGCCTAACATTAGGTAGTCAATAGAAAGCCAAACAAAACCAATTTAACAATGTGCAATGGTCCGATTTACCTTCATAGATGTTGAAGAAGGTCAGTTTTGGAGTAAGTAAATATTCTTGGAACTGTTACTATGTTCCAGTCCTGACCTCAGCATAGCTTTGTACAGTACAATATTGCAACACATCTAAGGGGCTGTTTGAAGTCTTTGCACCCCCATGGCAGTGAATGGAGCAATGATCATGTAAGCACATTGCTTCATACAAAGGGAGGATGCAGTGGGACCTCCTGATCACTGGGGAACCCAAAAGTCAGACCCTCATTGATGTGATACATATCTACATGTATAGGGAATACATGTCTGTAAGGGGACAACCATTCTAACACAATTTTTATAATCATGGCACTAATATTTTTAAGGCAACTTTTTCAAGTGCATAAATTACCTTATACATTATTGTAATGTTTATTACGGGAGAAATAATTATTTTATTTACACCATTGTCCATGAAAAGGACATCTTAATCCATTCCCCTGCAGGCACTAACATGCACCCGATGTATTAAGAAGCCCCAGCCTCTTAATAGTTCAGTCTTACTCCCGTGCACCAGAATTGAAATCAACACAAGTCAGGAACTGCAGATTTCAGGTATAACTCTCAGTAGCTTTTTGCTATGAGTTATAGTATATTTATTGCACTAAGTTGCCCCAGCCAGCTTTGGTTTGCATCTCTACTCACTTTCATAAAAAGTTGCAAGTGAATCGTACAAAAAACGAATGTGGAGACGCTGTGGTCTCATAGATGCACCACATTTACACCCATCTATGCCAAAAAAGTGACCTAGATTGATTGGTTTTCAATATTTTGACTTTATTATAGAAGTAGTTATATGGATACAACTTATGTAAATGCTCACTACAGTGTTTTGAACGGCATTTATTGTATTTATTAAACTTTACTGTTGAAGCTTTATTTTTTAAAGTAATTTTACAGTTTCCTAATTTTATTTCATTTATAAAATAATTTTGTAGGTCTTTATGCTGGTAGATGATAACATACACAAGTATCTATTAGGGCATATGTAAAGTAAGCCCTAGAAGACATTATTGTCACTGGACTCTGCCAGTTTCCTCTTTAGGCCTCTCTTTTGCTATATAGATGCATGAATCCCCAACAATCTGTTTATCAAGACTTACGGTAAGTTCACATGGCGGAGACCTTTTTCGCTGTGTGTTTCTTTGGTGCGGCTACCCGCGAAGGGATGCCGATGCAGTTCATGGGCATTCAGTTGCGGCATCTCTCTCCTGTTTGCATAGTTACATAGTAGATGAGGTTGGATAAAGACATTAGTCCATTAAAAAAGTACATTGTGAGCTCTACGTGGGGCTCACAATCTACATTAAAAAAAATAAATAAATAAAGAAGATAGGACATGCCGCTTTTTTTTCCCTGGTAGCTGAAAAAAAATCACTAGTGGGGAAAAAAAAACGAGTGACACCCATTGAAATGAATGAGGGACATTTTTGCTGGCGGGTTTTGAAGCGGTTTCCATCTCAAAATCTGCCTGCAAAATACTCCCTGTGAATAGAGCCTTAGGGGGCATTCACACAGAGTAACACTGGGCGTGTATCACAGCCGTACACGCCGGCGTTACGGCAGACTGCCGAACACTTCCCATTTGCTTCAATGGGAGCGCTTGTAAACGCCGCTGTTACGAGCGCTCCCATTGAAGTGAATGGGAAGTGTTCGGCAGTCTGCCGTAACGCCGGCGTGTATGGCTGTGATACACGCCCAGCGTTACTCCGTGTGAATGCCCCTTAGAGTGAGCTTCACTTTGTTTACACTCCATTTTGCCACAATCAGCATTGATCAAAGTGGCTTGGTGGTTAATTGGTCAGACTGAAGATGTGACAGTCAATCACATCCACCCTCTCATGAGGCGTATAGAGAATTTTATATGACTATTCACTACTAGAGATGAGCGAACAGTGTTCTATCGAACTCATGTTCGATCGGATATTAGGCTGTTCGGCATGTTCGAATCGAATCGAACACCGCGTGGTAAAGTGCGCCATTACTCGATTCCCCTCCCACCTTCCCTGGCGCCTTTTTTGCTCCAATAACAGCGCTGGGTAGGTGGGACAGGAACTACGACACCGGTGACGTTGAAAAAAGTAGGCAAAACCCATTGGCTGCCGAAAACATGTGACCTCTAATTTAAAAGAACAGCGACGCCCAGCTTCGCGTCATTCTGAGCTTGCAATTCACCGAGGACGGAGGTTTCCGTCCAGCTAGCTAGGGCTTAGATTCTGGGTAGGCAGGGACAGGCTAGGATAGGAAGGAGAAGACAACCAACAGCTCTTGTAAGAGCTAAATTCCAGGGAGAAGCTTGTCAGTGTAACGTGGCACTGACGGGCTCAATCGCCGCAACCCAGCTTTCCCAGGATCCTGAATGGAATACACTGTCAGTGTATTCCCGTATACCCGATATATACCCCGATACCCGTTCCAACGGTGTGCCCCCCCACCTTCACCCCAGAAATACCCTGCAAGTCCCCTAGCAATAGAATTGGGGCTATATACACCCACAATTTTTACTACTGGTATACAGTGCCATTGTCTGACTGGGAATTCAAAGAATATATTGGGAATACAAATACCCTCATTTCTTGCTACTGCCATATAGTGCCAGTTTCTGACTGGTAATTCAAAGAATATATTGGGGTTACGTGCACCCACAATTTTTACTACTGGTATACAGTGCCATTGTCTGACTGGGAATTCAAAGAATATATTGGGAATACAAATACCCTCATTTCTTGCTACTGCCATATAGTGCCAGTGTCTGACTGGGAATTCAAAGAATATATTGGGGTTACGTGCACCCACAATTTTTACTACTGGTATACAGTGCCATTGTCTGACTGGGAATTCAAAGAGTATATTGGGAATACAAATACCCTCATTTCTTGCTACTGCCATATAGTGCCAGTTTCTGACTGGGAATTCAAAGAATATATTGGGGTTACGTGCACCCACAATTTTTACTACTGGTATACAGTGCCATTGTCTGACTGGGAATTCAAAGAATATATTGGGGTTATAAATACCCTCATTTCTTGCTACTGCCATATAGTGCCAGTTTCTGACTGGTAATTCAAAGAATATATTGGGGTTACGTGCACCCACAATTTTTACTACTGGTATACAGTGCCATTGTCTGACTGGGAATTCAAAGAGTATATTGGGAATACAAATACCCTCATTTCTTGCTACTGCCATATAGTGCCAGTGTCTGACTGGGAATTCAAAGAATATATTGGGGTTACGTGCACCCACAATTTTTACTACTGGTATACAGTGCCATTGTCTGACTGGGAATTCAAAGAGTATATTGGGAATACAAATACCCTCATTTCTTGCTACTGCCATATAGTGCCAGTTTCTGACTGGGAATTCAAAGAATATATTGGGGTTACGTGCACCCACAATTTTTACTACTGGTATACAGTGCCATTGTCTGACTGGGAATTCAAAGAGTATATTGGGAATACAAATACCCTCATTTCTTGCTACTGCCATATAGTGCCAGTTTCTGACTGGGAATTCAAAGAATATATTGGGGTTACGTGCACCCACAATTTTTACTACTGGTATACAGTGCCATTGTCTGACTGGGAATTCAAAGAATATATTGGGGTTATAAATACCCTCATTTCTTGCTACTGCCATATAGTGCCAGTTTCTGACTGGGAATTCAAAGAATATATTGGGGTTACGTGCACCCACAATTTTTACTACTGGTATACAGTGCCATTGTCTGACTGGGAATTCAAAGAATATATTGGGGTTATAAATACCCTCATTTCTTGCTACTGCCATATAGTGCCAGTTTCTGACTGGTAATTCAAAGAATATATTGGGGTTACGTGCACCCACAATTTTTACTACTGGTATACAGTGCCATTGTCTGACTGGGAATTCAAAGAATATATTGGGAATACAAATACCCTCATTTCTTGCTACTGCCATATAGTGCCAGTGTCTGACTGGGAATTCAAAGAATATATTGGGGTTACGTGCACCCACAATTTTTACTACTGGTATACAGTGCCATTGTCTGACTGGGAATTCAAAGAGTATATTGGGAATACAAATACCCTCATTTCTTGCTACTGCCATATAGTGCCAGTTTCTGACTGGGAATTCAAAGAATATATTGGGGTTACGTGCACCCACAATTTTTACTACTGGTATACAGTGCCATTGTCTGACTGGGAATTCAAAGAATATATTGGGGTTATAAATACCCTCATTTCTTGCTACTGCCATATAGTGCCAGTTTCTGACTGGTAATTCAAAGAATATATTGGGGTTACGTGCACCCACAATTTTTACTACTGGTATACAGTGCCATTGTCTGACTGGGAATTCAAAGAGTATATTGGGAATACAAATACCCTCATTTCTTGCTACTGCCATATAGTGCCAGTGTCTGACTGGGAATTCAAAGAATATATTGGGGTTACGTGCACCCACAATTTTTACTACTGGTATACAGTGCCATTGTCTGACTGGGAATTCAAAGAGTATATTGGGAATACAAATACCCTCATTTCTTGCTACTGCCATATAGTGCCAGTTTCTGACTGGGAATTCAAAGAATATATTGGGGTTACGTGCACCCACAATTTTTACTACTGGTATACAGTGCCATTGTCTGACTGGGAATTCAAAGAGTATATTGGGAATACAAATACCCTCATTTCTTGCTACTGCCATATAGTGCCAGTTTCTGACTGGGAATTCAAAGAATATATTGGGGTTACGTGCACCCACAATTTTTACTACTGGTATACAGTGCCATTGTCTGACTGGGAATTCAAAGAATATATTGGGGTTATAAATACCCTCATTTCTTGCTACTGCCATATAGTGCCAGTTTCTGACTGGGAATTCAAAGAATATATTGGGGTTACGTGCACCCACAATTTTTACTACTGGTATACAGTGCCATTGTCTGACTGGGAATTCAAAGAATATATTGGGGTTATAAATACCCTCATTTCTTGCTACTGCCATATAGTGCCAGTTTCTGACTGGTAATTCAAAGAATATATTGGGGTTACGTGCACCCACAATTTTTACTACTGGTATACAGTGCCATTGTCTGACTGGGAATTCAAAGAATATATTGGGAATACAAATACCCTCATTTCTTGCTACTGCCATATAGTGCCAGTGTCTGACTGGGAATTCAAAGAATATATTGGGGTTACGTGCACCCACAATTTTTACTACTGGTATACAGTGCCATTGTCTGACTGGGAATTCAAAGAGTATATTGGGAATACAAATACCCTCATTTCTTGCTACTGCCATATAGTGCCAGTTTCTGACTGGGAATTCAAAGAATATATTGGGGTTACGTGCACCCACAATTTTTACTACTGGTATACAGTGCCATTGTCTGACTGGGAATTCAAAGAATATATTGGGGTTATAAATACCCTCATTTCTTGCTACTGCCATATAGTGCCAGTTTCTGACTGGTAATTCAAAGAATATATTGGGGTTACGTGCACCCACAATTTTTACTACTGGTATACAGTGCCATTGTCTGACTGGGAATTCAAAGAGTATATTGGGAATACAAATACCCTCATTTCTTGCTACTGCCATATAGTGCCAGTTTCTGACTGGGAATTCAAAGAATATATTGGGGTTACGTGCACCCACAATTTTTACTACTGGTATACAGTGCCAATTTCTAACTAGGAATTCAAAATGCGCAAGGCTCCCGGAAAGGGACGTGGACGAGGCCGTGGGCGAGGTCGGGGGAATGGTTCTGGGGAGCAAGGTAGCAGTGAAGCCACAGGGCGTCCCGTGCCTACTCCTGTGGGGCAGCAAGCATTGCGCCACTCCACAGTGCCAGGGTTGCTTGCCACATTAACTAAACTGCAGGGTACAAACCTTAGTAGGCCCGAGAACCAGGAACAGGTCTTGCAATGGCTGTCAGAGAACGCTTACAGCACTTTGTCCAGCAGCCAGTCAGACTCTGCCTCCTCTCCTCCTATTACCCAACAGTCTTGTCTTCCTTCCTCCCAAAATTCCGAAGCTTTACAGAACAATAACCCAAACTGTCCCTGCTCCCCAGAGCTGTTCTCCACTCCTTTCATTGTCCCTCAACCTGCCTCTCCACGTCACGATTCCACGAACCTAACAGAGGAGCATCTGTATCCAGATGCTCAAACACTAGAGTCTCCTCCATCTCCGTTCGATTTGGTGGTGGATGACCAGCAACCCACCCTCATCGACGATGATGTGACGCAGTTGCCGTCAGGGCATCCAGTTGACCGGCGCATTGTGCGGGAGGAGGAGATGAGACAGGAGTTGGAAGAGGAAGTGGTGGATGATGAGGACACTGACCCGACCTGGACAGGGGGGATGTCAAGCGGGGAAAGTAGTGTGGATGTTGAGGCAGGTGCAGCACCAAAAAGGGTAGCTAGAGGCAGAGGCAGAGGTCAGCAGCTTAGGCGAAGCCAGGCCACACCCGGAATCTCCCAAGATGTTCCAGTTCGTACCCAGCCCCGAAAAACTCCCACCTCGAGGGCACGTTTCTCGAAGGTGTGGAGTTTTTTCAAGGAATGCGCCGAGGACAGATATAGTGTTGTCTGCACAATTTGCCTCTCGAAATTGATTAGGGGCTCTGAGAAGAGCAACCTGTCCACCACTTCAATGCGCCGTCATTTGGAATCCAAGCACTGGAATCAGTGGCAGGCAGCAACGGCAGGACAAAGGCCGACTGCCGTTCACGCCACTGCCACTGCCTCTGCCTCTGCCTCTGCCACTGCCACTGCTGACTGTGCTGGCGATGCACTCCAGAGGACGAGCCAGGACACCACTTCATCTGCCTCCGCCACTTTGTTGACTTCTACCTCATCCTCCCCTGGTCCTGTCTTATCTCCTTCTCCTGCACCATCAAAGGCACCATCAGGCGTTTCTTTACAACAACCCACCATCTCTCAGACATTGGAGCGGCGGCAGAAATACACTGCTAACCACCCACACGCGCAAGCCTTGAACGCCAACATCGCTAAACTGCTGGCCCAGGAGATGTTGGCGTTCCGGCTTGTTGAAACTCCCGCCTTCCTGGACCTGATGGCAACTGCGGCACCTCGCTATGCCGTCCCTAGCCGTCACTACTTCTCCCGGTGTGCCGTCCCCGCCTTGCACCAGCACGTGTCACTCAACATCAGGCGGGCCCTTAGTTCCGCGCTTTGCACAAAGGTCCACTTGACCACCGACGCGTGGACAAGTGCATGCGGACAGGGACGCTACATTTCACTGACGGCACACTGGGTGAATGTAGTTGAGGCTGGGACTGCTTCCCAAACTGGCCCGGTGTACCTCGTCTCCCCGCCTAACATTCCTGGCAGGGACACGAGAAGAACACCCCCCTCCTCCTCCTCCTCTACCGCCTCCTCCTCCGCCACCGCCTCCTCCTCCGCCACCGCCTCCTCCTCCGCTGTTAGATTGACCCCAGCTACGAGTTGGAAACGTTGCAGCACTGGCGTTGGTAGACGTCAGCAGGCTGTGCTGAAGCTGATCAGCTTGGGGGACAGACAGCACACTGCCTCCGAGGTGAGGGATGCCCTCCTCGATGAGACGGCAATATGGTTTGAGCCGCTGCACCTGGGCCCAGGCATGGTCGTTTGTGATAACGGCCGGAACCTGGTAGCAGCTCTGGAGCTTGCCGGACTCCAACATGTTCCATGCCTGGCCCACGTCTTCAACCTAGTGGTGCAACGTTTCCTAAAGAGCTACCCCAATGTTCCAGAGCTACTGGTGAAAGTGCGGCGCATGTGCGCCCACTTTCGCAAGTCGACAGTAGCCGCTGCTAGCTTAAAATCTCTCCAGCAACGCCTGCATGTGCCACAACACCGGCTTTTGTGCGACGTCCCCACACGCTGGAACTCAACGTTTCAGATGTTGAATAGAGTGGTTGAGCAGCAGAGACCTTTGATGGAATACCAGCTACAAAACCCTAGGGTGCCACAAAGTCAGCTGCCTCAGTTTCACATCCATGAGTGGCCATGGATGAGAGACCTTTGTGACATCCTACGGGTCTTTGAGGAGTCCACAAGGAGGGTGAGCTCTGAGGATGCGATGGTGAGCCTTACAATCCCGCTCTTGTGTGTTCTGAGAGAATCCCTGATTGACATCAGGGATAACTCAGATCACACAGAGGAGTTAGGGATAGCATCCGATCCGTCACAGCTGGAGAGTAGGTCCACACATCTGTCCGCTTCACTGCGTTTAATGGAGGAGGAGGAGGAGGAGGAGGAGGAGGAGGAAGAAGAGTTGTCCGATGATGTGATGGTGATACAGGAGGCTTCCGGGCAACTTCGAATCGTCCCATTGTTGCAGCGCGGATGGGTAGACATGGAGGATGAGGAGGAAATGGAGATTGAACTTTCCGGTGGGGCCAGAGGAGTCATGCCAACTAACACTGTGGCAGACATGGCTGAGTTCATGTTGGGGTGCTTTACAACCGACAAGCGTATTGTCAAAATCATGGAGGACAACCAGTACTGGATCTTTGCTATCCTTGACCCCCGGTATAAAAACAACATCTCGTCTTTTATTCCGGTAGAGGGGAGGGCCAATCGCATCAATGCTTGCCACAGGCAATTGGTGCAGAATATGATGGAGATGTTTCCAGCATGTGACGTTGGCGGCAGGGAGGGCAGTTCCTCCAGTAGGCAACCAAGTTCTCACCGGTCCACACAAACGAGGGGCACACTGTCTAAGGTCTGGGACACCTTGATGGCACCCCCTCGCCAAAGTGCCGCCACGGAGGGTCCTAGTGTCACCAGGCGTGAGAAGTATAGGCGCATGTTGCGGGAATACCTTTCCGACCACAGCCCTGTCCTCTCCGACCCCTCTGCGCCCTACACGTATTGGGTGTCGAAGTTGGACCTGTGGCTTGAACTTGCCCTATATGCCTTGGAGGTGCTGTCCTGTCCTGCCGCCAGCGTCCTATCTGAGAGGGTGTTCAGTGCAGCCGGTGGCATCATCACTGACAAGCGCACCCGTCTGTCAGCTGAGAGTGCCGACCGGCTCACTTTGATAAAAATGAACCACCACTGGGTAGAGCCGTCATTTTTGTGCCCACCTGTGTAAAGCACCCCAACATGAAACTCCATGTCTGTACTCAACCTCTCCAATTCCTCCGCATCCTCATACTCATCCACCATAAGCGTTGCACAATTCTGCTAATACTAGGCTCCCTCCACCCTGATTTCCCCCAACTCTGCTGGTTAGAGGCTCCCTCCACCATGAATTTGCCCAAACTGGGCTGTTTAGAGGCTCCCTCCACCATGAATTGGTCCAAACTGGGGTGGTTAGAGGCTCCCTCCACCATGAATTGGTCCAAACTGGGGTGGTTAGAGGCTCCCTCCACCATTAATTGGTCCAAACTGGGCTGGTTAGAGGCTCCCTCCACAATTAATTGGTCCAAACTGGGCTAATTAGAGGCTCCCTCCACCATGAATTGGTCCAAACTGGGTTTTTTAGAGGCTCCCTCCACCATTAATTGGTCCAAACTGGGCTGGTTAGAGGCTCCCTCCACAATTAATTGGTCCAAACTGGGCTAATTAGAGGCTCCCTCCACCATGAATTGGTCCAAACTGGGCTGGTTAGAGGCTCCCTCCACCATGAATTTCCCAAAACTTGGCTGTTTAGAGGCTCCCTCCACCATTAATTGGTCCAAACTGGGCTGGTTAGAGGCTCCCTCCACCATGAATTTGCCCAAACTGGGGTGGTTAGAGGCTCCCTCCACCATTAATTGGTCCAAACTGGGCTGGTTAGAGGCTCCCTCCACAATTAATTGGTCCAAACTGGGCTAATTAGAGGCTCCCTCCACCATGAATTGGTCCAAACTGGGTTTTTTAGAGGCTCCCTCCACCATGAATTTCCCAAAACTTGGCTGTTTAGAGGCTCCCTCCACCATGAATTGGTCCAAACTGGGCTGGTTAGAGGCTCCCTCCACCATGAATTTCCCAAAACTTGGCTGTTTAGAGGCTCCCTCCACCATTAATTGGTCCAAACTGGGCTGGTTAGAGGCTCCCTCCACCATGAATTTGCCCAAACTGGGCTGTTTAGAGGCTCCCTCCACCATGAATTGGTCCAAACTGGGCTGGTTAGAGGCTCCCTCCACCATGAATTTCCCAAAACTTGGCTGTTTAGAGGCTCCCTCCACCATTAATTGGTCCAAACTGGGCTGGTTAGAGGCTCCCTCCACCATGAATTGGTCCAAACTGGGGTGGTTAGAGGCTCCCTCCACCATTAATTGGTCCAAACTGGGCTGGTTAGAGGCTCCCTCCACAATTAATTGGTCCAAACTGGGCTAATTAGAGGCTCCCTCCACCATGAATTGGTCCAAACTGGGTTTTTTAGAGGCTCCCTCCACCATGAATTTGCCCAAACTGGGCTGTTTAGAGGCTCCCTCCACCATGAATTGGTCCAAACTGGGCTGGTTAGAGGCTCCCTCCACCATGAATTTCCCAAAACTTGGCTGTTTAGAGGCTCCCTCCACCATTAATTGGTCCAAACTGGGCTGGTTAGAGGCTCCCTCCACCATTAATTGGTCCAAACTGGGCTGGTTAGAGGCTCCCTCCACCATGAATTTGCCCAAACTGGGCTGGTTAGAGGCTCCCTCCACCATGAATTTCCCAAAACTTGGCTGTTTAGAGGCTCCCTCCACCATTAATTGGTCCAAACTGGGCTGGTTAGAGGCTCCCTCCACCATGAATTTGCCCAAACTGGGGTGGTTAGAGGCTCCCTCCACCATTAATTGGTCCAAACTGGGCTGGTTAGAGGCTCCCTCCACAATTAATTGGTCCAAACTGGGCTAATTAGAGGCTCCCTCCACCATGAATTGGTCCAAACTGGGTTTTTTAGAGGCTCCCTCCACCATGAATTTGCCCAAACTGGGCTGTTTAGAGGCTCCCTCCACCATGAATTGGTCCAAACTGGGCTGGTTAGAGGCTCCCTCCACCATGAATTTCCCAAAACTTGGCTGTTTAGAGGCTCCCTCCACCATTAATTGGTCCAAACTGGGCTGGTTAGAGGCTCCCTCCACCATTAATTGGTCCAAACTGGGCTGGTTAGAGGCTCCCTCCACCATTAATTGGTCCAAACTGGGCTGGTTAGAGGCTCCCTCCACCATTAATTGGTCCAAACTGGGCTGTTTAGAGGCTCCCTCCACCATTAATTGGTCCAAACTGGGCTGGTTAGAGGCTCCCTCCACCATGAATTTGCCCAAACTGGGCTGTTTAGAGGCTCCCTCCACCATGAATTGGTCCAAACTGGGCTGGTTAGAGGCTCCCTCCACCATGAATTTCCCAAAACTTGGCTGTTTAGAGGCTCCCTCCACCATTAATTGGTCCAAACTGGGCTGGTTAGAGGCTCCCTCCACCATGAATTGGTCCAAACTGGGGTTTTTAGAGGCTCCCTCCACCATGAATTGGTCCAAACTGGGGTTTTTAGAGTCTCCCTCCACCATGAATTGGTCCAAACTGGGGTTTTTAGAGTCTCCCTCCACCATGAATTGGTCCAAACTGGGGTTTTTAGAGGCTCCCTCCACCATGAATTTGCCCAAACTCTGCTGGTTAGAGGCTCAATCCACCCTGATTTTCAAAACAAATGTTGGTGCCAACCTCAACTTACTACAAGGGCCAAATTCACTGCTGGTGACAAGCTCTCCTCACTGCAAGTGCCAAATACACATGTTTCAAGGTGTTTTCCTACTGTCAGAGAGGTGGTATTGAGTGTGTAAAGTGTGTAGTTGTTAGGCTGTGATGTTGGGGTAATAGAGGGTCTTTGGTGTGTTAGATGCCCCCAGACATGCTTCCCCTGCTGTCCCAGTGTCATTCCAGAGGTGTTGGCATCATTTCCTGGGGTGTCATAGTGGACTTGGTGACCCTCCAGACACGGATTTGGGTTTCCCCCTTAACGAGTATCTGTTCCCCATAGACTATAATGGGGTTCGAAACCCGTTCGAACACACGAACATTGAGCGGCTGTTCGAATCGAATTTCGAACCTCGAACATTTTAGTGTTCGCTCATCTCTATTCACTACCATTCAAAAATTCCAAGGTCATATTTTAAAGTTGATAGATCTAGAAAAATAAATGGAAAATGTCCTGGTGGACCACTAGAACCTACTGGTTGCTTGAATATATCAATAAATAGCAGGTATAGAAGTAGTGAAGGTGTCATATATTAGATGGTCCACTGATCCCACCACAATGAGGAGCATTAGATGACATTAATCAATTATGAATGCCTATCCTTCCTTATTCTGGATTATGACTCCATAAATGTAGTACACTTTCTACCATACCACACCATAATAGTTGTTTCTGTACACTAGATACGAAGCAGATACAGCAAGAAAACCCTACACTATTTTAGCTTTTTTCTGCAGTGTTTAAAGAATAACTCTATAAATGGAAATTGTAAGACCAAACATTGGGAATGCGAACAAATTCAATTAGCAAATAGTCTAAAAATCATCTCTGGCAGATTACAAGAACATGTAACCCAAACAGTAATTAAATAAGGGAAAATTAATTATATTTGTTTTAATTGTGGAGTTTTGTAAATAATGAAATTCTATTGTATAATCACAGTAGATCTCAAATGTTTATGTTAACATGAATAAAATGCATTATGTTTGATTATATGCAACACAACCAAATTGTATTGCTTCTTAAAAAGTATAATGAAAAAATTGTAATAATCATATTCCTTTACTCTTTAATGCAGTTTTAAATCAGAAATGAAATTACAGCATAAGTTTTAATATGCCTCTACAAAGACAGGTTGGTGAACACGATAAGATCAAACAGATTTTGTAAGGCATCATAGATTATTCATAAATCTGAAATTTTAATTAAATACAACACATTAGGCGGCACTCTTTTAAAATAGTCTGCAAATCTTATTAGACTTCTGCTTCTAAACAGAAAATTAGACGACCATAGGCTACATAGAATGAATCCAAAAGCTATTTTTTAAAGATTAAATATAGTATAAGCAATTAACCACAAGGTACAATATTACTTACCCCCTGTGATGCTAAGATGTCCCGCTTTTTTACTGTATGAAGTGAGTGATTCACAATCCCGTCAATGGCTGCATTGAGTGAAAGTCATAAGCAGCATAGTCATCTCAAATATCTACTCCCTCTGTTAGATACCTTCAGGTTACTGCAGCGTCTGGTAATATCATTAACCTCCCACACCATGGTGGAACTGAGAGTATTCAGCATTTACTAGATACTCAGATTATGTAACTTTTTAATGATTTTATATTGTCCACTTCTTAAGTCCCAAGGTTAAAACAGAATTACAAGTCTGGAGACTCCACATTCATATGTATCGGAATAACATCTGTATTGGTATCACCACTTATTCTTTGGTATTAATAAATATTATTAGGTATTAATAAAGCTGTCTCATCTGAGAGGTCCCAGTGCATCAGAAGAAGCTAATGTAAGGACTTCTAAAGTTACGTAGGAGTCCCTGCATTAGCTATGAAATATAGTTATTTCCGATCACACTGAAAGTAGGTCAGTGACTCACTACTAATGTGATCAAGATTAACCTGTTCACATTGAAGTGTCAGATAGGGGTGGTGCAGCGCTGCACCTCTAATGTGGCGAGGTGAGGCACCCGCTGATATGTAGATGTCTGACTGCTAAGAGAAGAGGCCGAAAGTAAATAGGCCCGGGCCAGGCCGCGATCCCACAGCCGCTATTATTATACTCGGGGGTCTTTTCAGATACCCGAGTATAATAATGGGAGCCCCAGGGGAGGTGCTGGATCATAATAAAAAATGTTACTTACCTCTCCACGATCCAATGTTAATCCTAGCAGGATTCGGGCCTATATGGTAATGCCCAGAAGTCACGTAGTCTGGGATATTACCATATAGGCCCAAAGCCTGCTAGGATTAAAGAGGACCTTTCATGGGTTTGGGGCACAGGCAGTTTTATATACCACTGGAAAGCCAACAGTGTGCTGAATTCATCGCACTGTCAACATTCACGATCTGTGCCCTGGGTGAACAGCTATCGGTGATAGTACCGTAGCTCTTCACAGTCAGAAGAGCCACCCTCTCCTCCTGATAATACTCATCTATGGACCAGTACTGTGAGCAGAAGGCAGGGGCGTTCCTCCCCGCTCACACTGTACAGTTTTATAGGCGCTGCTGGGAAGAAGGACATTGCTGACAGACTGTTAGGAACGCCCTTCTGACTGTGAAGAGCTACGGTATCGGCACCGATAGCTCTTCACCCGGGGCGTGAGTAACAGTGTTTATTATGTTCCCTCATCCCCCCCTGGGGCTTCGATTATTATACTTGGGGGTCTGTAACTGTGGTCCCTGTAACCTCTATTATGCCCACAGTCTATATATATGGTTGAAATGTTACACTAAACATGAATGATGAAATTATACGTGTCTTTGTTAATTATTCCAGAAAAGGACAGACCATTAGTGCAACCTGTACAGCTGCACAGGGGCCCAGTTGTCCAGGGGGCCCTATTACCTTAACAGAAGATTTTCACTATCGTAGATTGCACGTAAATGACTAAGCTAATGAATGTCGTGGCTTTTAATTACTATTGGATTGTTAATGACACGTAAGGGTTGCACTCTATGTTACACAAATAACTGATTCTGCACAGAGGCTCTCAGTGGTCTGTGTCCGCCCCTTCATTCTTCCATTGTATGGGACTAGCTGGCACCAGTTATCTATCTATCTATCTATCTATCTATCTATCTATCTATCTATCTATCTATCTCAATATTTATATATATATATATGGGTGCAGTTATTTACTTTCAATTGTGTTTTTCTAAATGGTACTGCCATTTTAAGGTCACAAGGTCACTTGCTTTTTCCAGTTAAGCTTCAAAATATGACAGATGTACAGTTTATTCTAGGCAAAATGTTGCAGCATGTCATTCACAGTACCGTGAACATGTTGCTGGACCCTTTACAATTTCAGCTAAAATGTCATGCTTCAGTGAATTCCCAGAAGAACCTGCTCCCTGTCCAGTATGCCTCTTCATATAAGCAGACTCTTAACATTTAGAAGTGACAATCTCTGTTCAGCCTCAGGTTGCAACATACATAAAAGACTAAAACAATAGCCTCACCTCTACTCTGCTGTAGCTGTAAATTGTAAGAATTGCACTCCATACATTCAGAGGATTTCTATGGCCACATTTCTTAACTGCAATTACTAGTTAAAATCATCTGGATCATTAATATTCGCTGAACTAAATCTAGACAAAATACAAAAAAAGATGTCTTCACGACAAAGCAAGATAAACTTATTGTTGTGCCTTTCTTTGTTTGGATTTCAATTGCTTGTATTGTATTCGGCACCAAAATGTTCCATTGTATAGAGGAACTCTTATCACTGGAGAATCTGAACCATGGTCTGTTTTAGTAAATACTTGTATTCTTCATGAAATAACATTTCTGGAGCATCTTTTTTATAACTTTACATTGTTTTTCCTTCTGTTATTGCTCCTAGAAAGTTTTGAATAACTTGCCAAGTGAGTGTTACCTATTGGGATGTGTCCTTACATGTGGACACTGTCCAATCAGTCTGACTGTGTAGGGACATATAAAGTATCCGAGCACTCCATCAGGAAGTATGGTATACAAAGCAAGTAATACATACTGATATCATGCCATCCAATAAATCCCAAACTTTTCAGTTATATTTTCAGTGGGGTGGAGTTGGAGCTTAATGATAAAGTGGTCCACCCCACTGAAGAAGGTCCTACGACCAAAACATTTAGCATCTGTTGAATGGTAAAACTCACTATGTACTACTTACTTATACTGTGACATTATGTGGCAAGTTCTTATGATGGCACCATTAGTACCTCTACGGTGTGCAGAAACGCTCTCTGCTGTGACTGCAACAAAACAGACATATCAGATGAGGAATAGGTGATGAACAGATAAATTCTGAAATTTAAGCTGTGTGCAACCAACATAATGCAGAATTTAGGAACATACCCCAAGCTAATGTACCATTTCATTCAATGTCTACATAATATGCATTGTATATCTTCCTCTTTTTTAAATGCAATAATTTAATAAACGTTGGTTTTCTAGCACATAAATCACTATAGTAATAAACATAATAGTTATCCAAATGACTAATATGCTATAGAATATATCCACCTTTGGTCAGGCAGCTGCGCAGCTAATGTTTACATCTTGACTTAAAGGGGGAATTTATTAAAGTTTGTGTTTCCAAATCCAGTCCTAATCATTGGATGTACCATAATTATCAAAATTTTATTTTACGACTAATTTTAGTGTATTGGGAAAATCACATTTTGTAAAATTCATATAAAATAGCTGTGCCTCAAAAGTTCACCACTTTTATGCCAGAAAACTGGTTTGCTGGGTTTAATAAATTCCTGCCAATATTGTATGGTTATTTGCCATGCCTGCTTCAGAAGCCATAATACAGTTGTGCCTAGGGCTCCCTCCTGGCCAGTATACTACTCATTTAAGTGTGCTTATCTCTGCATATGTGCAGTCAAATCTGTGTTAAAGGGATGGCGAATACGAAGAACAGGGCTCCACTACTTGATCCCACAGCAACATCAACCGGTCCTGTCCTTCCCTGTGCAGCGGATGGCGACCTCTTCCCTGTTATACTGTTCAGGCTAAACAAGTTGTGACTGTGACATTAATAACCTTGTTATGAGAGCAGGAAAGCAAATGTATAATAACAGGCAGAGGCAGTTTGGCCTTGGCAGGCAGAAATGAAATAAGGGGCTGTTCAGTGCAAGGCAGGGAAGGAGTGCTGTTTACAAGGTAGTTTATCTGAATACTGTAGGACTTGGTTCAGGAACACAGGGATGTAACTTTTGTCCAGCTAGTGGAATTAGCAACAAGAAAAGGTTGGGACAGCTACAGTTTCTGCTGCTTAAAGTATGATCTGCTAGTATAGTAAAGTATGTCACTTAGGGTCTGTTCACACAGAGTTTTTTGCAGGCAGATTTTGACACGGAATCCGCCTCAAAATCCGCCTGCAAAAAAGGCTCCAATTCATTTCAATGGGAGTTGCACACTTTTTTTTCTTGCTAGCGTTTTTTTTCAGCTAGCGGAAAAAGAAGCAACATGCCCTATCTTCCAGCAGATTCCATGGCTGACTCAGCGGCAGCGTCTGCGGCTCAAGACAAATTCCCGATTAGGCCTTATTCATTCGAGCATAATCGGGAAAGGGATGACGCGATGCACTGCATCTGCATCGTCATCCCGTTGCGGCTAGCCGTGCGGCCCTAATGGTGCATGTATGTGTAAGAAGCATGCTTCTGTATGTTTAAAATATGTTTGTAGTATGTTTATATATCTATATATACATGTATTTATATACATATTAGTCATCCTATGGGATATATTTAGTGCTTAGGACTGTGTAACCTGTAAATATAACTCTAGTAGTTAGAAGTTTCCTTCTGCTGTGTTGAAGTGAAAAATTCACCACAAAAACTGCATTTCTCCTAGAAGAACAGGCTGAACTCAAAAAATAGCCAATGCTGCCTATGCGTAATGAGGCATATTTACTAATATTGTCTGAGTATTAGATGTACTAATTAATGTCTCGTTATTTTCATTAATAAGCATTCATTCCATATGGCATTGTGTGCAGGCCCTGAAGGATGAAGCATTTCACATAATGTTAAGGGTTTATTTTAGAAAATCTGGTATTTTATCCGGGTGAACGGTGCAGGATCTGTTTGCAGCTAAATGAATAGAAAGCATATTAAATGAAAATGAAAGCATGTGATAAAACTTTCCGATGTATCTATTAAATGCATTAAGTAAAAGAGGGTTATATTCTCCACTTACTCACATAGCCATCAATATAACATATAGTGCTCTAGATCAGTAAAAGCTCTACCGCAACTTATATAAATTGTACTTACAGTAGGATTTAGAGCACCAGATGGGACTTTCTCGCATGAAGTACCATTAGACACTAAGGAACCAACTTGTTAGAAAAATATTCACTATGTATTCAGAAAATCTGTTACAGCCTTTTATGTGTGACTTTTATAATATGGGGAAATATCTCCCAGGGGGGGCTTTTTATTAAAGATATCAGGATTAAGTCAATGAGTTTGGAGTTTCTTTTCTGTTTTAGGTGTTGTACATCGGTGTGTATTATACAGGCTAAAAAGAGTTTCTATAAATCTAAACATGTATTTTAGTATACCAGCCACCTCGGACCCCAATTATATTGAATTAATAGGACACATTGCTGATGTCACAGCATGACCACATCACAGTGTAAAGAGTCTTCTGCTAGTGAGTATGTACACTGTGCTCCAAATAGCTGATCAGTGGTGGTGCTGGTTATCGAACCCTCACCAATCTGATATAGTTGTCCTATAAGGATAGCCCATCAATTTCAATTCCTGAACAAACCTTTTAAAGGGATTCTATCATTGGGAAAACTCATTTTTAACTAAGCATATATTGTTATAGCCTTTAGAAAGGCTACTCCAGACATAGCTTTAATTTGTTAATCAACTCAACCGTTTTTGAATTAGCTGCTTTTATTGATATGCTGTGTAATATGTGTAAACAGAGGGAAGTGAGAGCAGGGAGGCTGATGAGTTATCATCATCAGCAGCCTCCCTGCTCTCACCTCCACAATGTGTACACATATCACACAATGCTCAGTGAACTACCAGTGCTCCGTGGTGGCTAATTAGCATATCAATAAAAGTGGGCTAACTCAAAAACGGCTGAGAAGATTAACAAACTAAAGGTATGTCTGGAATAGCCTTTCTAAAGGCTATGACAATATAAGCTTAGTTAAAAATGAGTTTTCCCAATGATAGAATCCCTTTAACTTCATCTGTTAAACATAGACTTACCCTATTTATTTGCATAGCTACCCAGACAGACCCTTTTATTGTTATACATACAAACAGCAGCAACCTACCTTTATTAACATATGTATTTTCATCACTCTGAGCTCAGCATTATCATTCTAGTCCTTGACTGTGTTCAGTGAAATTGAAGTGTAAGAATGCCTCTTTGTCAGCATTTTCATTTTCGAGGATATTGTTGAGCCCCCTTCATAAGAATAGGACATGGTATAAATATATTAAATGGATATGCAGTAGCATTATTTTTTGCAAGCATGAGTGCTTAAATGATCAATTCAGGAACACATAGTGTTGGTGTGCTATAGATTTATATCTTGACCATGCAATGTTTATTAATGAAGAACTCATTTGCATACAGTTAGCATAATATATGTAAAACAGGCATTGTGAATACACAATATGCATTAAAGAGTTTTATGTGACAATGGATGAATCAGCTCGCTGTCGCAGACTATATTCTTGTGCAGATAATGTTAAACTGCTCAGCAAGCTTCCTGCATTTTACATGTCTTCAGCATTAATAGGAAGAAAACAGTGCAATTGTAAAGTAGCAGAGTTCTCGTGTTGGGGTCACTCATGTGCCTAAAAGTATAACCCCCCCCCCCCCCCAACACACACACACGTTTGTGTGACGAGTACAGGGATGAATCTCCTGCTGGGATTGATATTCTGTATGCAGTTATGGTCAGCAGAGAGTTGTATAGTGCGTAGTGTAAAATAGTCGTAGCGGTCATACTGAAAATCTGATCAAAGCAACTAGTCTACAAATATGTACGATAGAGGGAAAAATCTATGACTACAGAAAGACCCTAAAATCAGTTGCACAAATTGTTTAACCCCTCAAGGACGTGGGGTATTTGTACGTTAATGCTCAGCAACTTTTTTTTATATTTTCCCTCCCTGTCCTATTTTTTTGGCAACAAAACCATCTGGGGGCTTATTCTTTGTGTGATGAGTTGTAATTTCATTTGCCACCATTTTGGAGGATGGCTCTTAAAGAACACGAACTGCCCTGCCACCTGTTTGCTATTTTGTCTATCTGTAATGCAGAGCAGCCCTAAAGGGGCGTTCACACTACCGTTGGTGCCCATCCTCAGTGTCCGTACCTATTGTCCTTTACAAGATTTTGGCAATGGACACTAGCTGAACCATCAGAAATCTGTTAAAATTTCCATTAATTTCAATGGGATTTTATCTTGTGTCCATTAGTGTCCGTTTGTGTCTGTTTAGACCCAATCTATCAGAAGTCCTACATGCAGGATTTTTGTGTCCATTTTAAAAAACAGATTCTTGATGGACAGCAAGTGTCCTTTATTTTTTTTTAACATTGAAGTTTATGGGCAACGGACTTATAACAGACAGTAACTGATAGCCATCAGTTACTGTCTGTTATTATGTGTCCGTTTTTTAATTTTCATGCTCAGAAAGCAGAAACAAAACAAAAAGAAAATGGACAGTGTAAAAAAACGGACACTAACTGACACTAACTGATGTGAGCGTGTACGTTTTTTTAAATCGATCCATTAAATGGATCAGTTTAAAAAACGGACCCATTAACATCAGTTAGTGTCCGTTAATGTCTGTTATGATAGGTGTCCGTTTTTGGTTTTTTTTGAATGGACACCTTCATAACAGAATTCAAAGGTAGTGTGAACCCTACCTAACAAACGTTTATTAGGGCTGCTATACAAATACAGTATAGCAGCTCTAAATGTATAGCAGTCATAAGAAATATTCAGGAAGTCTTAACAGTCATTGGGGGGGCTTTGCATAGCTGGCCAATCTAAGGAACATTCGGTAGAAACTTAGGGAGGTGTAGGAGACTTCTAGGCACCATAGGAGTCGGTTCGTCCCAAAACAAAAGTCAGAAGTTTAATTTTGTCGAAAATCGAAACTTTGAAAAATTTGGGTTAATCCAGTTTATTACAAACCAATTAAATTAAAGTGTAGAAAATGTTTTATTTTCACTAATTTTGAAAAGGTAAATTGTTATCAGTTCCATTTTATCACATTGTAAGTTTATATGGAAACCGGAGCTCTAATTTCAGGACCAAGCTGATCCCTTGCATTGTAAATTTGCTTGCACATTCTGGCGGAAGCCAATTCAGTGTGACCTTTAAAAAAATTGGCTTCTAAAGTTTAATGCTGGAGAGCTCACTGTCAAGTGTTCACGGAGACAAGATGCATGGTCTCATTTTGGATGTAACTGACATGTAGCTTGATCAAATCAATTACATTTGGTAGACAGTGAATCCAGGAGTCAGACACAAAAGGAATTTTTTGAAGAAATCTTTCAACAATGCCTGATGCTGTCAGTAACTATTTACACGAAAAAGCATATTATATGTAAGAAGGCGATGGAACAAAAATAGGAGCATCAGGAAATAGGATATTATTGAACTGTGGTAATGACATAAATAGTCCAGTCATTTTCAGAATTCATATTTTTCACAAATCTTCTATTTCAGTATACACTGGCATATTAATCATTCAAGCAGATTTTACTGAAAACCTTGTCACATATACATTACATACTCTGTAAGTACTCTGCAGGTAAGGTGCTCAAAAAAATTCTTGTGCTTGGGCCTACATACAGCAGGGGTGATAACCTGTGAGTTGCCCTCTTCCTTGAATTCTATTGGCATACCGGAAGAATTGGTATATTTCAGGAAGAATCTGTTTTTGCAACTAATTTTTAAAAAGCTTTGGGACCAAATACAATAAACATACTCTAGTGGCGAAACTAAAGACTTGTGGGCCCATGGGCAAACTTTTGTCTGGGGCCCCCTACCCCCTTCTTAGAGTGAATTCTTGATAGTGGCGGTTATGGGCGCTGAAGCGATAGCTCAGATACTTGAAAAGGATACAGCTTTAGTACCCACAACTGCAGTTATCAAGAATAAAGTGAGTAAGCAGTGCAGCACCCGGCATGTAAACAATACTGGGACAGTATTACATGCTCCGCAGTGGACCCCACACAGTATTATGTGCTCTACAGTGGCCCATAAACAGTATTACGTGCTCACCAGTGGCCCCTATAAAGTATTATATGCTCATAGTGGCCTCACACAGTATTATATGCTCACAGTGGCCCCCACACAGCATTATATGTTCCACAGTGGCCCCCACACAGAATTATATTCTCACTGTGGCCCCCACACAGTATTATATGCTCACAGTGGCCCAAAAACAGTGTTATGTGCTCACCAGTGGTCCCCACACAGTATTATGTGGTCTCATTGTTCACCCCCCAGAGACTGAACCCCCGATTCCCCCTCTTGCTCACACACAGCCTACACCCCCATATAGCCCTCTTGCCCATACTGTCTGCACCCCAACATCACCCTCTTGCTCACACAAAGCCTGCACCCCCATTCCTTCCTCTTGCTCTCATACATCCTGCACCCCATTCCTCCCTCTTGTACACACACAGCCTGCACCCCCATTCCATCCTCTTGCTCACACACAACCTGCACCCCCATTTCCTCCTCCTGCTCACACACAGTCTTCACACCCATTCTTTCCTATTGCCCACACACAGTCTACACCCCCACGTCACCTGCACCCTCATTTCCTCCTCTTGCTCACACACAGCCTGCACCCATCCCCCCTCTTGCTCACACACCGTCTTTACCCCATATACCCCTCTTTTCCACACACAGCCTGAACCCCCATTCCCTCCTCTTGCTCATACACAGCATGTTCCCCCATTCCTCCCTCTTGTTCACACACTATGTGCACCTACATCTCTCCCTCTTGTCCACCCACAGCCTGCACCCCCACATCACCTTCTTGCTCATACACAGCCTGTACCCACCATTCCGCCTGTTGCTCACATGCAACCTGCACCCCTACGTCCCCCTCTTGCTCACACATGTTCTCTTCCATCAGTTTCTCTCTGTCCTGTACAATCCGGAATAGCTCCGCCCACACAAGAGTCTGATCACATAGTCATGACATCAAAGGTCCTTTAGCCCACTGAGATTTAGCATCTACTGCAGGAAGAGTCCCAGAATGGATGCTGAGATTGCACAGGTGAGTATAAGTATTTTTTTACATTTTTATACACCTTCCCTGGGATGGCATTTAATGGAAACAGACCCAGTCAGGCTCCTTTCCATTAACAATATGTATAGCAGTCAGGGAGCAAGGCTTTCCATGACCACTATCATGATGGTCCGGTACCCCGGCCATTTCCAGCTGGGCGCGGGCCCCATACCCCTCTGGTTTGCACTCCCTGTGACCGCAATCATTACTCCACTGCTAGTTTTGTTTGTTGGGAAAAGCTATCCAACAAGGAAAATTTTCTTCCAGTTATTTATTAATTTTCCAATGATAAAAGAGCAGCAAAATATGTCAACCTCAGTTGGACTCACGGTGTAATTTTCTGATCTCAGCCAAGAGCCAATGGTTGGTTTGGGGAGGAGATATGGAGATAGCCTTCAACTTTAATGCACATTTTGCCCTATGACCAGATTCATGCTTGGTAAACTAGTACTACCAGACTAACCACTATTCTGCCATTGTTCTTTAAACAATTCAGTTTTCCACAGCTGGAGCCCTTAGGAAAATTAGGGAGCACTTGTGTTATTTGAGGAAACTGGTCAAGAGTACCTAGTCACATTATGATCTACAACCATGTTCTTTTCTACATTGAAATGTATTTTTATTAAATTTCAAAAGCTATGGCTGAAATGAAAAAGGGATACTACAGCTTTAGGCTAAGGCCCCTTGTTGTGGAACTCAGCTAGAAAACACTGCAGGAAAAAATCACAGCAGAAACGCATGGTATATTTTTCTGTAGCATTTTTCATTGCATTTTCTTCTGAGTTATTCTCTGAGGATTTTCTTCCCTTATTAAACCTATAGTGTTTCCACAACTTTTCCTCAGCGTTTTATTTTCTGTAATGCGTGGATGGGAAGTAGCCAGTATCTCATTCACTGAAGGCTAATTGTTAATTTACACACTTACATTACCTAATAAATCAAATTATTGCAGAATTTTAAAAGAATGTACCTGTAGCTGAATACAGCATCTTCATATTTCTACCAGGTGTTATTATTTTTTTATATTAGGTATTATTATTTATACTACAAGAATAACTGGATACTCCTGGGCCCAGATACAAAATTTTGCATCATTTAGAATATTGTTAGATTTTATGTGGGGCCCCCACAGGCTTGATGACACGGTATCGACTACTATTGCTGCACCCTCTCCAGCTATGTTCCTGATTTATACCGTATGTCTCTCAGGAATATGTAATGCTGTGCTGAGGCATCATGGGATTCATAGTAGAGCACAGAGAAAAAAAAAATCTAAAGTTTTTGAGAACGCAGCTTTCCCGCTGTAGGTTTTTTCAGCAATGTATGGATGAGATAAGCCAGAACCCCAACAACTTTACAGATACTGTAAAACTAGAGATGAGCGAACACTAAAATGTTCGAGGTTCGAAATTCGATTCGAACAGCCGCTCACTGTTCGAGTGTTCGAATGGGTTTCGAACCCCATTATAGTCTATGGGGAACATAAACTCGTTAAGGGGGAAACCCAAATTCGTGTCTGGAGGGTCACCAAGTCCACTATGACACCCCAGGAAATGATACCAACACCCTGGAATGACACTGGGACAGCAGGGGAAGCATGTCTGGGGGCATAAAAGTCACTTTATTTCATGGAAATCCCTGTCAGTTTGCGATTTTCGCAAGCTAACTTTTCCCCATAGAAATGCATTGGCCAGTGCTGATTGGCCAGAGTACGGAACTCGACCAATCAGCGCTGGCTCTGCTGGAGGAGGCGGAGTCTAAGATCGCTCCACACCAGTCTCCATTCAGGTCCGACCTTAGACTCCGCCTCCTCCGGCAGAGCCAGCGCTGATTGGCCGAAGGCTGGCCAAAGCATTCCTATGCGAATGCAGAGACTTAGCAGTGCTGAGTCAGTTTTGCTCAACTACACATCTGATGCACACTCGGCACTGCTACATCAGATGTAGCAATCTGATGTAGCAGAGCCGAGGGTGCACTAGAACCCCTGTGCAAACTCAGTTCACGCTAATAGAATGCATTGGCCAGCGCTGATTGGCCAATGCATTCTATTAGCCCGATGAAGTAGAGCTGAATGTGTGTGTTAAGCACACACATTCAGCACTGCTTCATCACGCCAATACAATGCATTAGCCAGTGCTGATTGGCCAGAGTACGGAATTCGGCCAATCAGCACTGGCTCTGCTGGAGGAGGCGGAGTCTAAGGTCGGACCTGAATGGAGACTGGTGTGGAGCGATCTTAGACTCCGCCTCCTCCAGCAGAGCCAGCGCTGATTGGCCGAATTCCGTACTCTGGCCAATCAGCGCTGGCCAATGCATTCTATTAGCCCGATGAAGTAGAGCTGAATGTGTGTGCTTAGCACACACATTCAGCTCTACTTCATCGGGCTAATAGAATGCATTGGCCAATCAGCGCTGGCCAATGCATTCTATTAGCTTGATGAAGCAGAGTGTGCACAAGGGTTCAAGCGCACCCTCGGCTCTGATGTAGCAGAGCCGAGGGTGCACAAGGGTTCAAGTGCACCCTCGGCTCTCCTACATCAGAGCCGAGGGTGCGCTTGAACCCTTATGCAGCCTCAGCTCTGCTACATCAGAGCCGAGGGTGCGCTTGAACCCTTGTGCACACTCTGCTTCATCAAGCTAATAGAATGCATTGGCCAGCACTGATTGGCCAGAGTACGGAATTCGGCCAATCAGCGCTGGCCAATGCATCCCTATGGGAAAAAGTTTATCTCACAAAAATCACAATTACACACCCGATAGAGCCCCAAAAAGTTATTTTTAATAACATTCCCCCCTAAATAAAGGTTATCCCTAGCTATCCCTGCCTGTACAGCTATCCCTGTCTCATAGTCACAAAGTTCACATTCTCATATGACCCGGATTTGAAATCCACTATTCGTCTAAAATGGAGGTCACCTGATTTCGGCAGCCAATGACTTTTTCCAATTTTTTTCAATGCCCCCAGTGTCGTAGTTCCTGTCCCACCTCCCCTGCGCTGTTATTGGTGCAAAAAAGGCGCCAGGGAAGGTGGGAGGGGAATCGAATTTTGGCGCACTTTACCACGTGGTGTTCGATTCGATTCGAACATGGCGAACACCCTGATATCCGATCGAACATGTGTTCGATAGAACACTGTTCGCTCATCTCTATGTAAAACTCTGCGTTTTCACAACATGAGCCTCCTGCCTGAAACATTATGGCATGCCTTAAAGGTCTGATAAAATTGATTTTTCACCTCTAAGACCTTAATCTATCTCCAGAATAAGGATCCCCTGATTCCCTTTGAGATTGGTGAGGACCCCCTCCCCCCCTCCATTTGTTGTCTCATTCAGGTGGTGAATGAATGGAGAGGTGACTGTGCATATGAGCATCTCTCTCCATTTACTTCCATGAGAGTAAGGGTGCATTCACATGGAGTAAAGTGGCGCTGATTCTGCCACGATAACTTGCGGTAGAATCAGCACTAATAAAAAGATTCCCATTGAGTTCAATAGGTTTCCGTCTTTCACGCGGAACACATTGAAATCAATTGGATGCCTTTTAACACATTGATTTCAATGTGTTCCGCGCAGAAGATGAACCCGTTGAACTCAATGGGATTCTTTTTATCAGCGCTGATTCTGCCGTGAGTTATTGTGGCAGAATCAGCGCCACTTTACTCCGCATGAATGCACCCTAATGGGGAGACAGTCGAAAAAACCAAGCATCTTTCAAAGGTTCTAAATATATAAGGTGGAAAGATCCCTTTAACTGTAGATTGTAAATAATACCATGTGTTTCAGGGTACTTACTTTTGACATTGGGAATCGTTCAGACCGCACTGCCAGAAGCCACAATAAGGCTCCGCACATAAACATCTTACTTAAAATACAAATCATGGTCTCGGGCAATGCCTTGTGGGAAGAGGTGAATTTCAAACAGGCTCATGAGAAAATACCAACACAATGAGCAATGAGTCACATCTCACTTTCATTATCATGTGTTTCCTCCAAGGAGCACTTCAGGTGTCAGCTACAGGACAGATGAAGATAAAGCATGATACAAAAGACCATTTGCTTTACTTAAACAAATAGGAACCAATGCATTCTGCACATTAAATTAAATGGGAAACCATTTATTTCTATGTGCAAGCATCCTTTCTACAACATTGAAGAACGGAGCAACCGCTGTAGGAATTCCACATCAAATAGGAGAGTGAATAATGTAGATCCAAATGAAAATAGTCACAATAAAGCAAACGGAAATCATAAAAAGAAACTATCATTCAGCTGCCGGTGCCTTTCTGCAAGAATTTACGGACTTCTATGGATAGTCATTGGGGCTTCTTTCTTTCATGCTGTAATGTGTTCTCGCCACTTTTGCTTTTTGGTGAGAAATTGGGGCGTGGTCTAAATGAAGATCCTTTTGTGGGGGCTACTATAGGACTTTATACTGTGTGTAAAGGGGCCACTATTGGGCATTATATTGTGCAGAGGGGCCGCTATAGGATATTACACTGTGTGGAGGGGCTGCTATGGGACAGCATACTGTGTGGAGAGGCCACTATAAGGCATTATTGTGTATGGAGGGGACACCATGGGACATTATACTGTATGGATTCCTCTATGGGGCATTATTCTGTGTGGGAGCCACTATAGGACATTATGATGTGTGTGCAGGGGTCACTATAATTCATTATGTGTGGAGGGGCCACTATGGGACATAATACTCTGTGGAGATCACTATGGGACATAATACTATATGGAAGCCACTATGGGACATAATACTGTGTAGGGGCCACAATGGGACATCATACTGTGTGAAGGGGCCACTATAGGCCATTATTTTTAACAAAGTGTCCAGGAATTGGTTTAAAATATTTTTTTCCTATTTTCCTCTTCTAAACCTTTGCGTGTCATTAACAAGTGCATCTTATAAAGTGAAAAATAAGGTAAATAAGGTAATACTGACTTAATTATATATAATGGGGGTATATGTACATAATTAATAATGAGAACTAACCATTGTTCTGCTTTCTTTGAAGATTTGCACACTGGAATTGCAGGTGAAAATTCCATAGAACTTACAGTGATAGTAAAGTGGATGGGCTTAAAGGGGGTTTTGAGGGCAAATAATACTGATAACCAAACCTTAAGATCATATCAGATTGCAGGGAACTGCTACCTGGGATTCACTGTTCTGCTGTTTTTTCTCATGTACTGTCTGTGCTCAGTTACTGCTGCTCAGTACTCTTGCTGCTCAGACCCCTGCAAATATTGTCAAAATTGCATAAAAACAATGGTGTTTTTATAAGCCAATAAAAATGATACAAAAAGTGTTGGAGAAAGAGGCCTTTCCCGTATTTCTGGACAAACACATTGTGCTCCACATTATGCAGTGGAGCACAGCAAAAAGCACTGCAGAAAAAAACAGTGAAAACGCATCCCATTTTTTCCGTATTTTCCATAGCAATTTTGCAGTTTCCTCTGCGGATGTTTGGACCTTTTGACCTGTACGGAAAATGACAGCATTTTTTTTTTTTTAAAGTGTTTTTGAAAACGCAATTTTTTTTGCTGCAATTTTTTTCCCTTAATCTGTAGTATGCAAGAATCCCATCCACTTTGCAGGTACTATTAAACACAGTGTTTTTGCAATGGGCGGTTTAATCCCTCAATAGAAAATTTCTAACAAAGTAATAAGTGCATTTATCTACAACTGAGTGTTCTCAAAAGCTATATATATATTATTTAATTCATTTCAAAATAATAGAATTAAGTATGTCATACCTGCTGATGAATGGTGAATAGGTTTGTTCTAATGCTTTATATTAAAAGTAGTTATTGCATTACGGTAATGCTTACTAAGCTTTTAGTCTATCAGTATAATGAGAATGGAGATGAAGACATCAGCTAACATCCAGGAAAAAGTAATTAACAGATATTATGGAAGTAAATAGCCAGTACATTTTAATTCTTGACCTGGCTTATAGCCTGACCTCTAAATATTGACAGTCACGGAATTAGGGAAGTTCTAAAAGGTCACATTCTGATTACATTTTCTGAAAGGTCACTGATAATTGCCAGGGAGTGTCACACATCATCACAATAATGCTAGTATTTTCTTTCATCAATATAAAATATGCTGAAAAGGTCCGCAATGATTCATCGAGCAAGATGTCCAATAGCACATAGCTTTATAGGAGTGGTAGACTGCCATCTAATAAGTCTGTGTTTTCATAGGTAGCTCCAACGTAAAATGAATGGTTCTGGTTCCCCTCTTTTAAACTTATTCTCATGGATCTATAACATATGATATGTAAGCAACAATATTATATTCAGTAATTCTAATAATTAATAATAATAATAATAATACTTGATGTTTGCAATAGTAATGCCCAGAATTATTATACAAATAGTTCAATTCTACAAAGACATGTATATGGTCTCTAGTTAATATCATCCTAAAGTCTAGAGGGGTGCTTTGCTTTTTGGAGCTAGCTCCTTCAATGTTGAGTGGCACATATTGTAATAGTGTAGACCAGGAACTGCATTTTCCAAAAAACAAAAACATAGGGAATAACATAAAAAGTGCATTACGAATTGCAGTTATTGTGTGAAATGCGTTAGGTTCTCAGGTAAATGTCAATCAGGGCATACAACAGTAAGAATATATTCTTGTATTCTAGTTTTACAACACTTATTGAACATAAGACATGTCTAAAATTTAATAATGAACTACCAAGCTTGAAGGGGAGGACAATATTCCCCTATTTGTTATCCATTTTGGATAGCTTATAATTGGTACATACTTACAACCTATTTTTACATCCCATATAAACAATCATTTTGGTGAGACAATCAATACTGCACTACAGTATGTGTTCTGATATAGCGTGTAATTATCTCAGCAAGCCGCAGTATTATGTGTCTCTATGTGTGCCAATCCATTTGACAACTTGAGTCAAATATTAATTCTAGAGGGCATAATTAACCCCAGTGGCTTTGTCACAGTCTGGAAGCCGTTCAGTTCTCTGCTCTTCGGATGACTATTGTTTCCAGTACACTGAAATGTAGCCTGCCGTTATAACTGCAGAATTACGTTCTTGTTATTTGATGCCAAACAATAGAAATATTGGTATTTTTTCCTAACCCCTCCCCCAATATAAATTCATACAACACCTCCAAATTAATGCGTAGTAAAACTTGTATAAATTAGACAGAAATCCATCTTTTCCTAAATACGAGCTTCCCAGAATACATGAAAACTTTTTTTTATGAGCCTTATTTCCTCTTGATTTATGACTGGGTAATAAGTAAGAAGAACAGATGCCTGCTCCATGAACAAAGTATGCATTCGGATATGTTATGTGTGGGTTTTTTTATAATGCTACACTAAATTATAGTCTGTCTGCATTGGTAATTTTGCGGAGAACAGATGGCGAAATCTTAGTTGCAAGGGATGCAACCATTAAAAGAGCAAAGCCTGCCAAAGGAAGATTCATTCCGACTGAGATATTTATTCTTCCAGTGGACTTCAAAGGAAAATACAAACTTACGTTAAAGCAAATGTTTATCTCATACTCAGCAGCAGTTCCATTTTGTCATGTTAAAACTATATTTTATGTATAGCTGTAGTATATTATATAAGTATAAAGGTAAAAAGTATGGGACAAATCTGAACCAGTAACATATAGCCTAAAAGGATCCCCTAGTCTATCGCTATTTCTAAAACAAGAATAAACCCTTATAGTATCATACAATAAATACAAAAGCCGCCATCTAATAAACCATATTGGATCTGTGATAAACATTATAAATTGTACTTTTTATAATGAAAGAGATTAGACAGTAATATGCTTGATAAGGTTTGATAAAGACACACGTCCATCAAATCCAACCTAGAACCCTACTAAGTTGATCAGCGGAAGGCAAAAAAATCCTATGAGGCAGATGTTAATTGCCCCGTCACAGTGAAAAAAAATTCCAAATATAGTAATTGGCTAAGTTCCTGGATCAAAAGTCTATTCCAAACGTTCTAGTTCATATAACCTGTTATATGTTTACGTTCAAGGAAGTCATCTGGCCCACTCTGAAACTTGTATTTTATGATATTATGTTGTTGTTTCAGCCATCACCACATCCTGTGGCAGTGAGTTCCACCACTCTTAATGTAAAGAAGCCCCCAAGACTATGGACAAGTCTTTTTTCCACTAGACATAGATGATGCCCCACTACAATTGTTACGGGCCTTGGCATAAAGAGTTCATTAGAAAGATCTCTGTCCTGTCCATTCTTATATTTGTATATATAAAAAACACGAAAACTTGGTGATCTTCAGTAGTTGATACCTTTTTAATGGCTAACTCATAATGATGACAAATGGCTAATGTTTCGAAGCGCAAAAGGCTCCTTTGTCAAAGCAAATTTAAAAACATTTTTGAAGGATGCATATATATATATATATATATATATATATATATATATATATATATATATATATACAGAGCAGGCACAAAGGGTGTTAGATTTCAGGGGGAGGGGGGGAGGTTGGTTGTTAGTAGTTGGTGAGGCAATGTAAGCATTTGGTAGAGACAATGTGGTAATTGGTAGAGACAATGTAGACACTTACAGGTCCTTATCAGTTTACAAGTTACTGTAAAAAGACATGAACCCCTGTGATGCATTAAGCCCACACTCTAGTGTCTGAAACAGTGTCATGAATTTATATTCATGTATGCGCCTTTCTCTCTTAGATCTGAAATTCCCTCTCAAAATCAGAATTTTCATGTCATTGGTGATGTTGTGGTCCCCACTGCAAAAATGTTTTGACACGGGAAGGTCAGTTCTTTGTTCTTTAATAGTATGGCGATGTGAGTTCATGCGCAGTCTAAGCTGCTGTCCGGTCTCTCCAACATACAGATTTTCAGTGGAGCATTTGGTACACATAATTAAATACACTACATTGGAAGTGCTGCAGGTGAAGGTACCTAGAATGTTATATTCCTTGTTAGAGTTAGGTATCTCCATCCTGTCAGTGGTCAGTATGTGGGGGCAGGTTTTGCACCTCTTATTTCCACATGGAAATGTTCCTGTGTTGGTTGGGGATGATAATGAGCTACTGACCATCATATTCCTGAGGTTTGGTGGCTGTCTATAGCACAGGAGAGGGGGGTCCGGAAATATGGATGTTAGACGGTTGTCTTTTTGTAGTAGTGGATGTAATTTGCGTGTGATACCTCTCAGCATCTCCAGGTGTGGGTTATAAGTGACAACTAGGGGCACTCGGTTGTTCTCCTGTTTGGTATTGTATCTTAATAACTCCGATCTTGGTATTCTGGTGGCTCTGGTGATTTGGTTTTTAATCGTTCTTGGATGGTAACCCTGCCTCCAGAATGTGTCTCTGAGGACTCCGAGGTGTTCTTCTCTATCTGCAGGGTTTGAACATATGCGATGGTATCTGATGGCCTGGCTGTAGACAATGGAAATCTTTATGTGTTTCGGATGAAAGCTATCCCATCTTAGGTAGGTAGGGCGGTCAATCGGCTTCCGATACAGCGATGTCTCAATTTTGTTGTCCTGTACAGGACATATATAATATAAATATTATAAATATCATATTTTATGCATACATTTTCCCCCCTTTTTCAGGTGTTTTTTTCAAGGTATTAAAACATAAAAACTATATTAATTTTGTATTACTGTGATCACACTGTCTCACACAAAAAAGGTGGCATGTCCTTTTACTACACATTGGAAACCATAAAAGCAAAACCTGCAAGAAAAAAGCAATACTGCATTATTTATTTATTTTTCAATTTTACTCCATTCTGATTTTTTTTCCATCTTCCCAGTACATTTTACAGAACATTGAATGGAGCCATTAGTAATTACATGAAAAACAAAACAAAAAAAACCCCTCACTTTCACAAGTTATAGAAATGGAAAAATAAAAACGTTATGGCTTTTAAAAGTCAAGGATTAACAGAACAAAAACAGAAAACTAAAATGTCTGTATTCTGTATGGGTTCATTACCTTCTCTGCACTCTACATCAACTATGTATTAGTTATATACAGGTGCCCAAATTGTGCACAGTATTCAATGTGGTCTCATCATTCCCCTTTGTATCACAATTCTATACATGAAAAACATGAGGACGTGGCATGACATATTTATTGTTACACACGGGTTTAAAAAGTCTCAAAAGAAAGGAATGTAACTAAGAAGCATTGAAGAAATACCAAATTTTGAGACATGCATACCATTTTTTTCACAATTTGGCGTACATGTATAGCACTCAGAGAATGGCATGCAAGAGAGGTGTGCCTAGCAAGTTGTGCCAAATATAATGTCATGAGTTGCATGAATTTTGCTAAAATGTGTGCATTTTGAGTTATTCATTACTAACTGGGTCGTATACTGGGGATCAATGTGTCATGCCCCAACTAAAATAACATCTTTGTCCAAATCTTAAAACAGCTGCTGTTGAATAGTTAAGTAGCATTAGACTTATGCAATAGACATATAGAATACATAGTAAATATGTTATTGGTGGGCGTCTGACTGCAGAGAGCCTCACTGATAATGTTCTGATAATGTCCATGTTTGGATGTAATGTCCCTCGTTGCTGTTTTGGAGGACTTGGTGGCATTTCCATGACTAAATGAAGATTAACTAAAACAGCTACAAAGTCTGTAAGATGAGTTTGTTTCTATAAGCTTCCATATAGACTGCTACAAACATGCACCGTAAAAAAAAATGCCAACTGCCACTTCCCACTTTGACCTTCTGTAGCTTCAAAGCAGCAAGTGGGGCACAGAACTTCCCATTTTCCAATCATTGAGGATCACAAGTATAAATCTTTAACATAATGATGAGGGGTAACACCTTCCAAGTGGGTTGTTGTTGGGATGATCTAAAAGGGGTTGACCACTTTCAGACTAATATTGAGAGTTAAATCTTATTGTTTGTATAATAAAAAGTTGTACAGTTTTCTGCATCAATTCTTCATCTTTTTTACTTTCATTTATTCTTTTACTTCCAGTAGGTAAAAATCAGTCCATGGTCAGGCGATAATACAGTCCATGGTCAGGCGATAATACAGTCCATGGTCAGGCGATAATACAGTCCATGGTCAGGCGATAATACAGTCCATGGTCATGTGATAATACAGTCCATGGTCACGTGATAATACAGTCCATGGTCATGTGATAATACAGTCCATGGTCATATGATAATACAGTCCATGGTCATATGATGAGCACACAGGTGCACAGCTCATTATAATCATAGGACAGTAATCTGACATCTTCCTAATAACGAGCTGTGCACCTATGTATCCATCACTTTATGGTGGACTGTATATCACATGACCATGGACGGATTTGTATCCACTAGAAGTAACAGAATAAATGACAGCAAGCAGAGATCTAGAAAACCACAAAGAATTGAAACAGAAAATATATTTGAAAATTGTATATCTTTTTATTATTCAAATAATACGAATTATCTCTCCATATTGGTCTGAAAGTGGCCAACCCCTTGAAAAGCTGCAGGTTGGAATATTTCATGTTTATGCTGCTATCATACTTTGCTGTTAACCTGCTGCTAATATGCCCAGTGCAACGCAAGTCTAACACTGGATTTTATACATGACAAAATATAGGTTCATTTTGACTTTACAATGAAACTGATCCAGACAACATCTAAATATAGAATCAATATAAAAAAGGAAAGAAGCTGGGAGTACATTGCAGTACAATCTTTGGGAACCAAGAACACAATTATGTATACATGACATTTCTAATCTCTATCTGCTCTATTTATCTACTGTCATATCTTTCTAACACCGTTATTGTATTACTTGCTGTATAAGACAGTAATAAATGTATTAACATGCCTAGTTCTTGGTGCAAATTGAATGAATGAAATGGAACAGTATTGTTTTGTACAACGATGACCTTTAGAACACAAGATCATGCAATCCCTGTTTGCACTTAACAAGTCCCATTCCAGGAAACTGAAAATCTCTGCAGCTATGTAACACTTTACACAATGTTAAACCTTTATACATTATGTATTGTAGAGCAATCCCTTGAAAGTGTGAATGAATCATGTCAGCTTCTATACTCTCTAGTCACTTCAGTCTGACTAACCATCTAACCTTTAACGGAACAAGAGATGAAACCAATAGAGGAAGCAATGTAGAACATATAATATTTAATGTAGATATGTAGATATGTAGATATGTAGATATGTGCAGCAGGCATTCAACTTGGACAAGAAATAACATTTACATTTTGAATTTGGTCCAAGAATTTAATGTCCAGTTGAATATCTAACAAAACACCATTAATGCAGTCAATACACATTTAGATGCTGCCAAGTCACAATTTACATCCATCTACAATAGCATCAAATGGCTTCTTATGAGGTGTCTGTCAAAATCATGGATTTTTACCTATAAAATGTTATCGGCATTTCTCCGGAGGAGATTGGAAATAAAAGATAACTTCTATTTAAGATGGGTTGTGATCATATAGGATTGGATTTCGACCCAAATTTTCCATAAGTTTTGGTTTTGAACAAAAACTATTGGGGTTCATCACCCACGAAACATTATTATACTCTGGGGTCTTCTCAGTGGAGCCCATGGGGTGATAAAAAATAACAAACCTTTATGCTCATCTTACCTCACCTCTCCTGGGTATCCTTGCGGCCCCTGTCAGTGCCCCATTTTATGGTCGAGCACTGGGTGTGATGACCCAGAGAGACAGCAAGGATGCCCATTAGAGGTGAGGCAAAGTTCACCCAACTCTAGTTCTATTTAGGACGAGTGCATACACTTTCTATCTAAGGATGTTGTTCATAAAGGTTTAATTGAAGATGAGTTGCTGGTTATACAGATTCTACTGAAGATGAGTGATGGTCATATAGGTTCTATCAAAAATGAGTGATGAGTTCTAAGATGAGTGCTGCTGTCTAGAATGAGTGAGTGCTGATCATGCAGGTTCTATCTAAGATAGGTGCAGTAGGGACTGCCACCTCTGCACCACCCCTGCACCACCTATAGCTACAAGAGTCCAGGTCATATATTACTGACCTCTTTTCTGTGGCTCAGGTACCCAGCAATTATGCATTGATTTTAAATTCTACAGCAGATTTTTCTTTTAGTTTTATATCATAAACCAGCAAATAATCCTCAGGGAACATAGTTCCATAATAAAAATGACTGGCATGTTTATTTTGCTTACTTATATGGCTCCATCATATTCTGTAGTACTTTAAAGATTGTCAATCACTACTGCCCCATATAGGGACACAATGCGCCACCATGATATATTGTAAAATAGGATATAAGAAGAACTTACAAATAATTGGACACTTAGGATGAATGTATATACCTTCCTTTAAGGTAGTATATAGCATACCACTCAGGACTTCACAGTGGTGGTCCTTATCTGTACCTATAGCATAGAGCATCCCGGTGTGCTCTAAACCTATTTTACCAGCTGTCTCTTGGAGCTATCAGACTAATCTGTAAGTATTGATACAGTAGTGGTATGGTCTATTACATAGGCAATTCATAGGTACAGTGGATTATAATATTTTATTTATGCTACTGTATGCAGGGGGAATGATGGAAATTGATTGTTCATTCTCCTGTATTTGCATCAATATGTGTAAAATGTTGATGCAAATTAGAGCCAAAAGACACGTTATATCATTAACTCATGCACATTCACTAGAGTATTGGGCAATGTAAGTCTACCCTTACTGTGAGAAGCACTGCTGCATTTTTAATAGGGAGAAAGGAAGCAACAGCCAGACAGATATGTCAGCAGTTTGGGCAATGATAATCTAATATGTATGGGGACTTTTAGGATGTAGATATGAGAAGAGAATTTTGTTTCATTTCCTTGTTTCCAAGTCCATAGAAGATCCATAGAAGTCCATAGAAGATCTAAATAGAAAACCAACTAAGCTGTTTTTGTAAAAGTTATATTTCCAGGATAACATTCAAAGTGTTTCCCACGAAGTAAAGACTGTAGGACCATCCTTTGATTCCACATTCAACCTGGGCACAGCCAAGTGAAATGTGGGTGAGACTGATGGTGGTCGGCACTCCCATCCACTTCAATGTAAGCAATGGTAATGGCTAGAGATGAGCGAACAGTGTTCTATCGAACACATGTTCGATCGGATATCAGGCTGTTTGATGTGTTCGATTCGAATCGAACATCACGTGGCAAACTCCAAAAAAATTTGATTCCCCTCCCACCTTCCCTGGCGCTTTTTTTGCACCAATAACAGTGCAGGGGAGGTGGGACAGGAACTACGACACCGGAGGCATCGAAAAAAATCAGAAAAAGTCATTGGCTGCCGAAATCAGGTGACCTCCATTTTAGACGAATAGTGGATTTCAAATCCGGGTCATATGAGAATGTGAACTTTGTGACTAAGAGACAGGGATAGCTGTACAGGCAGGGATAGCTAGGGATAACCTTTATTTAGGTAGGAATGTTATTAAAAATAACTTTTTGGGGCTCTATCGGATGTGTAATTGTGATTTTTGTGACATAAACTTTTTCCCATAGGAATGCATTGGACAGCACTGATTGGCCAGAGTACGGAACTCGACCAATCAGCGCTGGCTCTGCTGGAGGAGGCGGAGTCTAATATCGCTCCACACCAGTCTCCATTAAGGTCCGACCTTAGACTCCGCCTCCTCCGGCAGAGCCAGCGCTGATTGGTCGAAGGCTGGCCAATGCATTCCTATGGGAATGCAGAGACTTAGCAGTGCTGAGCCAGTTCTGCTCAACTACACCGTGTGCCGAGTGTGCACACTCGGCTCTGCTATATCAGATGGGCTGACCGGCACACGGTGTAGTTGAGCAGAACTGGCTCAGCACTGCTAAGTCTCTGCAGTAGCAGGCTCTGCTACATCTGATGTAGCAGAGCCGAGTGTGCACACTCGGCACACGGTGTAGTTGAGCAGAACTGGCTCAGCACTGCTAAGTCTCTGCATTCCCATAGGAATGCATTGGCCAACCTTCGGCCAATCAGCGCTGGCTCTGCCGGAGGAGGCGGAGTCTAAGATTGCTCCACACCAGTCTCCATTCAGGTCCGACCTTAGACTCCGCCTCCTCCAGCAGAGCCAGCACTGATTGGTCGAATTCCGTACTCTGGCCAATCAGCTCTGGCCAATGCATTCCTATGGGGAAAAGTTAGCTTGCGAAAATCGCAAGCTGACAGGGATTTCCATGAAATAAAGTGACTTTTATGCCCCCAGACATGCTTCCCCTGCTGTCCCAGTGTCATTCCAGGGTGTTGGTATCATTTCCTGGGGTGTCATAGTGGACTTGGTGACCTTCCATACACGGATTTGGGTTTCCCCCTTAACGAGTATATGTTCCCCATAGACTATAATGGGGTTCAAAACCCGTTCGAACACTCGAACAGTGAGCGGTTGTTCGAATCGAATTTCGAACCTCGAACATTTTAGTGTTCGCTCATCTCTAGTAATGGCCAAAGTACAACCTTGGAGCTGGGGAAAGGTTTTGAAAACGTCACTTCATGAGACAACCCCTTAAAGCTTGTAGCTTAAGATAGATTAAGTGTTTTACCCAAAATATTGTTTACTGATCTTGCACCCTTTGTCAGAAAGAGTTAAATATCCTGGGTGTTAAGAGCCTAGGTTTCAGACCACTTCTCTTATGTGGATGCAATACTCAGCTGGAGATCATTTACTAGTGAACTCTAATCTCTTCTCTTTGCTGTGAGTGACAGCTATTGGAGCTTTCTCACAGCTCTGTGAAGTGATAATGGCTAGAACAGTGCCTTCATCAGTGTCTTTGTTATTTCTGTATGTAGATATAGCACATTACAGGTCTGAGCTGCACATGCACACCTTTAAGGGGGTGTTCACACTTCACAGCCTCTCTGATGGGGAACAGTTTTTTTCAGCCGGACACAAAGTGTCAAATAGATGGGTTTTAAAGCTGACTGCCGTGAAGCCGTCCCCAGTACACTTTCACTGGGGCTGAGAATGGAAATCCAGCGGAATGACACAGGACAGACATTGGCACAAGTGTCAACACCCTCTAAGCCTGCCCACCCACTGCCAACCAGGAAGTGGATGCGAGAGGAGACAGGAGAGCAAGTGAAACCCTGAGATGAGAAAATCCCTTTAAATCTTAATGCTGACAAACTGATTCATCAATGAATTCAAGTGAATTTGACATCAATGTGTGAATTTTCAAAATTCCAATCAGGCAAAACAAAATAAAAACATTCTGATCCCTATTAAAAAATGAAGTCTGCATATTTGGAGGTATTGACCTTATACCTTAACTTGATGTCAGTTTTCAGACATTTTTGGGGGCTTCAGAACAACAATATAATTTTTGGTTATGGGTCCTTTAAATATAAAAGCATTTTACAGCAAATATTTTGTGCATAAGAAAATGACTTTGTGCTTAGATAAATGCTCCATATCCATGTCTAGAGATAGGTAATATAAATGTGAATCAATATCCCGCATTTGACAGTAAAACGCTTTAATGCTTAGAAGAATAAAAAATCCTATCTAACAGAGCGCTGATGCTTCACTAAACAATATATTATCTAGATACATCTGTGAGATTCGGGAGTCGCCCTAAACCTTATTTATTTTCAAACTATTTTCTACTGCAAATCAGATAAAATCTGTCAAGAGTAGCAAAACTATTTCGTTCAAATGTGATTTTTCAAACTGCAACATCTGTTGTGCCTATCCAAAATTTATGGATATTTCCTGAGGCCAGAGATGTAAGTGTATCACAATCAATCTTTCACCATGTTTACAATTACAGCACAAGTAAAAAGTTTCGGCTGAAGTGTGCATACTTACCAGTTGTGATGTTAATGATATTGTTTCTATAAAGCAATTATTGCCTAGGTTTATGTCGATATTCAACAAGTCTGCTGATATAACATGCTCGTAAATCCTATAAAACAAGCCAGCTTCCAAGTCTCGTTATCTGTTATCTGTTATACCTTATCTGTAACAACTCAGACTAAAATGTCTGCTGATTGCTCAGACATGATCAGTGCTAATATTCCACTTTTATTTAGTAAAAAATTAATAAATGCATTTAGAAACTACTATAGATTGTAATAAATGTTGTGCCTAAATGAAAGTTTACCTGAATGTTGGATTGGCTGTCACCAATGGAAATCATATTGAACATTTGTAGCATATAGATAAAACTTGGATAGATATTGTGCCTTTTCATGTTAGTATATTTGTGCTATATTCTATCACTTATGAAAATCAAGGCTTGTTTTGCGCCATTCTCTATAAATGACTCTGCTATCTATTTTTTTTTTTAATGCTTTAATGCTTTTTAGCGCCATCATATTCCGCACACTTTACAGACATAGTCAGTAACGGTCCCATAAAGAGCTCACAATCTACATTCCCTATCAGTATGTATTTGGAATATGGGAGGAAACCAGAGTACCTGAAGAAAACCCATGTAAACACAGGAAGAACATATACACTCCTTGCAGATGTTGTCCTTGGCAGGATTCAATCCCAGAACTCCAGCATTGCAAGGCTGCAGTGCTAGCCACTGAGACATGCTGCCCTTAAAATACTGATACTGACATAACAATAACATATATAGCACAATGGCAGACTTCACACGAGCTCTTCTGGTGCTTAAAACAGCAGATTCAGGATGATAGCTTCTTTGATCTCTAAAGTTTAGTATGAAAATTGTTTAAGAGAAATCATTTTATTATCTCATTTCATTATCTCCTGACCTTGTACAAGTACAGCTCTCATTGCAGGTTTGGGTGGCCATTCCATCACATCTAGTCTTCTGGATCCTCTCTCACCTCTCTTAGGGCGGTTACACCATGTGTGACCCCCGCCTTAATGTTTCTGCAACTTACACTTTAAGGCAAAGGCCCCACTGGGCGGAAACGTAGCGCTAAAGCGCTGCAAGAAGAACCGCGGCGTGAACGCATTGCGGTTATTCCCGCAGCACTTTCAACAGAAAGTTCACTGAGTTTTCCTCCGCAGACTTTCTGTTACAATTATATCTATAGGAAAGCCCCTGGCTGCTTGCATGGGTCAAACCCCATTGTCCATTCATTGGGTTCCTTTACACATTTTTCTATCCTTGGACTTTGTCCCAGGCTCCTCTGGACTCCATTACCCTGGTCAGTCTTCTCACACATGTGCAGACTCTCGTAGCATTGATGCCATGTGCACCAAATCAACTGCGTACGCCAGCTACCGTTTTTTCCCCAAAGCTTCACTACCCCTGCATTCTCACTCTTGATAAACCATCATGATGATAAGACCAATGGCCATTAGTGTTCATGGCTTAGCTACATCCCATGTTAAAGATAATAAGCTATTCCCCACACAATATAAAGTATCAATATTTCAATGATCATTTAATTTCTGCATGTGTTTCATCATTCAGGATCTATTCACATACTTTTTGTAGTGTACATGCAGCAATTTGTTATTGGTTTTCCAAAAATTTCTGGTTCCTTGTGAGAATTGAGATTTGAGAACATGAGATCTTTGGGGTTTGCCAGTTACAATTCATTACTATACTCTGGCGTAAATACTTTGTACTGTGAGACTCCAGAGTATAATAATAGAACGTCTGGTTCAGATGCCTGACAAATTAGACCTTAGGTGTATAGACATCTATGGAAACTTTAGATATATAAATGTCAAACACACACTATATAAATGAAAACACAGCTTTACTATGACCGAAGCATACAAGCAGTAATATTTATCAGACATATAAAGACATACTGTAATAAAGAAGAATGACTTACTGTGTGTAATTTATTGCATGTTATATGTAAATTGTGCTACCAGCTTCTAATGGCTGTATACTAACTCACTGGAGTGGCACATTCATGACAACAGAAAGCTTTTTAAAGTAGATAAGTAGCAGCAGACACTGCTTACAATGTCATCAGTGGTTTCCATTACAAGAATTACTGTCCTTTTAGGATTTTGGAAGATTTAATTACCAAGGAACTTTCACTTTCTATTGCCTCTAATGTTCTAATGAGTAAGTGAACTTTGAATTACTAGTTTCAATGGTGCACCAACAATAAAAATAATATATACTCATTGCAAGGTTAACATTAAGCCAATGATATATGGAAAGTATTAAACATTGCAGTGCTTCTCAATATCCACCGTTAGGATCAGAATAAAAACATTACGTTTTGTAAATTTTCCATAATGTGAAAAATTTCCCAAAGGCTTGAATTTAGTATGTCCTTTACTAACGCTCTTTGCTTCCTTCTGCCCAGTGTGAAATGTTTCTAATGCATTATCTAGCATAGAAACAGGAATATGTGAACTATAGTAATGCTTGTTTGACATATATGTAGGTCTATTCTGTTAGATATTCGCATTCTTATGGGTATGTTCACATGTAGGAATCTGTGGCAGGTTCTTAACCAAATCACAGCAGGAAACAGAAAAAAATCAGCGTCCCGCTTGATCTTTCTGTGAATTCTGCGGCTTGATACTCCCTGCTGAGAAGGCCCATTCATCTGGTCCCAATAAGCAATGGAAAGCCGCAATGGAATACCCTTTATTTTTTCTTCATTTTTTACTGTGTGCTCCAATGCTGATACAGTTCACCCTTTAGTGTTCTTTAGTGTTCTTGTTCTTTTAATGAGTTACTATTAGAGATGAGCGAGTAGTATTCGATTGAGTAGGTATTCGATCGAATACTATGGTATTCGAAATACTCTTACTCGACTGAGTACCACTCGCTATTTGAATGGAAAAGTTTGATGCAGAACCAGCATTGATTGGCCGAATGCTATACAGTTGGCCAATCAATGCTTGTTCTTCTCCTACCTTTAGAAGTCTTCTCCGTGCAGGTTCCCTGCGGCGTCTTCCAGCTCTGAATTCACTCTGCCAGGCATCGGGCCTGGACAGAGCCGACTGCGCATGCCTGCTTGTAGTTCGGACATGCGCAGTCGGCTCTGTCCAGGCCCGATGCCTGGCAGAGTGAATTCACAGCCGGAAGATGCCGTGGGGACGCTGCACGGAGAAGACTTCTCGGAGGATCCAACCCGACCCTTACTCGTGGACTTGGTAAGTATAATTTGATCGAATGTTGCCTACCCCAGAAACGAGCATTTTCCCCCCATAGACTATAATAGGGTTCGATATTCGATTCGAGTAGTCGAATATTGAGGGGCTACTCGAAACAAATATCGAATCTCAAACATTTTACTGTTCGCTCATCTCTAGTTACTATCTTTACCCAAATATCCAAAAATCTGTCCACAGGTTGTGCGTGCTATTGAAGTTCATCTCCACCTTTATGGACGTCAATCATGGACCAATGTGTTTCAAGAAGAACGCAGCATTATATTTCTAATCCTTAACAACCCCTTTAAATCCTGGTGTAACACGCAACCCCTAAGGCTCTGTGCTAGGCGTTACAAATGGTACCAGTTTACTTTAAAGAAACCTTTTACTATGTATTACCAAACAATCTTATGTCACAAAAACAGTGTCTGCAATATAACAGTACAATTCTTTGTCGGCAAACAACCATTCAGTAAATAAAAATGAAATGAATTGTTCCTAAAGATGATGTTACAGTCATGTATAAATTGTATGCATGCACTCAGCAATAAGGGGGAGTTGTATTTACACAGAATCATTGTCAGACTGACAAAATGTCAGCATCTTGTTGTTAATAAGAGAGAGTAACATTTAGCTGATACAATGAAGCAAGAAGCAAATCAGACATTGATACTGATAACATGCAAGCTCAAGATGTTTGATAGCAAAGAAACTCAATGAATGAATGTGAGTAAAAAGTCATTAGCACCCCGACAGAAGATGTGCCAAGACTAGTCTGCATCCAAGGGTAATTGAATCCACAGGCAGGAAAATAGTTTGAGCCAGTTCCAGCTCCTCATTGCTTCCAATACATCACACATCTTGTTTTCTATTAGCACACGCATTGCTGAAATGCAATATTTATCAGAAACACTATTTTAAAACTTAAAATCTTTTTTGCAGGCACTCCAGCCACTGTACATGAGTGTGTAGGAGTAATGAAAAGACAAATATGATATACTACATTTAATCTTAACTTATTTTTCGGAATTACAAAGCCGGGTAAATAATAATTGTCATTTTTGTTGTCATTTATAGACTCCTCCAAGATCATGTCTTTGTATGAGCCTGAATGTCAGCAGCATAAACAAATGGAGTGGAGTGTACAGGCAGGTACAGTGCTGATAGCGGAATATCTTACCATTCAGATTCTGATTATATGCACAATCATTTTATGGACCAGTTTATTGAAACCCCAACAAGACATGATGTTCTGTTAAATTTCATAATGTCTAACCATTTAGACTTTTGGAAATGTCACTGTGTAACAATGGTGGTCTACAATTACCATCGTACTCCCAGCAGGCGCTGTTCCCTGATCACCTTGCTTTCTCAATGTGCTTGTTTTCTCTGCCTGTGCGTCTCCATTTGGTCTTCCTCCTGCTGCTAATAAACCTGGACCTGCCCATAGGTCAGTCATGTCCTCACTGTTAGCAATCTGAGAGTACTGGTATACCTGTGAGCCTGATTTAGCCAATCACATCCAAGCAACATAGGTTCATGGTCTTCCAGTTCCTGTGAGGGATTCCTGCTTGTGCTCCTACTTGATTGTCCGTGCATTGACCCTGGTCTATTTCTCCACTCTGACCTTCGGACTGGACTTGCTCATGCTTTTGTCTGACCCTCTGATGCTTCACACAATTGTCTCTGTGGCTTTTGAGTCAGCTGCCACCAGTGGCTGAAATGCTGACCATAGCAGCAGGAGCGTGCGAGCTTAGATGTCCCTGGGGGCCCGTGCTGCTTTTTTTTTTTTAATAGGTCGTTGATAACGGGCCCTATTTACTTACCGGTCACTGCTCCTGATCACAACTGCATCCACTTTCCCTTCAACCCTTCAGCCCTCTCCATGTAAAGATAGTATATATACTGTCTACCAATAAGTATTTGGACACCCATGCAAATGAAGATATCTGCGGTGTCACCCCTTCCGCCATTAAATATTGTGTAAGAAACAGCATTGGCATTAGTCATATGCAAGATGCCACAAAGTGCAGAGTTGTCCAATTTTGAGAAAGGGGTAATTGTGAGGTACCACAGAAATGGTTGATCCTTAAGGGACATAGCAAGCAAACTGAATTACCCAAAATTGACAGTGGCCTATGTGATTACGGAGTGGAAGGTGAACGGTGATTGTTGGAATGTGCCCCGATTTGGAAGACCCCGAAACTGGGAGATAGTGACCAACGAGCGCTGACCAGATAAACCACACACAATTGATGGCTCACATACACCAGGAGTTTCAACAGGCATCCGGGAGTATTGTGTCCTGGTATTGGGTTCTACCAACTATCGAATATGTTATAAATGTTGTTTTTCTATTCTACCACAGGTGTCCAAATACTTATTGGTAGACAGTGTAGGACATTATACAGTGTAGAGAGGCTAGGCTACTATATGACATTATACACTGTAGAGGGACCCCTATGAAACATTATACTGTGTGGGAGAGCCACTATGGGATATTTGCAATGTGGAGGGGTCACTGGGACATTATACTGTGTGGATGGCCACTATGGAACATTATACTGTGTGGAGGGGCTGCTATGGAACATTAAACTGTGTGGATGGGCAACTGTGGGACATTATACTGTAGGGAGGGACCACAATGAGACATTATATTATGTGGAGGGGTCACTGTGGGATATTATACTGTATGAAGGGGCCCCTGTGGGACATTATACAGTGTGGAGGGCCACTATTAGACATTATACTGTGTGCAGGAGCTACTATTGGATGTTAAACTGCGTAGAAGGGGACACTATGGGACATTATACTCTGTGAAGGACACTATGAGACATTATACTATATGGAGGTCACTATGGGACAGTATACTGCATGGAGGGCTGCTACTGGGAATAATACAGTGGGGAGGGACCACTATGGGACATAATACTATATTAAGGGATCATTATAGGACATTATAGATTGTAAGCCCTCGCGGGCAGGGCCCTCTACCCCACTGTGTCAGTCTGTTATTGTTAGTATTATATCTACCTGTATATTCTGTGTATTGTATGTAAACTAGAGATGAGCGAGTAGTACTCGATCGAGTAGGTGTTCGATCGAATACTATGGTATTCGAAATACTCGTACTCGATCGAGTTCTACTAGCTGTTCGAAGTTAAGATTCGATGCAGAACCAGCGTTGATTGGCAGAATGCTATACATTGCCAATCAACGCCGGTTCTTCTGTTACATTTAGAAGCAAGTGTTCCCTGGTTATAAGTGGTGTCAAGGTCAGTGTTGGATCCGCTATTATTCAACGTATTTATTTATTATATCAAAGAAAGAATTAATAGCATGGTTTCTAATATGGCAGATGACACCAAGCTATGTAGTATAGTGCAGTCTATGGAAGATGTTCAGACATTGAAAGCTGGCAAACATACGGGGGGGAATTTATTGAGATTTGTTTTTCATATACCAGACTTATTCAATTCCTCCACTTCTGTGCCTAAATTATTAAAAGGCTCCATTTGACCCAGGCAACCGAAATTACTCATTATAATAAATTTGTCAGGCCAAGACATTCATTAATATCTCAGACACCGGACCTTTCTTGGTCTCCACCCCACATTCCCCAGTTTCATAAAAATTGGCAAAACCAATAATGAGGTGAAACTTTGGCACAAGAAAGGACTTTGTAACAAAAATGTGTCACATCTAAGATCACATACGCGAGATAACTGCCATAGGCGAATTAGTAAATTTCCCCCATTGATTGTGCGGACATCCACTTGGCAAAAGACATTCAAAGTGGATAGTTATTCATCTGGGTATTATTAATCTGCATGCATCATATATATATATATATATATATATATATATATATATATATATATATATATATATTAGTGGGGGAGGGGGGTAAAACTAAAAAAATAGAATGCAGTGCCATTACAAGACTTGTATCTTGTGCATTTTTTTCTTAATTTTCTTTAGATCAATCGATCAAATTTGATAATTTATGCAAATCTCTTTTCTTTAGCTTTGCTCTCTCCTATGCCTTTTTCAGCTATACTCAATATATACTGTAACTATGTAAGATATATATATATTTTTTTTTTTGTAGATTGTGAGCCCCACATAGAGCTCACAATGTACATTTTTCCCTATCAGTATGTCTTTTTTGGAATATGGGATGGAAATCCATGCAAACACGGGGAGAACATACAAACTCCTTGCAGATGGTTTTATGCCCTTGGCGGGATTTGAACACCAGGACTCCAGCGCTGCAAGGCTGCAGTGCTAACCACTGAGCCACCGTGTGGCCCCTATGTAAGATATTTTTATTCCTACATTAGTACATTATGACCAACAAAGTACATGTTCTGCTTTAATAGCAATATTGTATTTAAATGTAAAATTAATATATATATACATATATATATATATATATATATATATATATACATACAGTATATATATATATATATATATATATATATATATCCTATTAATATTATAAATGTGAAAGTTTGTGGGTTTGTGAGTTTGGATGTTCGGATGTTTGTTCCTCAATCACGGAAAAAACGCTCCACCGATTTGGCTGAAATTTTTCACAAACATAGTTAATACACCCGATTGCGCAATAGGCTACTTTTCGTCATAATAGCGCACATACGTTTGTGCCAGGACCCCCACAAAACCCAAACTCACACCACCATCTCTGCAATCTCACACACTTTGGACCATAGCAAGCCACAAAATTCCTATTGCCCTCTACAGCCTCGCACCTAACCCCACACAATCACATATACATATACTTTACCACTTTGCCCCTCACCCCTCACCTCCAGGAGGCTCTCTTTAACGCTCCGGAGCAGCCATGTTTGCCGACCCCCACCGCTCTGACAACCTGCGACACCGCCCACCCATGTCAATACCCCTAGGCGGTCTAATAAATGCAAAAAAAAAAAAAGTTTACAAAAAGTAAAAAAAAATATAAAAAAATAAAATAAAAAGGATTAAAAATTCAAATCATCCCCCTTTCCCTAGAACACATATAAAAGTAGTTAAATACTGTGAAACACATACATGTTAGGTATCCCCGAGTCTGAAATCGCCCGCTCTACAAAGATATACAAATATTTTTCCTGTTCGGTAAACGCCGTAGCGGGAAAAATGGTCAAAAGTGCCAAACCGCCATTTTTTCACTGTTTTGATTCTGATAAAAAATTTAATAAAAAGTGATCAAAGCAATAACATTTCCCGAAAATGGTAGAACTACAAAGTACACCCGGTCCCGCAAAAAAAGACGCCGTATACATCCCCGTACACGGACGTATAAAAAAGTTACGGCTGTTAGAATATGGCGACTTTTCAAAAAAAAATTTTTAACACAGTTTGGGATTTTTTTAAGGGGTCAAAATGTAAATAAAACCATATAAATTTGGTATCCTCGGAATCATAACGAAACACAGAATACAGGGGACAGGTCATTTTGGTTGCACAGTGAACGCCGTAAAACCAAAGCCCGTAAGAAAGTCGCAGAAATGCATTTTTTCTTCAAATCCACCCCATTCTGAATTTTTCCCTGCTTCCCAGTACATTATATAGAATAAATAATGGCGGCATCATGAAGAAAAATTTGTCCCAGGAAAAATTAAGACCTCATATGGCTCTGGGAGCGGAGAAATAAAAAAGTTATGGGGTTTAGAAGGAGGGGAGTCAAAAACGAAAATCAAAAAATGCCATCGGCGGGAAAGGGTTAACTTCAAATACTTCTGTCCCAAAGTCACTATGTAAAGTTTCTCACAACACCGTATATATAGCAGCTCTAATACAAAGTAACTTCAACACAAAAGTCTCACGTATTCTCTGAATTACAGCAAAAACAAGATACAAAGTTACATTTCATATCCCATACCTTATACACACTACGAAAACCTTACCCCTGCCTGTATATACCCACTGCTACAATCACCGCAGACGAAGTCGCGGGTAACAGCTAATATATATATATATATATATATATATATATATATATATATAGACTTGTGTGCTGTTGAAAAACTCATACCTGTATTAAACAAATATTATTCTGGTGTTGTATGAAAGATGAGATTCTGATCTTTCATATGACACTTGCAGTTTTATCTGTATTATGACCGGAGATATTACTAGTTGAAAATACTCTGGATTGGGAGCAGCTGTAGCTGCATATAAATATCCCAATCCCAACTGTGTTTTGAAGTGATAATACAGATATTATTACATTTGTGACTTCTCTTTCAAAAGAAGACAAATTTTGATAATAAAGTATAATACAAAATTTGTTAATGACACAATTATTGCCAGAAAATCAAAAGTTGTTTGAAAGTCAAATTATGCTTGAAGTGCCAAAAAACTGCGGCCAGTCGGATTGGCCACAGTGTTTTGGTACTTGATACTGAATTTAAATGGGCAGATCATTGCTGTGCCTCCCACTCTGCCTATGAGTAGAGGAGTCGCCAATTGATTTCAATGGCTGTGTCAGCTCTTGTTTTCAGAGTTTGGCTTTAAAACGCATGGAATAAATTTTCATTGTTTTTCATAGCAATCTGAAACGAATGTCACCTCCAGTCTGCCTCAATTACATAAACTAAACACTACTATTGATATTACTGTTACATTCCAGCAACAGAGGAGTTAAATAGTAGCAGTGAAAGTCAGGCGATATGAAAAACGTCCTTCTTGTGGTGCGGAAATGAAAAAGATTGTGTATGTTGGAGTCTGGAATTAGAAAATAATTGAGAACACTACAAACAGAGGTTTTCATTTTATTAAATAGTGATAAGGGAGTTTCTCTTAAACTGCAACATATTTTACAACATAATTGTTAATGTTCTTGGGGTTTTGTATGGCTGCTTCCTAATGTACTGATCACAAGAAGAAAGAACTGGACTTCAACGATAGCAATTTCCATTCCCAGGTACTAACAGTGTTTCCCAATGCTAAGTTATCCCCAGGATTTACAGCAGTGATGAATTATGGAACATCCAGACTCTTGAAAAACAGGAATTTATGGAGCATGTATTACAGTAATAGCAGGTGACAAATATACAAGAAAATGGGAGCTCACCATTAGATGACTATAATGGTAGCAGTATGGTTTTGTAGTTAAAACATAAAAAAAAATTATGTTGATCATAGAAGTTAAGTGATGGTGGTACTGGTATACAGAAGATAACAAACATTATAAACTTACCAGAACTCCAGCTACTGCAAACCCAAATTTGTATCTATATCTATCCCTTAATGCTGATTCTAATATCAGACACCACTACCCCTCACTGTCCTTATACATATTGCTGATGGAAACTCTAATCTGAAGACACTGCACCTATCATGACAACAGGAGAAAACTTGTACCCAGGGAAAAGGAAAAAAAATACATAGATCTGAATACCACCAACTGGAAAAGGTGTCAACATCTTTATGGTCACTGGAAGATATGAAAATCAAGGTGCTATAACATAAACTAGACTGGGACTCCCGGAGGAGTACAGGATAAACTTGGCTAGCATATGCTATAACTAGAGATGAGCGAACAGTAAAATATTCGATATTCGTTTTGAATAGCCGCTCAATAGAACACCCTGGAATGCAAGTGGGACAGAAGGGGAAGCATGCCTGGGGGCATCTAACATGCCCAAGTCACTGTCTTATGTCGGGATCCCTGTCAGCTTGCGATATGCGCAAGCTGACTTTTTCCCATAGGAATGCATTGACCAGCGTTGATTGGCCAAATGCAATACAGACTACACTGGTTCTGCTGGAGGAGGCGGAGTCTACGATCCGTCCACAGCAGTTTCCATTGTGGTCCGATCTCAGATGTAGCAGTGTCTCATTCATCTGCTATCTCCAGCAGTAAGCGCTGATGCATTTCTGCTGCACAATTCAATGGAGAGACTAAACACACTTGTTTAATGATTCTGTGTATATAGCAAAATTCTCCTCTAAAAGCATACTATTGTAACGTCTCTGCCTGTTCAGAGCTCTATGCCGCCCTCCACTCATGCACTGCAGCGCAGAAGGTGTGTTCAGTTATTATTCCTTGCTTTATGTTATTCTTGTATTGTCTGAACACTGTTCTATTCCCTCACCTATGAAATTGATTTTCCACTACACCCATCTCCTTCACCTTGGTTTCCCTCTGCTCCTCTAATAGTCAATCTTAACCTTACCTTTGTGATTGACAGCCTGTCTGCCAATCAAGTCTGGGGCGGTTCCTGGACTTCCTTAAACAGGTCATTAGCCCACACATGCTGACTATTGTGGGTTTGTCCTTGCTACTTGTTCTCTTTGCTATTGTATTTAGTGACTTCTGACCATTGAATTGTCTTGTTACTACTCTTTTAGATTATGATTTGGTATTGCTTTGTCTCTCTGGCTTTGACCCGTGGCTTGCTGACTCCTCTTCTGTGTTGTGTTGTCTTGTTCGTGTTCTGTGTTTGCACTTATTTAGAGAAGGGACTGTTGCCCAATTGTCCCTGTCATTAGGACAGATGAGGCAAGTAGGTAGGGATAGGGGCTGGGTCAAGGTTAGGACTCACTGTCTCTGTCTTTCCCTTCCTCCCATGTTTCAGCTACAACACTGGGGAATTGCTCAGCTTGCAATTGCCTTACAACTATTTGCTATGGAATTAAATTCATTTATGAAATTTTATATAAAATAAACTCCACGATAAATATATGTTGCTGCCTCTGCAATGGATTTCCTTTAAATTCTTTTAGATCTTTCTTAATCCTTCTCCAATTCTCCAATAATTACAAACCCAGACACTGTGCTTTAGTAGATTTCCCAATATTTGCTCTTAAACCTGTTCTTGAAATTGCACCTTTCTCATAGGTATATGGTTTTGCAGTTTTCTATGAATGGCTTAGTAAACTCATCACTTTTTAATGATATCAGGAAGCTCTTCTTAGTTTAGACAGGCACTTATCACATTAAAGCAGTTAATCAATAATGGTGACATGCTTGTCAAGTTCAGCGGAAAGCATGTCAACACATGTCAAGAAAACTTCAATCAAAGGAACGGCTAGAAATAAAAAAGTCACAAAATGCATATATGCTTACACCTATCCTACAATAGGCCAATGTAACCTTTACCTACTGGGGCTTTATGACCTTTAATCTCCAATACTGTATTCAGGCTCAGTGCAGAAAGACCTCAAGAAATAACATCTTTATGGAGGAGAAATAAAAAAGCAGATCACCCAACATGCAGTAAGGATCAATTATTCCTAGTTGCTTAGATATAGACAACACTACATAAGTTTTGCACATATATTTCATTATAAAATGCTTCCCATGATATACCAGTCGGACACAATTGCATGTTGTGGCTTACAGATATATGTACCAGACTGAGTTACTCCATTCTTTATCTCTTCACAATGCTTCCCATGATATAACAGTCATATGACAACACAATTGGGTGCTACGGTTTACATATATATGTACCGGAACAGGTTACTTTATTCTTTATCTCTTCACAATGCTTCCCATGATATACCAGTCATATGAGGACATAATTGGACGCTGCGGCATACAGATATATGAACCGGACTGAGTTCCTCCATATTTTATCTCTTCACGATGCTTCTCATAATATACCACTCATGTGAGGACACAATTGGGCACTACGGTTTATATATATATGTACCGGACCAGGTCACTCTATTCTTTTTCTCTTCACAATGCTTCCCATGATATACCAGTCATATGAGGACATAATTGGACGCTGCGGCATACAGATATATGAACCGTACTGAGTTCCTCCATATTTTATCTCTTCACGATGCTTCTCATAATATACCACTCATGTGAGGACACAATTGGGCACTACGGTTTATATATATATGTATCGGACCAGGTCACTCTATTCTTTATCTCTTCACAATGCTTCCTATAATATACCAGTTATATGAGGACACAATTGGGCGCTACGGTTTACATATATATGTACCGGACCAGGTCACGCTATTCTTTATCTCTTCACAATGCTTCCTATAATATACCAGCCATATGAGGACACAATTGGACGCTGCGGCTTACAGTTATATGTACCGGACTGAGTTCCTCCATTCTTTGTCTCTTCACAATGCTCTTAATTGCTGGGCAGCAGCAGGATCTATTTAGGCCATTGCTTAGCAACAAATACAGGTGCAAACATAAGGGGTCTCCTCAGGTTTGTGTGACCAATGTTGTCATCCATTGGTGACACGTATTGATTGTTAGATACCAGCGCTACTTTTCCTTATATTCTTGTAAAGAAGATGGCTGCCAGCAGCAATAGCAGCAAAGGGAAAACAACAGCTGAGGAAAGTAATTAGAATAAGGCAAAGAGCAGAGCTGTTGGAAAAATATGTCAGGCCGAGGCCTCATAATGCAAAAACGCAGCATTTCACATTACCTGTAAAGTGGATGGGATTTTGGCTAATCCCATCCAGACATTGCAGAAAAAACTGGTAGTGAAGGTGGATATATATATATATATATATATATATATATCGTTCTTGCTATTTTTTTTTTCAAGTAGGACCACTCCTCTGCTAGTAAGATCATGCCCCCTTTTAGTGCATGTGAGGTCCCTTTCTGTGGCATGGATATGCACTTTGTCCCCTATTTTGTGATGTTACTTGCACATAGCGTGCCCATGTTGCATATGAAATGACAGAGAGCCCAGAAAAATGATCCCACAGATTTGCCTGTGAGATATATGCCCATTCATCTTGGCATGGGCAGATTGAGACTGTTTAGAAAATGTGCCCCCCCTATTCATGCCAATTACCCCTGTGAGAGAATAATGCCCCATAGCTGCCCTCCATGCAGTATAATGTCTTCTAGTGGCCTCCCCATGTAGTATAAAATCTGTGTCCCTCACAGAACATAATGTCCGATATCGACCCCTTCACATTATATAATGTTCCCTAGTAGCCTTCTACACAGTATAACGTCCAATAGTGGCCATTACATACAGTATAATGTTCCATAGCGGCTCTTCACATAGCATAATGTTCCACACTAGCCCTCCACACAGTTTAGCATCCCAGAGTGGCCCCTACACTAATAAAATTTAAAAACACACTACAAATTCTACAAAAAAAAACTGAACTGTTTAGGGTTCACCACCCACAATATAATATTATACTCTGGGGATACTTCAGACCCCAGAGTAAAAGAATTGCATGCCCAGGGAGGAGAGTAACATAATGAACAGTGTTACTCTTACCATAGATTAGGACATAAGCCCCCATGCTTTTCAGTCCTCTTCCGGCCTCCTGAATGACGGCCTCCTGAGATCAGTAACTAGGCCTCAGCAGTCAGTGGGTCATGACGGTGTCAGGATGCTTGCATCTATATGTCATAACACCACTATGACCCACATGATGCCAAATCACTTGCTGGAACAGACTGAAAGAGGATGTGGCAAACACTTAGGGCTAGTTCAGACGAGGTTAAATAAACTCTGTGTGAACACATTCCGTAGTGGCTAGCAGTGCAGTCCCCCGGCATCCCGTCGCGGCATTCCACAATGGATTAAGCCCAAAGCTCATTCAGCCGCGGAATCTGCAGCAAGATAGGGCAGCTCACCTCTTTTTTCTGCTACTAGCTAGAGGAAAAAGAAGCGAGCGGCTCCCATTGAAGTCAATTGGAGCCATTTTTTGGCAGTGGATTTTGAGGCGGATTTCGTGTCAAAATCCGCTGCCAGCTTCCCCCCGTGTGAACTAGTTCTTATTTTGCCACTCTTATAATCCGCCTCTGCATCTGGTACTCTTTGAAGTCACTTGTTTTTTTTCAGGGGCATTTGAGATGTTTCAGGAAAGCTGGCAAGTATGGTATATATTAATGATTGAACTCTTGATATTTATTAATGATTGGATTCTATGTAAAGAGATTTAGACTATGACAACACAATGTAAATAAAGGAATAGAATGGATAACTTGATTCAAATCATCAATCCAGAAAATCGTCATCCGCGTTATCAAGTGTTCAATTCTATTTTGTAGCCATAAACAAACATAGACACAGCAGCGCAATTCATCTGGGCAAAACAAGCACTTGAAGGATTTCAATATATTTGCAATGTCATTGGCAAAACCACGTGTTCCCCAGGCTTAGAGAGGCTTTAACATTATGTAGCTTTGCTCTGTAATGCTAAATGTAGTCTCAGGTGCACGTCTGCTATCTCCTTCACATTTGAAGTGACAGGCATTCCCAGCTCTTAGATATAATGACATTTCTCAAAGCACACAGGGGATTTGGGGAAGAAGGTATAGAATTAGGAATCAGACTGAGAAGTGATGATGGAAAAAGCATCTACATGACATAAAAGTACATTCTAGGAACAAACTCTTAAGATTAGCTTAGATTAAACAAATAGACATAATTATTTTAACCCATTCACTGCCATCAATATGTACAGTATGTGAGGAGAATTAAACAGTTATATAAAATGAAAGCTGCAGAATACTTGCTAATTAAGGTAAAATGACCTGGCAGACTGAAATACAGGTTAAATAAGATTGCTATAATATCTCTCTCCATTGCTTTTTAAAGATTTTGGCCCCACCCACAGTGGCTCCAGCTCTATTAAAGGGGTACATAGCCTGTGTCCTGGGTACCACAATCAGTCCAAAATGTCATCATTCTGTGAGTCTTAAAAACCAGGAAGACACTGTTTTGGGGACCACTGTGTCTCTGGTACTCTTATAGGGGGAACTACAGAGATCTATTTCAAAAGGAGTCTGTCATCAGTAAGTCTGTTATAAATCTAATCACAGTACCTTGTAGAGACGTGTCTACAGATTCCAAATATGCTTCTGTCATGCACCTTTGGATCCACATTTTCATGTAAATCACTATATTATTTCTTTGCAAATGAGAAAAGTGATTTGCTAAGAAATCTAGTCCATACACGCTAAGACCAGCGCCGCACCTCTAATGAGGCGAGGTGAGGCAATAGCCTCAGGCGGTTTTATGTCAGGGGGTGGCATTTTGAATAACCTAAGCCAGTCAGGACAAGCCACTTTAAAAAAACAAGATGCATGCGACTTGTCCTGGGCTGGCTTAATGTTTTTGGCCAGGGAGGAGAGAGATGGCTTGGGGCAGCCGTGTGGAGACAGCCAGCGTCGGGGGGGGGGGGGGGGGGGAGAGTGCAGCTCTTTAAAAAAGAAAAAAAAAAACGCAGCAAAATCTGCAACAAAAAAAACCCCATAAATTCTGGAATTGCTTTTAAACTTTTTTGCCATACAAAATAAATAACCTTTATTCTGTGGTTGGTACAATTACGGCAATATCTAATTTATATTTTTTTTGTATCCATTATTGACTTAGCAGAATAAAAATCCATGTGGGGAAACCAATCAATTATTTTTGCTTTGCCATCTCTTGAGAGACATAAGAATTTTATTTTACTATTGACAAAATTGCATGAGGGCTTATTTTTCAGGACCAGTTTGGGCTATATATTACACTATGTAATACAGTTTTTGTCCTTGTTCATCAAATGTTATTTGCTAACAGTGCATAGGTTGGCATTACAGAAAATACTAATTATTATTAATCAACTTTGTTTTTATGACCAGGGCATCGAAAACATTAAAAATGTCTGATATTAGTAAAAATAAAGACTATATTCAGCTGTCTAGCTCAAATTCTTGGAATATCAAACTTCTTGGCTCTTCTTTCCCCTTGGACCCATCCCTCAAGTGTTCTTTTGCAGTTTTCACAACTGTAGTGAGATGCCCAGGGTTTGTCCTAGTCCCCAACCTGTACTCCGAAGTAAACCTTATAGGCTTCACACGTCCTGACCGATGTTCTCATTGAATACTTCTTGGCTCGCGTCTTGATGAATTCGCCACATATGTAGCAAAACAAAACAGCAGAACGCTTACAGCTTCTTGATGCCATCTCTACATGTAACTACACACTATAATTCTCAGTCCTATTCAGTTACTGCACTTGTTCTCACACTATAACAATAAGTACTACTGTCCAGCAGACGTGCTTATACAGTAAACAGGCAGATGTCTAGAATATTCTACCGACATCTAGTCTTGGCTAGAATGATGTAGACATTAGAAGTTTTCAGAACAGTCTATAATATTTCACCAACATCTACACATGTGATATGCTTGTTAATTAAAATATATGATTTTAAAATATTGATGTCCTGGTACCAAAAGCAAAGTTTATGAGTTGAAATTAGTGTTTAATATTCTTTTCAGATCTAAATAATCAGAAAATAACATCAATTAAAACAAAGACAAAACAAAAATAAAAATTTGTTAACACTGTTCATTGTGCAGGTTAAGTAATGTTTTTTTAGTAATGCAATGATAGCAAATGTGAAGTGTTTTATACTGTTTTTTTACAACTATCGCAGGGTTCACACCAGCGTTCGATCTCCGTTTTCAGAAGACAGAAACCTGTCATGCCGAGTCCGGCAGTGTGCGCCGGTGAGCGTTTTATGCGCTCCATGGCTAAACTGTTTTTTTTTTTAAAACCGGACACAGAGTACTGCATGTCCGACTCTGTGTCTGGTTTAAAAAAAACGGTCTCACCGCGGAGCGCATAAAATGCTCACCGGCGCACACAGCCAGAGACCTTTCAAGCCCATTCAAATGAATGGGCTTGAAACATTCAGGCAGGTTTCCGTCTCCTGCCCCTGTTTTGTTCAGGAAACGGAAACCTGCAGAATGGCGTACGGGCGCAGATGTGAACGAGCCCTATGTTATATTTCTACTATGTTAGGGAAAAGGAGCATTTTGGGGGGGGCAGGGTTATTTATTTCTTTTTTATTATTTGTAAATGACTTTTTTTTACATTTTTTTTCAATAGGAGACATGAATAAGCAATCTTCTGATTGCTCGTTAAGAAATATACACTAAAATAAAGAAGTATTGAAGTGTATAATGACTGTCAACCTATGCATATGCATAGGCTGTCAGGACTAGGTAATCGATCAAGGATTGAGACGTGAAGAGCTAGTGACATTACAATGATATAATAGTGCAGGAAGTTACACTTTTCCATGATATTCTATTATGTTATGGTGTGAGAAGGAATAAAAAATAAATTAATTTTTAATCCCCCATTGTCGGCTTGAACCTGCAATCTTTTTAAGTCACTTATCCGATAGACTGCAATATTACTGTATTGCAGGCTATGAGTAAATCACTATATTACTATTGAGGCCTGGCAAAAAACAAGCCTTGATAGGCGTATAGTTCATAGACGCCTGGGAGCCTTCACAAGGCTCAAGGTTTTTATGACAACCATATTGCTCTCACAATCTCGCTGCATGGGAACCACAGTGGAGGAAGAACAACAGGGACAGCCCAAAGATGAGCCTTTTTTTTTTCTTTGGGTGCCAATATGAAAGTGTTAATAACCACAATGTTTATTGTATGATACAACGGCTGTCTCCCCTGTAAAGTTATTTAATCATTGGCAGCAAAGACGAGTGCCGATCCCCGCTAACATTGATTTACTGTCTTTACAAGAGACAGCGATTGGGTTATCAGGCTTTCCTGGCCACTATAATAATGCTGCGGGGCCTAGCAATCTCCAGCTTGCCAAGGGCCTCAACCCCTGTGACCATGATCATTAAGCCCCTGCCAATAAATATGGTTCGGGTGGCAACCATTAATAACTGAGTCAGTAAATTATCATATATAAGCATACTCCTTCTAAACCTTGGTTCAGAATTTTCCATGAAATCTACACAGTTCTTATGATAACACATGATAGACATGAGTTCATAAAAAAATACATTATATGTAAAATTGTATGAGGAAAAATATGTAGAACAAATAATAAAAGCAAGCAAAGCATTACGTAGTTAATGGAAAGCAAAAGTGGAGCGTTGAAATCAACAAATGAGTTCTCGGGGAGGACAATTCTAACCTTCTGCATACGTAAGCTCTAACAAAGTGCAATAAATAACAATTTCTGTCATTCTAAAATATATTAATGGACACAGCTTTCTTGGCCTAAAAGCAATTCCATTACAAAATATACATTTTAGCTAAACAGACAAAAAGCCATTTGAGAATCATTGCAGAAAATATTTATTTTTACTTGGGGAAACAGAAAAGGTGTAATAAAGCCCTGGACGTTTATTGTGAATTATATTGGGAAGTTCCTCATTAGTCTTGAAGGAAGCGGATAGAAAAGAAATTGCTGAGGGAATGGTTTGTTTGTAGATAACAGTATATATGCATTCTGATAATAAATATAACTGCATGGAAAACACATTTCAAGCTCTGTATATTAAATCCATTACACTCAATATGAGAATACCCAAAAGGCAAATCCAAGTGACATGTAGCTGCATTTCAATAAAATAAACCATCCACCGGGTTCATAAGAATAGAAGCACTAGACATACTCTATATACATTTTAGATCATAAGTAAGAATCTTCTAAACAGCTTGGTTTTGTTAAAGAGCTGGTATTTGGAAATATGTAACACAAGGGAATTCAATCATTAAAACTGCATTTTTTATCGCTAACATGTAAGAATAACTTTAAGAAAGGCCATTCTGTAGGTATCCTGGTGCAAATCGGTATGCGTCCCCAGAGCTGCGAAAAACTCACCAGCGACAGCCTCTTCTTCCTCTGGGACGCCCTCTCCATGATGTGTTCTTCGGATGGCTTCTTCTGGCTTTAAATGGGACACATGTGCAGTCAGCTCTGCCATCAGACAGAGCCGACTGCGCATGCCTGTGGCCATTTTCTTGTGGCTGCTTACATGAGCATACTGTGTAAACGGCCACAAGAAAATGGCCTCAGGCATGGCAGAGCCGACTGTGCATGCGTCCAATTTAAAGCCAGAAGAAGCCATCCGAAGAATATGTCATGGAGAGGGCATTCCAGAGGAAGAAGAGGCCGTCGCTGGAGAGTTAGTCTCTCACTCTGCTAAATCAGTATCCCTACACTATGCTGAGGATGGCCCAATAGGCCGAAACAGCGCTGTCCATAGTTGGGAATCTGTTCCTTTTGGGACAGAAATACTGATTTAGCAATTAAATCCACATTATGATTAAAAGACTTTATAACTGAGTCGTTCATGATGTTAAGGATGCCGCCCTCTATAGGGTGGTGTACAGAGTGCACTCTGTTCTCCTAATTCCATCCAGGAGATTAGATTTGCATATTTTTTACCTATACTGAAACCGGCAAAGAGAGAAGTCTTCGGTGCAGGCCATTTCTCTCTGCTGAATTCTGGCAGTTTCTTCAGTGGAGTCTCTAAAGGCAGAGATGTGAACTTAGCCTAAAAATGTTTTTGCTGGAAATATCAGAACAGAAATGATGCTTTCATTATTGTGCTCAGATTTCTGTTCACTGGGGCTTTTCTCAGATATTTGCTATTTTACCACTACTCTTGTCAGAATTACATGTAAAGAAACCATCTACTACCAGTAGTAGTTATAATGGAGGGGGCAAACTTCTCCTTATTGTACATGCCCCCTGCCTTAGACAGAAATGCAAAATGTGCTGCAGCTATAATGAGGCTATTACACCAGAAAAACTACAGAAATTCCAAATTTGGATGCAAACTCAGATACCATTTAAATCGGTGTGTCCCACTGTTGTTGTGTCTGACAAAGACTCCTGTGCAGGTCAAAACATTGTACACATGTGTTGGCTGTATTGAATAAAACATGTTGTTACTTGCTTTACTTTAGCATATTTTTTCTAAAGTATGGATTTCCAGAACAGTTGAAACTGCTGCATTAACATTTCATTTATGTGTTCCATGGGATGGATGGGGCTGCAATTTCTATTGTGTTGACTGACTGGACAGTGTGAGGCTGAGTAGTAATAGATACTTATAAGATATGGGCGAGTAGTATTCGATCAAATACTTTGCCGCCATAGGAATGCGTGTAAGTGGCTGAACACCAAGGGGTTAAGCGCATTGAATATTCTCTGCACTTAACCCCTTGGTGTTCAGCCGCTTACACGCATTCTTATGGGAGCGAGGTATTCGATCAAATTCTACTTGCTCATCTATAATTCCTTATTTCGCAACACCCAGTTGTGAAGTTATTTATACATTTTTGGGAGGAATAACAGAGGAATAACCCTGTATAATGCAGAGTTCTAAGTATATATGATTCTGAATTACGTCATGGGGAATATGAATATTTACTAAAACAAGTGTCAGGAGTGCTAACAAGTTAAGACAAACTATGTATAATGATTTCAACAAATGAAAAAGCAGTAGGCATATTTCGGAAACAATATGAATATGGTAGCTGAAAATGTCAATTCTTTAAAATGGGAATCTTAGTGCTCACCAATTAAGGATAAATCATAAAGAGAGCTGAAGGAAGCGATCAGGGGAGTTTAAGCAGTCTTAATTCTTCAGCACAAACAGTCAATATCAGCAATTAATTGGCAGTTTGATAGCTAAAGGCCCTCCGGCAGCGCTGAAAGCCATTCCTAACAACTTCATTACAGCAAGATGATGAAAATAAATGGCGCTGTAATGTGTATTCTGACACTGATAAATACTGTAAAGACTTGGAATGTGCTTTAAAAATATAGAAAGTAGTTCAACTCTTTTATTTAACCTCTTCAGGCCCATTTCTTTATTGTCCCATTCTGAAAGTACTAACTTTTTATTTTTCTATCGATATGCCGCTGCTGTTGCAGTGATTTTCGCAAGACAGGTAGTATTTTTCAATCACACAAGTTTTGGGATTCCTATACTCACTATGGCTGCTATTAATAGTATGACAAGTTAGCACTGTAGCTCGCAGCAGCACGTAGATTCAGATGATCCCAGCAGTTGGACCCCTGAAATCTAAAATTGATGTCCCATACTATGTATAATCTAATTATGGATAAACCTTTTAATATATTGATTAATTAGAGAATAGCCATATAGACATGTAAAGAGATCCTCAATTGGATGGCATCTGCCCACATTTTAGAAGATTGGGGGCCATCTTATTAACTCTTTCTGGGAGAATAATAAAAAATTTGCATTTTTTTATTTTAAATTTTTCGTCTGTTACTATACATTTGATTTTTCCATCAATGGAACTTGTTGAGGGTAAATTTTTTGTGGGCCGAGTGGTGCTTTTTAACAATACTTTCAAGTCAAGACCCCATGGGCCAGAAACACAGCTAAAGCGCTGTGGAACAACTGTGGTGAGAACTCATTGTGGTTCTTCCTGCAATGCTTTGAACAGAAAGTTCACAGAGTTTTCATCCGCAGACTTTCTGTCACCTTTATATCTATGGGAAAGCCGCTGGCGTTTCCGTAGATATAATTGACATCCTGCAATTTCCAAAACTACACTGGTTTTGGAAATCGCAGCGTGTCTGCGCTGCGGTTTTTCCCGCAAAGTGGACATGAGATTCACATGAATCCCATCCACTTTGCATGTACTGTATAACGTCGCAATTTTTCCTGCAGCGTTTCCACCGCAGGCAAATTGCAACGTTTCCGGCCCGTGGGGCCCCGGCCTTTATCTATCTTTTTGGGAGCACAGTTACAAAAAACTTCATTCACAAATAGAGACAAAATTGCCCTGTTTTCCTGATTGGTAAGGGTCTGAGCAGCTGATTCCTTCCAGATCTGCAAGTTATCTTATATCCTAAATTAGATTTCACCCCTATAATAGTAAATCTGTATTATGGAAGACTCTGAGGCCATAATTGTATCAATTAATTATATGTCCATTCAGCGAATCTGTAGCTTTAAGTCATGAAAAATATGAAGCCAAATTGCTGAATAGGTTGTGTGTAGTGTGTGAAGAGACCCCTGAGTATAATAGTGCTTCGCTGATTCCCTAGTTGTGTTACTGAAATCTGATGATTGATTGTGCAAGCCCTACAGTGATACTGCTTGATACTCCTCAGCCATAACAGTAGACTGAGGATGGTCCCAGAATTCTGCACTCTTACATTTCATTTAAATACATTTAAAGAGGTTTACTGTGGTTCAAGCTTTTTATGATACAGAGCTTCTCTCCACCAGCTTGTCTTCCAACTCCACTTCTCCACTCCATAGACCTCTATAGGCTGCAGATGTAAACTGATCCTTCAGACAGTGGATATCCCATGGGTAATTGGACATGACATCCTGGGCAGTGTTATTACATGAGGTGTTGGATTGACAAGTGTGATATTTGTTACCTTGTTTATTCAAGTAAAGGAGTTTTGCAAAGTTTTAGAATGCACCCCATACAGTTTACAGCCATAAACAAAGTTCCAGTGTTATCTTTGCTAAGTGTAAGCTGTATACAAAATGTCAACAGAGCCCAAAGTGTTTCCAATAGTGCCCATGTACTGTCCCAACCAAACAGAGCACTCTAGAATCAAAGTGTGCCTCACTGACACAGAACATGTACTGTATATCAGATTGTGTTTGATTTATTCAAAGGGTGGATTCTTATCCTAACAACTGTGTGCTAGGTGGCTCTTCAAGTTGAGATCGCCATACGTAATGGAAGTGGAATGCCAGTGTGTCATATTATGACCTCACACCACAAATTATAGGTGGCTGACCGTAGCTTCCAAGTTCAATATCTCCCAGTGTGACCGGCAGAGGTGGCCCCATAGTGACCTACCATAACAGATTGTTATGGTAGGCACACTTCCCCGGAGTGGTTGATGCCCCCCCCCCTTCCCTATATGGTTTAAACCAGATTCTACAGTGGGTTTATACAGAAAGTCTGCCCAACTACAGAAAATCCAAGGGTGGAAGTCATCTGTCAAAATTTACCGTTGTAAACCAATAAGGGTATGTTCACATGGAGTTTTTTGACAGTGGATTTTGATGCGAAATCCGCTTCAAAATCCACTACCAAAACAGCTCCCATTGACTTCAATAGGAGCTGCTTGCTTCTTTTTTCTGCTAGCTAGTAGCCGGAAAAGGAGGCGAGATGGCCTATCTCGCTCATTTTCTACCGAGTGAACATACCCTAAGTGGGGAGAGTGAGAGATTAACAGCTCTTCCCTAAAGAACAGAGATACTAAAGTGATCTGATGGACAGTTGTGAATAACAACCACAGGAAAGGGGCTCTGTACGTGCACTTACAAGTATGGGCACACTTGTATTCCCCTCACTTACAGACAAAGGGATGAAATACTATGGTAAATTTTTAGGAGACTGATTGTCACCCTGTTCAAGTGATAAAGTTACATCATAGTGATGTCATACTGTCGTCCTGCACCAGAGACTTTGTAGTTTTTAGAAAAGAAGATCAGAAGAAGAGAATATTATGACAAATATCTTGACTCTCGACATGCGTATTTTTGTGCTTGTTAGTCCAGAACACCCAGGTTTTTTTTTGCATCTTTTCTTTTTATTTTTAATCCTAATTGTGACCTACATGGTTTTCTGTTAGAGCAGATAAAGGGAAAGTAGAGAATAATAAGTATGATGTAATATTGTAGAAGAATATACCGCCTATACATATGTTGTAATGTCAGATATCACATCTATAAAGGGTGGAGTGCAATAGGGCATGTTTTTACCACAAAATCAGTCTTGTTGGTGTGATATGACAAGGTTACTGTGTCACTTACTTGTCTTACTTCATTTATTAAAAACCTTTTATTTCACTATATTTTGGGGTGAGTACAGTCATTCTTTGACCATCTTTGAGTTCAACTGTTATATAAAATCTGTTTAACTATACCATGTCCATTGAAGACAGATTTTAGCAATAATTGAGAGCGATTGATCAAAAGAAGAGGTTGGTGGGTAGAAGAGGAATCTGATACTTGGAGAAAGAAGCATTGTTCTAAAGAAAGTTGTATTACATTTCATATCTTTGATTGTAGAATTCAATTACAAAAAAATGAAACAATCAATTTTAACATCTTTTATCAGTCTTACAATTTAGTCATTTCATAATAAATTCAATTGCTAATATACCATAAGTATCAAGTCAAATCGTTTTAGGGACTTGAACTGAATTTCACAACATCTGTCAACAACTTTCAGCTGTTTAAAAATTGTCATATTAATACTTTTCTGTCTGACCAAGTTAGTGAAAGTATTTTGTATTCCTATGTACATAACAACATGCTTAAAAACCCATTATGTGATAAACTTTACAGAACTTTAGAGCATTAGGTTGACATATATAATAGATTATATTTATTGTGACAAATCTTAATTAGAAGTTTTTGTGCGTTTTTCTGGATCCGTCTGGTCTTATGTATTCAGCTTGGAGTAATGGTATCAATGACCTGAAACTAATGTTTTTAATGAATGTATAATATTAACATAAATGTCATTATACTTGTAACACTTGGGCACACAGGTCACATAAGGAACTTTCTATAATATGGTGACTTGCAAGGTCGGACAATTGTAATGAGTGACAGACTTTGTGAAATCTGTTCTTTAATGAGAGATATCCTGCGGTGTGCAGAATACTGAAGGATAATGGCATGGTCACGGAGCATTGCTTATTCATGATCTGCATGTTCAATGAGAGGGTTGTGAACTGAATTTTTTAAGACATTGAAAGCAAAATAAATTTACATGTTATAGTTATTTAACTCCTGTACACACAAATTTAATAATTTAATAGTTGGTGTAAGTATAGTACATATAACATTAAATGACTGCCCTGGTTGATCATAAAAAGCACTTGATGTATCAGTGAAAATATAGTAGTACTGTATTTCCATACTAAATTTAAACAATGATCATCAAAAGTATTCGATCTTCTACAATTTGATGGCAAAACAACCTGATTTAAGGTACTTGATATGGTTTTATCTGAAGGTTTGATGTTTATCAAAGTATAAATCATATATTTACAGAACATAATTTTCCTTGGACAAGGGAAATGTCCTGGAAGGAGGGCTTTCCTCTCTGCCGGTTTCAGTATAAAAGCATTGGAAAGTCGATGGACCCCCATTATAGTTTATGGCATCCACGGCTGTCCGCAGGTAACCGTTTTTTAAGCAGACAGGCTCTCCATCTTTCTGGTCCCCATGTGGATTCGAATGATGGAGACCCAAGCACTAGTGTGAACCTAGCGATACTCTAGCCACTCTTACTCAAGTTGTGTTACATATTTTACTGTGCTGGCATATGACTTCACTCGGACCAGGATTTTCCAATGACTTTTGATAAGCAGAACAGAGTTGCACCAAGGAAGAAGTTATGTGTTGCTCTCCAGTGGTGCAGCATATTGACAGTAGGGTTTGCTCAGATTACCTATGGCAGGAAGGGGCATGCTATTTGAGGTCTGTCCCTACACATGGAAGGAGGATGTAGATCAGGGGTCCTCAAACTTTTTAAAAGGTGGGCCAGGTCCCTCGGACCATTGGAAGGCCGGAATATAGTTTAAAGGGATTCTACCATTAAAATAAAAAATTTTCTCGATAACACATAGGAATAGCCTTAAGAAAGCCTCTTCTTCTCCTACCTTTCGATTTCTTCTTTGCCCCGCTGTTTGGTTAAAATTCCGTTTTCTGTCGGTATGCAAATGAGTTATCTTGCAGCACTGGGGGCATCCCCAATGCTGAGAGAACTCTCCAGCGCCGCCTCCAACTTCTTCTGGAACGTCGTCTTTATGCGTCTTCTTCTGGTGCAGGCAGAGCCGACTGAGCATGCCCACAGGCCACAAGAGAATGGCCGCTTACTTACTGTGCAAGCGGCCATTTTTCTTGTGGCCGCTGGCATGTGCAGTTGGCTCTGAGCGAGGCCCAAGGTGTACAAGTTTCACCGCCTGCGCTGGAAGAAGACACATGAAGATGACGTTCCAGAAGAAGATAGAGGTGGCGCTGGAGAGTTCTCTCGCAGCATTGGGGACGCTCCCAGTGCTGCAAGAGAACTCATTTGCATACCGACAGAAAACAGAATTTTAACTGAACGGTGGCACGGAGAAGAATAGCCTTTCTTAAGGCTATTCTGACGTGTCAACGACAAAAACAGTTTTTAATGGTAGAATCCCTTTAAAGCTGACCCAGCGGAATGCACACACCAAACACAAGTGTGAATGCCCCCTGAGGTGTTATTAATCCTACAGTAAGATATTATAATGCTTACTTCAGAGGGCACAGATAGGGTCTGGGATCCAGGAAGTCAGCAGGCACTAAACCAAACTAGTGAGGTGGCTTTGCCCACTGTAATTTAGGCTGCTTCAGGTCAGGTCACGTTGCTATGGTGACCTGACTGACGAAGTGATGCGGAGGGGTACAATTGACTATACCGGGCCAGGCCATGGAGACAGCGCGCTTCACTTTACTGATTGGAGGGCACCACTCCTGATGTCTGCACGATCTGCTGTGTCTCCGGTGTCCGCCTGTGTCCTTCTGTCACATCGCAAGTATGCGATGTAAGGAGGATACCGGAGGCAGATCACCGGTATCCTCCTTACATCGCATACATGCGATGTGACAGGAGGACACAGGCGGACACCGGAGGCAGAGCAGATCGCGCAGAGATCAGGAGTGGTGCCCTCCAATAGGTGAAGTGAAGCGCGCTACATGGCCTGGACCGAGCTCCCCAGGAGCTTCATTATAAATGCGCGCCTGCCGGTGGTGCCGGCGGGCCGGACAGATGTGCTCGGCGGGCCGCATGTGGCCCGCGGGCCGTAGTTTGAGGACCCCTGATGTAGATTATCACCCCTGACTTCATAGCTGGCTCCTGGAACTAGCATAGCAGACACAACATATTCTGCATAGCAGATCCACAGGTTCTAGGAGACAGAAGTTGCATCCATCAGTGAATACAAAGTGTCTCTCAGGGGCCAGAGAACCATTTGAGGTTATCATCATTAAGTGGCACTGTTCTGCTGTACCTATATCTGTATCTAGTAAAGATAAGAACCCTACAGTGAAGCCCCCGTATCTCCCTTCCTTCACCAGTAAAGAAGGTAGACCAGGCAGGTGGCACGTTAACAGTTGAGGACTATGGCACTGGATGTGAACACTTCCAGGTTTTCACTGACAGCAATGTAAATGGTAAAAAATCCATTTAGATCACTGTTGGTACTATAAAAATATGTAATAAAATAATAGTAATAAATGTAACTGAGGTAAAAAATTTGTTTAGTCGAAATTATTTCACTGAGAAGCAATGGAATGGAATATTTCCCTTGTACAAGGGCACAACATCTCATGCTTAGCTTTGTGCCCTTTGGGCAGCACCACAGTTCAAAACATATTGTATATTGTCACCAGCCACAAAAATATTCAGCACATGACAATTCGCCATTGTTTCCAAGCTGCATGTGTTGTTTCATTCATACACAGATTATGGAAATCTTTCCAGCTAGCTAACCTTTCCTTCTCCCGTTCCTGGGGTATCACCAGCTATTTGTAATGTATTTCAGTCCACTTTAAAAGTGACTGGTTTGCTATTAATTACTGACTGACACCTTCTCTCCCTAAGTGACCCCCTCCCCTGTCTGCCTGAATGTAATCTAAAAGTGATACTAACACTCATTCCCACCTGTGAGATCCCCGCTAGGTCATTCTGAAATAACTTTCATGTGGCTTTGTCAGCTCTATACACAGAATGGACAAGCTACTATGTAGCAGCTGTACAGATCATTGGGTTTTCCATTGGGGTTTCAAGATACAGACACACTGTATGTTAAATGTATTTCTAAATACTCCGAAACTAAAGTCTGTTAATGCACTTGTTCACATTAACATATCTGAAGATTCAAAAAAGTCCTGAAGCTTATTTTCAAGTATCCTTATAATGATTTAAAATAATTTTTTATATATACAATTTCCATATATGCTGTAAATAAAATGATGTTGATAACTAAATGACTATGTGAGTCTTTCTGGTTCATTACTAAGGGCCCAAAGTAAATACTTATGAATTCTGAATGGATCTAGGAGTAGAATATTAATAGCTATTGAAATATAGGCATGGGAAAATAGGCAACGGACATGCGCAGTCGGCCTTTTCCTGTGGCCTATCCCGTTTGGCCACAGGAAAATGGCAGATGGACATGTGCAGTCGGCGCTTTGGAACGAAGAGAAGAGGAGCATGCGAGAAGAAGGCAGAGGTGGAAAAGAAGACAGCTCAATGTAGACATTGCACAACCTTGAGGTCTGGTCAATGTATTGTGTTCTTATGTGTAAAATGGTATAAGGTGAACAGAATTATAATAAATGGGGACACTTGTACATGATATCAGGCTGTATGACTGTCTCCCGGGACCCGGGATCTATGGGCCCCTTCACCCGGCTGATACGCTGGCTGCTTTAGAACGTGTAAACGTTTCGTAGCAGCGGCGTCTAAAGCAGTTCCCATTGTTTTCTATGGGAGCTGGCATACGTGCGCTCCCCATAGAAATGAATGGAAAAAGCAGCCCATTCATTTCTATGGCGAGCGCGCGTCTGCCGGCTCCCATAGAAAACAATGCGATCTGCTTTTAGACGCTGCTGCTACGGAACGTTTACACGTTCTAAAGCAGCCAGCGTATCAGCCGTGTGAAGGGGCCCTATGTTTGTTTTATTCATTAGGCTTTCACAGAAGATTTTTGGTAGAATTTGGTCCGCACATGAAATTGTTACGCCAATAAAGAGACCAAAGAGTATAATGGTTTCACTTCCAGTTCAATCTGAACAATTGTTGATCGAAAAGAACCAGAGACTCATCCAAACCCAAGACAAAGCGAATCTTCCGAGCTTCGCCCATTCTCTAGTCATGTGTAAGAAAGTAGCCATGGTACACCTTCTCCACTCCACTTTCCATTCTGCCAAAACGGTCATATATTTCTCCTACATGGCTACTGCTGTTTCGTTCCTGCACAAATCTATTTTTTATGCTAAAAAAGGAGAAGGAGGTAGTGGTTTCTCCACAGTAGAGCGAGATCTAAGCAATGCGTTATAGGCAGAAATCAGTATGTGACATTATTTAGACTTGCCAGCAAACATTAGTGGTGAGGTCTATCATTATGAGGCAATAGAAAATCTCAGCAAATTTACCTCATTGAGATTAAGGCTTGAAATTTCCAGTCTAAGTAAAAGCCTTTCATCTCTGGTAACTGTTCCCAGACATGTAGCTGCTCTACACAAAATGTGTGGTAACCAAGGTAACAAACCAGAAGATTGACAAAAATAACAGTCAGCTACATTCCCTGAATGCAATGAGCTTTCTGACATGTCTGACATGCTTTGTGGGTTTTGTTTGGATAGCGCCGTACACATGCATATGGCAAGTCTACTCACAGCTGGACTAAACATATATTCTGCAAGAAATCAGACATATGAAGCAACTTCTTGGCCTGTATTGTTTGCCATGGTATCACTGTATAGAAATATGAACATATATCTTATTGCCAACATACATTCATATATGCCTAGGTGTGCTCAGATTTTACCTATTCCGTAGCAACACAGTGTAAATTTAGGTGGAAACTCAGTTCCTCTTTCCCTCTTTCCTGTACACAGGGTAATATAATCTGGAAAATTTGGTCTGTACATCGCCCAATATTTTCCAATCCAATCCCAGCCTGGAGAACTCTGTTTTAGAAAAAAAATGTGTTGCACCTTTAAGTATTTAGTTACAATGTCTGACATAAAAACAACACTAATCCGCCTTGCACATGACCATATTAATGATCAGTGTGCTATCTTGGTTTTACCTGGATAGCACACTGACCGATTAATTTCTATGGGCCCGTACACATGACTGTGAAGTACACGGTCATGTGTGTAGGTTGACAGTACGGGCAGCAAAATATGGAACAGGTCCTATTCCTGTCCAGTTTTGCAACCCTGCTTCTGCGGTTCCTATTCATTGCATGAAAGGGGCCACAGAAGCATGGCAAGTGCAGGGGGAGCACACAGATGACATCCTTGTGTCCCTTGTGCGCCATCAGGGCCGTTCATTAACAGAAGTCAGTTAGCACATGGACATGTGCAACCAGATTAACAGACTGCTTCCCTGTCCCACCTCCCTTCACTCAGTGTTATCACTAATGTGTTTCTATCCCTCTCTCCCTCCAGCAGCTTTTGTATTCCCTTTACCCCATAAACTTATACCTTAGGAGTGACTCCATCTGTGTCTAAAGTTAATGGTCCATTTCCTTTCTAAATACAGATTCTATTAGTGATAACAGTGTCGGGAGAATGAGACAAGCAGTCTGATAAATGGAGAAAATAGCATTTTTCTTTAATAACATATAGAACAAAGTTTCTTATATTCACTTATACTATGTATTTATTATTAGGCCCGGTCAACATCTGCGCATGGGTTTCCATTTGGGGAACCCTGAACAGAAACCTAATCCATATAAAAAAGCAGTCACATTAGGAAACCCATGGACCCCATAGACTATAATGGAATCTGTGTGGTTTCCGCTTGGTTTCCACACAAAAAATGCGGAGAGAAAAGTGCTTTTCATTCCGCATTTTTCATGCAAAGAGGGGAACAGAATCCCAGAACACAGATGTGAACTGAGCCTTAGAGGAATGCTTTACATACCTGCTAGATCTATGATCTATGTTCTAGCCACAGCTTAATATGGCGCAGGATAAATATTTAGAAGAAGCCCCCATGGGCACAATTCTTCAGTTATGGAGCACTGTATTAGGCATGCCTTACAGAATACTGGCATAGATAAAATGTGGATGGCTATGGTTATATTGCACCAGGGACAGGACACACACACAAGGTTTGTAAAAGACAAGTTCATAGCAGAAACAACTATATGGAGGTAAACTACATTGTAAATATGGTGCTTTATGTGTGCATGTGTATGTTATCATGTCTAATTGAACACACTGTTCCCCTAAAACTAGGTTCACACAGACTTAGGGCAGCAGGTTTCGGTAATGTTATGACCTCCCTGTTGCTACTGGAGTACAATAATATCTGTGACCCCGACCCACTAGCTTGGGTTCATTTCATTTAGTGTTTCACAGGCAATAAAAATGAATATTAAGATACTACCTGTTACAGTCATATATAAATTCTCCAATTGTATAGTTGTTTTTCAATAGAAAAATAAAATAAAAATACCTTTTAACTGGTGGGAGAATAAGTTCTTATGGTGACCTAAGGCAGGGTGTTCAGCATGCATGTCCTCCTCATTGGTCTATGAAGTTTGGCAGAATAGGGTTCGGATGGATAATCTTTACCGAAAAAAACTTGAGAGTATGGCCATGCATAGCAAAAACACTGCCTAAGGCTAAGGCCCCACAAAAGCGAACAGCAGCAAAAAAGCGGACGGACAGCAGCGGAAACGCATTAGGTTTTTTCCTGCAGCGCTTTTCAAAAGAAAGTCTGCAGATGTTTCTACTTTGATTATATCTATAGAGAAACGCCTGCTTTTCCATAGGTATAAAAACATGCTGTGATTTCCAAAACCGTGCGAATTTTGGAAAACACAGCATTTCTACAGCGCATATTTTTCTGCAATGTGTGAATGGGATTTGCTAGAATCCCATCCACTTTGCAGTAACTGTAAAAAGCTGTGGTCTTTGCTGCGGCTGGTAAACCGTGTGGGTCCCTGGCCTAAAGGGGTTGGCCAGTTTCAGACAAATATAGAGACAAATAGTATTGTTTGTACAATGAAAAGTTTTATACTATTTTTTATTATACTTTTTATATCAGTTTCTCATGGTTTCCTAGATTTCTGCTTGCTGTCATTCAATCTGCTTACTTGCAGCATGGTCATGTGATGGACACACTGGTTACCAGACAGATTGGTCTGACTACGGTGCTGTGACTGTCACGAGCCGTGCACCGGTGTGTCCATCACATGACATGCTACAGCTGTAAATCGCTGCAGGTTAGCCATCAAGTGTGTCTCCAACCTAAGAGCAAAGCATTATGTTGTCATTCATTAATCTATAAATTGTGTCACTTTTTAATGGTGCCCTATGCAGCCACATACCCACCCTACTTACCCTGCTATTATTAACATGTATTCTATAAAAGTACTGTTGAACAAAAAAACTGCAAAGTTGTGCAACTTGCTTCTGTATTTTGTTATGGGATTATAGCATGTATCCCCAAACTGCATTTTCCTACGCAATAATGTATGGAACAAAGCAGGGTTTGCTTTAAGGGTGTGCAGTCTGTGCTGTTGTCTGTCAGTGCTGAAGGGGCACCACTTGTTCTTACTGCTTGCACACCAAGATCACCAAACCTTTGCTTGGTACCAAACATATAGAAAATCAGCTGCACAGAATGTAGCTTTGTGGCCTGTTTTATTGGCTGGATCATGTTGTTCAGGCAACTATATAACTGTTAAGCTGGCCTTACTCATCCAATAGCTTTCAGCCAAACACTAAGCCACGTCTTCCAAAAGGGGAGAGTGGGTACTAAATAGAGATGAGCGAACACTGTTCGGAACAGCCATTCCAAACAGCACGCTCACAGCACGCTCCCATGGAAATGAATGGAAGCGGCCGGCACGCGGAGGGTTAAGCGGCCGGCCGCCAGCAAAGTCTGCATGCCAGGTGCTTCCATTCATTTCTATGGGAGCGTGCTGTTCGGATCGGCTGATCCGAACAGTGTTCGCTCATCTCTAGTACTAAATAGTACACCATAAGGAAAATGGAAGGTGTGAGAAGGTGACAGGCAGAGTGCTGGAGTCACAGTATATCTCCCTCAGATTCCTGACATATGTGTGGCTCAGGGCGAATCTTGAATAAGCTGCAGCCCCAAGTGTGGGTCATAGGCTCATTACTGGGCCATGAAAGGCTGCAGAGCCTGCACTTCAGGGCAGATCCTGAAAGGAAAGGAAATGACTGGGTAAGCCACACATATAGTTAGTATTTTCTGTTAATTAGCGCTCAGACGAGCAGGTTTTGTTTTGCCTTTTTGCCTAAAGTTAAGGCTGTATTTCATTTTGCCTATTCTGTGCCTGATGTAAAGGTTTATTTATTTTGCTGTTTGTTTTTTTGTTTTGTTTTTTTAATAAACTGGTTTTGCTGCAAGATTTGTGTCCCTGTCTCTGACTGGTTGGGTCCACACCACTGCTTCTACTGAGCTACCTTCCCTACAAAGGGAAGAAGGTACTACATAGGGCACCATCCAAAATAAAGCCAGCATTGTATATGGACTCATTTAAAGAGTCTTGCATTAGTTGTTTGTTTCTTGTTTTATTTTCAGTCAATGACAAAGAGATGTCTTAAAGTATGGAGACTAAATGTCATTTTATTTCACACAAGCTTCTTGACAAATATAACATTGTTTTATTCATTTAAACAATTTTAAATGATTTTATTTTTTATTACTATTATTGGTTGTGCCTATAAATGATGAAACATGTCTGCAGGACGAACACATTATAAGTGGCTGTTTATGGCATCATGTTCTGGAGTATATTTGATGGCTGTTGTTAAATAACCACAAGTTGTTCAAGTACATGCCAACTTCTTCTGCTGCATAATAAAACCCACACTGATCAGAGAAAGGGATCCTGGGTCTTGGACGTCTGTCTCACATCAGTCTCTCTTTCACCAAATCAGAAACTCTGTGTGCTGCATCCTTGGAAGGGAACCATGTATTCTTAAAACTGCTAAAAAATAAATAAAAAGAACATAGTTGTAATAACTGGGTCTGTGTATCAGTTCATCTGTCTACTGTGGAAAGTCATAGTGCTATGAGTACAAATGCAGCAGCTCTTACAAGGACTGTATGACTGGTAAAAAAAAAAAGGTCAGAATGTCATAAAAGAGAAAAGAAGTGATACTTACATCATCAATCTCCGATTTTACTTCCCAGGTCCCTGCTGGTCTCTATCTCTAATCACTTTTGAATCACATAAACACCCACCCTGAAAATCACTGAGACAGGTCATCTCAGTGGAGTGGTAGTCATATCCTGTGTTAGGAGGGCCCAGGAAGTAGAGACCAGCAGGGAAGCCAGGATACTGTCAGCCATAATTTTAAACATTTCATTTTTTTATGCCATTCTGACCTCACTTATAACCCGTTATGTTCTCTATATTTTATTATGAGGTCTGTTTCGGTGACTTGCAAAATGTGGTTGTTATGCTGGTGGCATTCTGTATTTTCACAACAAAACAAATGATATAATCTATCTATAGAATGTCTAGTGATAAAACTTCTACTTTTCCATATTAATACTAGCACATAGCCTAGAGACCTCTTTTCAATAAAATGTATACAGTGGGGCAAAAAAGTATTTAGTCAGTCACCAATAGTGCAAGTTCCACCACTTAAAAAGATGAGAGGCGTCTGTAATTTACATCATAGGTAGACCTCAACTATGAGAGACAAAATGAGAAAACAAATCCAGAAAATCACATTGTCTGATTTTGTAAGAATTTATTTGCAAATTATGGTGGAAAATAAGTATTTGGTCAGTAACAAAATTTCATCTCAATACTTTGTTATATATCCTTTGTTGGCAATGACAGAGGTCAAACGTTTTCTGTAAGTCTTCACAAGGTTGGCACACACTGTTATTGGTATGTTGGCCCATTCCTCCATGCAGATCTCCTCTAGAGCAGTGATGTTTTGGGGCTGTCACTTGGCAACACGGACTTTCAACTCCCTCCAAAAGGTTTTCTATAGGGTTGAGATCTGGAGACTGGCTAGGCCACTCCAGGACCTTGAAATGCTTCTTACAAAGCCACTCCTTCATTGCCCTGGCGGTGTGCTTTGGATCATTGTCATGTTGAAAGACCCAGACACGTTTCATCTTCAATGCCCTTGCTGATGGAAGGAGGTTTGCACTCAAAGTCTCACGATACATGGCCCCATTCATTCTTTCATGTACCCGGATCAGTCGTCCTGGCCCCTTTGCAGAGAAACAGCCCCAAAGCATGATGTTTCCACCCCCATGCTTTACAGTAGGTATGGTGTTTGATGGATGCAACTCAGTATTCTTTTTCCTCCAAACACGAAAAGTTGTGTTTCTACCAAACAGTTCCAGTTTGGTTTCATCAGACCATAGGACATTCTCCCAATACTCTTCTGGATCATCCAAATGCTCTCTAGCAAACTTTAGACGGGCCCGGACATGTACTGGCTTAAGCAGTGGGACACGTCTGGCACTGCAGGATCTGAGTCCCTGGTGGCGTAGTGTGTTACTGATGGTAGGCTTTGTTACATTGGTCCCAGCTCTCTGCAGTTCATTCACTAGGTCCCCCCGTATTGTTCTGGGATTTTTGCTCACCGTTCTTGTGATCATTTTGACCCCATGGGGTGAGATTTTGCATGGAGCCCCAGATCGAGGGAGATTATCAGTGGTCTTGTATGTCTTCCATTTTCTAATTATTGCTCCCACAGTTGATTTTTTCAATCCAAGCTGGTTGCCTATTGCAGATTCAGTCTTCCCAGCCTGGTGCAGGGCTACAATTTTGTTTCTGGTGTCCTTTGACAGCTCTTTGGTCTTCACCATAGTGGAGTTTGGAGTCTGACTGTTTGAGGGTGTGCACAGGTGTCTTTTTATACTAATAACAAGTTTAAACAGGTGCCATTACTACAGGTAATGAGTGGAGGAAAGAGGAGACTCTTAAAGAAGAAGTTACAGGTCTGTGAGAGCCAGAAATCTTGATTGTTTGTAGGTGACCAAATACTTATTTTCCACCATAATTTGCAAATAAATTCTTACAAAATCAGAAAATGTGATTTTCTGGATTTGTTTTCTCATTTTGTCTCTCATAGTTGAGGTCTACCTATGATGTAAATTACAGACGCCTCTCATCTTTTTAAGTGGTGGAACTTGCACTATTGGTGACTGACTAAATACTTTTTTGCCCCACTGTATATGATAGCAAATCAGAAACATAAAGATTTTTTTCACATATTATAAATGTCTATTCACTTAATCTAATACACTATACTTACCTATGACTTAAAGTACATAGAAAGTTGCGATACAGCATATATCTGTTTCCTAAAATCTGTATTTTCTTACTATTCATGGTCTTATTGTTTTATAGATTTCTAATATTGCACTAGATCATGACAATTTTAGCATTAGAACATTGCCCATATTTATTACCTGACTGGCATGCATGGATATAGTAAATCCCATTGATATTGTTACTAGGATCTATAGAAATACAATAATGTTCCTTTATTGTGTCTCATATAGTTACATAGTTACATAGTTACATAGTAGATGAGGTTGGATAAAGACATGAGTCCATCAAGTCCAACCTATAACCCTACAATCCCCTACAGTGTTGATCCAGGGGAAGGCAAAAAACCCCATGAGGCTCATGCCAATTGCCCTATTTCAGGGGAAAAAATTCCTTCCCGACTCCAAATCTGGCAGTCAGTATAAAACCCTGGATCAGCGTGTCCTTAAAATCTAGAGACCATAACCTGTTATATTTTTCTCTTCAAGAAAGGCATCCAGGCCCACTTTGAACTTGTTCAGTGAATCCGCCATCACCACTTCCTGGGGCAGAGAGTTCCAGAGCCTCGTTGTTCTTACTGTGAAGAATCCCCTTCTATGTTTCTGGTATTGTTGTCTTTATGTATAGTAAGTGTTAATTTAAGTATAAAAACTATTTTAAAACATTGCATGAGACATATATAACTTACACTAGGTTCACACTGGCATTCATCTCTGGCATTCATCTCTCCATCATTCGGGTCCAAATGGGGGACTCGAAAGGTGGAGAACCCGTCTGCTAAAAAAGCAGTTACTGGCGGACCCCATAGACTTTACAGATACTCCAATGCAGATATGAACCTAGCCTTACAGAAACGAATATACACTATATAGCCCATAGTATTGAACACAGACATATTACACTTATAGAAGCTTTTATGACATCCTATTCTAAATCCAAAGGCATTCAGCTAAAACAGCTTCCACTCTTCCAAGAAGACTTTATATAAGATGGAATTTTTAAGAGCAGATTTTGGCGCTGAATCCATGTCAGAATCCATGTGGAAAAATGCCTCCCCATAGAGTTCTATGGGTTCCTTTCTGTGAGTTTTTCTATATGACTGGAGACTAAAATTCCTTTCTGTAAGTTTTTCTATGAGTTCCACTAGCTTTTTTTCCACTAGCTGAAAAAAAAGCTCCCTTCAGGCAGATTCCACCTGCAAAAATCAACGCAGTCAATGGGAGGTGGAAAATCAACGTGGAATTGGCAAAAACTGCGTGGAAAACCACTAGCTGTGCAGTGCACCGGCATACAGTCACACATTCCGTTCCGGATTAGGCCCAGTGAATGGCCTTAGTCAGGAGGAGGGAGTGTCTTCTGGCAAAAAGAACTAACCGACTCCCATTGATTTCAATGGGAGCCGTCTTTTTGGTCAGGATTTTGAGGCGAATTCGGCCTCAAAATCGTGACCAAAAATCTCTGTGTGAACTCAGCCTTATGCTCCTTTTTCTTCTGTCTCTTCTGTTTCCTTCTATTACTGGATCTTTGTAGAAGGTAGCACACAGATATATATCTGTACTTTGAACATCACACAGAACAAGCTAAACACGCCTGATACAAACTATTGGAGAGATGACCACCAGCCGGGCTTCCTCCACAGGACTCGCTCAGCTCACTGGAGCACTGCAGCTAACACAAAGATCCAGCATTGGAGGAAAACAGAAGAGTCAGTAAAAAAAAAAAAAGTAGCATAATAGCAACTGGAAGGTAAAATCTGAAGTTTTTTTTACATAATTTACATCTTTCAGTTACTGCTAGAGATGAGTGAACAGTAAAATGTTCGATATTCGTTTCGAGTAGCCACTCAATATTCGACTACTCGAATTGAATATCGAATCCTATTATAGTCTATGGGGGAAAATGCTCGTTTCAGGGGTAGACAACATTCTATCAAATTACACTTACCAAGTCCACGAGTGAGGGTCGGGCTGGATCCTCCGAGATGTCTTCTCCGTGCAGCATCCTCGCGGCTCTGAATTCACTTTGCCAGGCATCGGGCCTGGGCAGAGCCGACTGCGCATGCCCGCACTACAAGAAAATGGCCGCTTACAGTCAAAGCGGCCATTTTCTTGTAGTGCGGGCATGCGCAGTCGGCTCTGCCTAGGCCCGATGCCTGGCAGAGTGAATTCAGAGCCGGAAGACGCCGCGGGGAAGCTGCACGGAGAAGACTTCTAAAGGTAGGAGAAGAACCAGCATTGATTGGCCGACTGTATAGCATTCGGCCAATCAATGCTGGTTCTGCATCGAACTTTTACATTCGAATAGCGAGTGGTACTCGATCGAGTACGAGTATTTCGAATATCGTAATATTCGATCGAATACCTACTCGATCGAATACTACTCGCTCATCTCTAGTCTTGACCTAACTTTTTGGGGTGGTTAATATCTAATTTGGTCATTGTGCTCTGTTGAGACAGATTATCAAAGAAAATTAGCAAAGCAATGTAATAAATGGATATTTAGGCTATATTCACATGATCAAGTCAATTCCCAGCTGTATGTTTCATGGATCTGTGTGGGATCTGTTTTGTTGTTTTTGTTTGTTTTTTTAGTACAGACCTATGCACTTCAGTAGGCAAATTGGGTTCATGAAAACAAACCTGAGAGTCCAATATGTGAAAATATAGAGGAATGTCCTATTTTTTATATATCACAAGCATCATAATCATATACCATAATAAAACATCTTCTGCTAGTAGAAAAAAAATCTAGCGTCACCCATTGTAGTCAATGGGAGGCTTTTTTTCTGCGCTGAAAATTCAGCGCCAAATAAAGCACCATTTTCCTCCATGTGAATGGACCCTTAGGCTAAAGAGGAGGTGCTGTAGTGGACTGGCTGCACCTGTGGGAGAGAGCAGGGCTGGCACTTGATATCTGGTTACATAGGCAGCAAAGCCCACAGTATAATAGTGACCGGGAGGTGGGACCCAGGAGGTGGCACTCAGAAGATGGACTCTGGAGCAGGACTAGGGAGCAGGTGAGCAGAATTTGCCCTGTTGTGGCAGGAGGTAGCAGGGCACTTGTCAAGGACGGTTGGGAGCTACAGATGCCTACTCTCCATCTCTGTGACATCCGTGACATAACCTAGAGCTGGAAGCGCTGACTGTAACTACTTCTTGAGAAGGGCTTATATTTCAAGCCTACTCCAAAAACCCTGTAAAATCAAGCTAGAGCTTATTTTTGGAGAAATGGGTTAGATATGGTCTGGATATTTACCACACAGTATAAACAAGAGGACATCATTTGTCTAAACAAAGAGTAAATAATTGTTACAAAAACATTAATCTCATGTAATAAAACAGCTTGCCTATGCTGCATCATACACTAAGATTTAGGGGTGGCTTTGGAATTACCAGAGAGACTACATAGGACTGGCACCATATGTTACGGCATATGAGTCATTTAGCAAATAAAGCTAAGCGAGTGCATTCTTAATGTATCCCAACAGATAATTTGTGCAAATGGCTCATCCTCTATATACTTTGCTGACATCTGCAATCTGCTCAGATAGACTTGAAATATAATGTTATTTGCAGCAAAGGAGACAGGTTTCTTTTAAACTAAAAAAAAAAAAAACATCTATGAATTGCGAAGGACTGTTTGGAAGTACCGTGTATTTATGGACATACATCTCCTGCAAGTCCTGCACAATATTATAAAACATACACATTGTAACATCTATTATACACGAACTGCCTTTTTCTCGCTAGCATCAAACCCTCTTACAATTCCTTTCTAGCACATTTTAAAGTGAGGAATGGACCAAAGGGGAGTAAATGGGAAGTCCATCCTCTATTAACTCTCCCAGAGTAGATGAGGGTATAAGGAGCATTACTGTAGCTGTAGTCCCAGCCTTCAGAACACGAAGGAGATAATCTTATCACTGCTGCAGGAATTAAGGAATACAGGCGTCTTCATGTTCTCCAAGGTTATAATATCTTGGAAATATTCGATTATGTACCATAAAATAAAGAAAGCTGTGCACTTAAACTAGAAGTAGTGAACATTAAGGTTATGTTCACATTTATGCCTGAGTCTGTTACACAGAGGACTTATTTCCTTTGCGGGTTTTAGTTTAAAAACGACAGACACCTGACTGACCCCGTTATATGTAATGGGGTCCACCGGGCTCAACGTGTTACCGCTGTAGCAGTCCATCTCTCCATTTTTCAGGTTATAGGCATCATATAGGCTCTATTCAGATCACATATTTTAACTTCTGTTGAACATATCCATTTAACGGATGCAAAAAACAGACGTAATGAATGCAAATGGTTGGACCATCAGTCTACATAGACATAAATTCATCTGTTTCATCAATTTCATTTGTCCATTTTTTTTAAAGACATTACTACATTACTATATCACTAGCATATCAAAAAACGCTCAATACCATACCAAGAGGCGCCACAGCCACCCAACAAGCATTTTACCTTAAGGCTGGGTTCACACAGGGTATTTTGGACCGGAATTTGACGCAGCGGTCGTCTCAGTTTCTGGACCAAAAATCAGGTAGCCATGACTGGATGCCGTGCAGTGCACAGACATCCAGTTGCAGCACTCCGCTCCGGATTAGGCCCAAATGAATGGGCCTAATCAGGAGGGAGGTGTCTTCATATCGCGATGCAAATCCGCCTGAAAGAATGAGCATGTTGCTTCTTTTTTCTGGGAGCCAGAACAAACCGCTCCCGGAAAAAAAAAAAAAACTAACCGGCTCCCATTGATTTCCCATTGAACTCAGTCTTAAAAGCCTTTGATCAGGTCCATTGGTATGGTATTGAGCATTTTTTGATATGGTAGTGATGTAATAATTCATATATGCGCCTTGTTTTTGCCTTTTACTTAATATGTATTTAGGAGTTGTTTCACCCTGTATGTATACTTTACTATGTAGGCGTGTAATAGGGGTACATCCATATACTCACTTATTTCACATATTAAGTGGTTGTTTACACCCCACTATTTGATAATCCATGCCATTCACCATGTCATACTTGTGGCTATATCTGGTACTTTGACTCTTTATGTCCTTATCTCTTTACTATGTATTTTTGTCTATATGCTTAAATACGCTTTAAATATGCATTAATAAAATATTAATAATAATCAATAATATATATCAGTTTAATAAACATGTGGGATTTGTTTATATATTTAAACCTAATCCTCTATATGTCAAAGTGAACAGGCCTCACAATCCGCAAAATTCTGAGATATTTTATACCAATACTTATGGCCAGATGTATGGCTTAGCTGAACACAGGCATTTTTAAAGGGGCTTTACTATGTAGCTTATCAGGGGCAGAATCACTAAGTAAAGTATTAGGAAACACCAAGACATTTGGCTGAGGATGAGAGGGGCTTACTGCTTCCAATTAGTATTGCATTCAGACTGCATCAGTTATGTCAGCCATTCTAAATATTCATTCAGTGATTTCAACCTCCAAGCTGCCTACAGTATACTGCGTGACAAGAAAGCTTTATGGGATGCACACTGTGATCGGTAATAATCATATATGCATAAACCTACATGTACTGTCTCTCTCTCTCTCTCTCTCTCTCTCTCTCTCTCTCTCTCTCTATATATATATATATATATTTAGATTTCTATATATATATTAAATGGCGTAATGTATATAGATAGATAGATAGATAGATAGATAGATAGATAGATAGATAGGCACACATATAAAAAAATGTATATATACATACTGTATATATACAAATATATATATATATATATATATATATATATATATATATATTCTAATTCTGATCATTCTGTGAGTCAAAAATCTATAATCTTCAGCATCACATGGGCAACAGGATGCTGAAAATTGAAGTTAATCACTGCCATTATGTGAACCCCTACAGAGGTTTTTTCGTGGATGCTTCCTTTAAATCCCCCATAATTTTTATTTGTTGCTGTATAACTGCAGTAAATTGTGCAGAGCTGAAATTTCTATTATCTTTCTTCTGCTCCAGCAGACACCCGCTGCCTGTATCTGCCTGTATGGCCGTACACTATTAGCAATGGTCCTGTCAGATGGTTATTCTCTTCTAAGGCAATTAAAATCTGAGTATAGGCAGCATGGCTAAAAGTTCAGAAATAATGTGACTCAGTCTGAGCGTCCACATCTGTGTTGGTTCAGCTTCTGTTTCATTAAAGCTTAGTTACAGCTGGGGAAACATTCTTATTTTTTTAGCTACTTTCTAGAATCATTGGTAGTTATGGAGAAAATATTATGCTAATATGCTCCATTTTATGAAGCTTTTTTGTTTCCTTTGCTTTAGGTCTGGTCACATATCAGTAAACAGTATTAGACCATTGTCACACCAGAAAAAAGGCAGCAAAAAATGTAATAACAGAATGTAACCAAACTTTGCACTAATTAAAAAAAAAAAAAAAAAAAAAAAAAAAATATATATATATATATATATATATATATATATATATGATATAGTGTTTGGAGTTCAGTTTTGTGACACAGACCTTCATTCCCTGCCTATAGATAGAGTTTTATTAAATGTATACGGTAACGTTTTATAAGACAAAGAGTTAAAAGACAATATGTTGACTACTTGCGGCCACCACTAGAGAGAGTATGTAACCGTAGTGCATCCTGTTGTATAACCGATGTATAATAGTATATGGTTAGCTCCCTCTACTGGCGGTAACAGGCAGGCAAATTGTGATCTTTTAAATCCATGTCTATGCAGGAGACTTGAAGCCTGTATCAGCTATAAACGAGTTAATCAGCATAAAATATAATATATTACAATATCTATAGATTTAAAAAGTAAATAAAAGATTGTACATTTACTTTAGGATTGAAAATGATTTTGAACACATTTATCACTCAAACACCACCTTGTGTACCAATGAATGAGAACAATCTACAATGAACACAAGCACAAATCAATTCAATTTTTCCATTCATCAAGATATTCAGTATTTCTAGGCAAAACCCAATACATTAAAATTCAAATCAATACTATGTAATATATTGCAAAATGTATAAACCATGCGTCAGATATGACACATACTCCCGATCCAACAACTTTCTAATCCAAATTTTTTATACTAAGTGCCTGCATGGCAACAATTTACTGAAAGCTTTATGCATATTCAATTTCCCTATGAAAACACCCAAAAAGCTTTTAGAATATAGTTTATCTGTCAAAGAACAGACTCTAATTATTGAACAAAATTTATCTTCAGTGCATCACAAGCATAAAAGTTATTATTTGTGACTTTATCACTGAAGCAAAATTACCTAGAAAGCATAAAAGCTTTTACATCAATCACAGGTGAGTGATAAGATGCACTTAGTTATATTTTTATACAGCAGTTAGCAAATAAGTGGCAGAGATAGATTTCTCGGCTATTTATATAAACAAAATATTCCGACTGCGATGTTATGGCTTGGCTGTATTCTGCTACTGACATATTAGGACAGCAGCAGAAGTATAAGTTCTTCGTACTTATTCCCCATAGCCAGAGACTATAATGTATACAGATAGAGAAATGATGGGAGGAGATACGTGTGTGTGGCTTGGACCACATGGAGTGTCTTGGAGATCTGTGTTGCAAAGAAAACATCTTGTATACCCCAGTAAATTGGCCCGAATTAATCAAAACAGCCTAGACTCTTGAAAGATAGAAGACTAGAGAGAAGGAAGCGGCAGCTTCTTGGTCCCATTGCAGAACACAGTACCTGGTAGCATTGCATCACAGCAGCGCCCTATTGTAAAGAGACCGATTGAGCAGACCTTGTTACTGGGTGCAACTGACATTTCATTTCTCATCCTTAGATAGCACCAACATATTCCGCAGCTCTATAGACATGGTCATCACTCACAATTCCCTATCAGTATCAGTGTGGGAAGTAACCAGAGACCCATACAGAACATATAAATTCCATGAAGATATTGGTGGGATTCAAACTCAGGATCCCAGCACTGTGATACAGCGGCAATGCATCATAGTTCTTCTCGCAGCACTTTAGGGTGCATTCACACGGAGTATAATGGAGTGTAATTTGGAGTGTAATTTTTACACGTGTAAAAAATGTACACATGTATTTTGGAGCGTTTTTTTTTACATGTGGCGTTTATGGAACGTTTTTTGAAGCGTTTACGCATGTAGAAAAACACGCTCCGTAAACGCTCCAAAAACGCTCCGTAAACGCCACATGTAAAAAAACGCTCCAAAATACGTGCGTAAATTTTTTACACGTGTAAAAATTACACTCCAAATTACACTCCATTTTACTCCTTGTGAATGCACCCTTAGACAGAAAGTTTTCCTCTGAGGGCTTTCTGTTACAATCATATCTATGGGGAAACTACCGGCGATTTCCTACGCTGATATTGGAAATCTCGGCCTGTCCGCAACACGGTTTTTACCACAAAGTGGCCATGGGATTCATTAGTATCCCATCAACTTTCATTAGAATCCCATGCCCCTTCTGTAAAACGCAGCGATTTTTCCAGCGGCTTTTCCGTGGAGTGAGGCCTCGGCCTAAAACCAAGGTCCTAACCACTGAGCCACATGACTTTAAGAGAGCAACCCCAGGGAAACCTGACCACTAGCTGAGTATTCCTTAGGCTCCGTTCCCACGGAGTAACGCGCCACTCATTCTGACACGTAAAACAGAATCCCATTGACTTCAATGGGTGCCGTCTTACGCCCGCTACACATTGAAATCAATGGGAGGCTTTTTAACCCATTGATTTCAATGTGTAGCGCGCGTAAGACGGCACCCATTGAAGTCAATGGGATTCTGGTTTACAGCACTTACTCTGACACGTGTTTATGTGTCAGAATGAACGGTGCGTTACTCCGTGGGAATGGAGCCTAAGAATACTTCCTGAGCCCTACCTTGAGTTATGAACCATTATGCTACGAACCATCCCATCAAAGAGTACAGATTCCTGTTTGCAACAATTCCTGTGTCTAATACATGACTGAATAAATATACATCGGAAATGCAAGGGAAAATGTCATTTAAGGCTGGGGCCCCACGTTGCAGAAATGCAGCTTTTTCTGTTGCAGATTTTGTTGCAGTTTTTTGGGCCAAAATCAATAGTGGCTACAAAAGGAATGGAACATATATAGGAAGTCCTTATACCTCTACCTTGTGCTCAATCCACTCCTGACTTTGGCCCAAAAAAAAAGCAGCAAATTTTGCAACAAAAAAAGTTGTGTTTCCACAAAGTGGGGCCTTAGCCTAAATGTTGTTTAGCAAAAATGAATTGCTGCCAATGAAAACAGCATAAATGTAAAATAATGTAATATAAACACTGCTGCACAGATACAATTTTTTTTTGCTTTTTTTGGTTTTGTAAATCTGGCCTTCTTAAAATAGGTACATTAGTGTGACCAGCTTAGTATATCTTTCTACAGTAAACTCTATAATATACAATATAAACAAGGCAAATTAATAAAGAAGCTCTGATACAGTTTAATCCAAAATTCTATTTATATGCAAATAAAGACTATATCACAATCTCTTTGTTAACTATAATGAATGGGACAACAATCCAATTCAATCAGGTGTGATAATTGAGAATGAATGATGGTGTTGTTGAAAAAGATCCATTTTTTATCAGTGTGAATAAGGTTATATTTCAGTTAATACTATCAAAGAAAAAAAAGTTTGCTTGTTATTTTGTAACCTACAAAGGGATTTCTTCAATAAGATTGTTTGATAGAACAAAACCTTCATGGTGCTTTCTGAACGGAAAAAAAATGTCCACAAGCGACCATGATCAGAATCTATTACAGTTGTTTGTCACTATCAGACCGTTTGTCTGCTGTATTGCCAAAGACTACAGAGTAGACAATTCTTCACAGAGACTAAGAGAACACAGCTAGTATATTGCTTAAAATATACTCAAATGTATTGACTGTATACCAGAAAGGGCTCGTTCACACGTGAGCAAAGGGGAGGTTTTTGACAGCGGATTTCGTGTCAAAAACCTCCCCTTTACAATGGTGGTCTATGCAGACCGCCAGGCTTCTTTTCTCCGCTAGCGGCGGGCTGCTGCTAGCGGAGAAAAGAAGCGACATGTCCTTTCTTCAGGCGGAAGCACCCTCCGCTGTCGGCCCATTCATTTGAGCCGACAGCGGAGGGGAAAGTCGGGACCGCGATGGTCGCAGCAGGCGGGTTTTGACCAGAGAGAGACGCGGCGAGCCGCGTCTCTCTCGGTGTCAAAACTCACGCGGGCAGTTCACGTGTGAACTAGCCCTAACAGTGCCATATTTGAAGCCTCATGGTGGCCATACACTAATGTTCATTCAGTCAACGGTTATTTCCCCTTCCGCCCATGCACATGCATTCTTGAGTGTGTATGTGTTGTTAATGGGGGGAGGGGGATATTAACCACTGCCAGAAACCATTGTGATAGTGACGTTTCTTCCATGAGAACAGCAGATCAAGGGATGTTGAAATCCATCAGGGCCACACCTGAAGAGACAGCCTCAGACACCACCTCTTGGCACAAACTCGGGGTGGAAATTTTTTAATCAGCCACTACCTATTGTTTTACTCCAACAGGTTTATTCCAAGCATTCACATATACCTAGAGCTGACCGCATTCTCTCTAATAGAATACTTCAGCTATTGTGTATGGTAAATGTGGCCACAAAGCAATAAATAAAAAGGTTAATTTGAGCAGAAAAAATAAAGTATAGCTTCAGAATGTTGGATGCATTTTATTTTTTTCAGTTTACAGAAAATATTTTGCTAACAAGTTGAGGGCTTATAGATAGAGATGAGCGAGTAGGATTCGATCGAATACCTCCCCTGCATAGTTATTTGTGTAATCCGTTGAATACCACGTGGTTAAACGCAGTAAAAATTTGATTCCTCTCCCACCTTCCCTGGCGCTTTTTTACACCAATAACTATGCAGGGGAGGTATTCGATCGCATACTACTCGCTCATCTCTACTTATAGATATTAGATGAATGTCTGCCGTACCTAAGGCCCTACCAATGACCATCTAAAATGTATGGGGTCAAAGGTGAAGCTGGCCTTTCTGCTGCCTGATGCTTTGCCTGCCAATACTGTAGATATCTATGGTAGAACAGGGAGCTTTAGGGCTAGTTCACACGCAATTACGCGTGTACATATTCGTCGCGGTTGCCGCAACGGGCTGCCAGTGCAGTGCACGGCATGCCGGTACAGTGCAAGGCATCCCGACGTGGCTTTCAGCTCCAGATTAGGCCCAAATGAATAGGCGTAGTCCGGAGGGTGCTGTCGCGAGGTGGACTGAAGAAAGGGCAGCTCGTACTAGGGTTGAGCCATCGGGATTGGAAATGTTCAGATTACGATCGGCTACTGGCCAATCATTGTGGGAAAGGCTATAGAATCAGATGAGTGAGTACTATTCGAAACTCCCGTTTCGAATAGCACGCACCCATAGGAATGAATGGAAGCGGCCGGCACGCAGACTTTGCCAGCGTCCGGCCGTTTAACCCCCTGCATCCCGGCTGCATCCATTCATTCCTATGGGAGAGTGCTATTCGAAACAGGAGTTTCGAATAGTACTTGCTCATCTCACAGCAGCGCATCACAGAGTGATTTACCGATTCTATTTCCTCCCTGCTGTGCCGTATACTCAGCTCTGCTACATCTCAGATGTAACAGAGCTGAGTATATGGTAAAACAGGAACGAAGCAGAAGAGTGGAAGGCTGCGGTAAATCACTCTGTGCTGCGCTGCTGTGAAGACGATGAGGCATTCGCCATATACTAAGATGTAGCAAAACGGAGTATACAGTCAAGCAGGGATGAAGCAGAAGAGTAGATGGACAAGTCAATGTACATTTATGGAGATGTAGCAGAGTCTAGTATATGGCACAGCAGGGAGGAAACAGAAGAGTAGATAGTATCTATCTACTCACGAACTTCGCTCAACTTACCTGCACAGATCCGCTGCCACTCCTCTTCTTTCTTCTTCACATGCATTCAGAGCGCCCTGCGTGCCCCCGCCTCCCTAGACTAGTGTTAGAAATGCTGGGCTTGTGGCTTAGGAGAGTGTGGGCAGATACTGGGAGGGGAGACGTGAGTGATGCACTCGCCCACACTCTCCTAAGCCACAATAAGCCCCACCTACTCCCAGCATCTCTAACACTAACCTAGTGAGGTGGAGGCGCTCATGGCGCTCTGAAAGCATGTCAATAAGAGAGGACTGGACCAAGAAGAACAGGGAGCGGCAGTGGCAGCGGATCTGTGCAGGTAAGCGGACACCAGGGGGACTAAATAGCCGGGGAATTTTTTTTTTAATCACTACACAGCGTGGAGTCCAAAAATTGAAACAATTTTTGGACTCCATGCTGTGTAGTGAATACGATCGTTTTTAAAATCTGATCTTCGATTATTAAAAAAAATCCCAGAGGCCACATGGTGGTTCAGTGGTTAGCACTGCAGCCTGGCAGTGCTGCAGTCCTGGTGTTCAAATCCTGCCAAGAGCATAAAACCATCTACAAGGAGTTTGTATGTTCACCCTGTGTTTGCATGGATTTCCATCCCATATTCCAAAAAAGACATACTGATAGGGAAAAATGTACATTGTGAGCTCTATGTGGGGCTCACAATCTACATTTAATTAAAAAAAAAAGTCCCATTGACTTGTATTAGGATTGGAATTGGGATTGGGTTCGAATGGAAAATGATCGGAAATCAGTTTTTAAAAACGATCCTGAAATTTCAAGATCGGCTCGACCCTAGTCTTGAAAGTTTGGGTCCGCACACATACACACACACACACACACACACACACACACACACACACACACACACACACACTCCAGGTTGTGTTATGAAGTCTTGAACTGTAGCCTGTCAAGGATTTTGATAGCTTTTATGAGAGTTTGGGAGTCCTTACACACATTAGAACAAGTACTCCATAACACCTAAATTACAATGCAATGGTCAATGTAAAGTGGTGTTCACACTGCCGCTGTTGTCTGCCCCGGTCTGTCCGCTGTAAGCCTTGGGAAAACTGGATAGCAGACGGCTTGCGAGCAGTCAGCTTTAAAACCCATTCATATGAATGGGTTTTAAAAGGTGACCGCCTGTGAGTGTTTTCAGCCTCTCTGCCTGGAAAACTTTTTTTTTCCAGCGGACACAAAGTTCTGCATGTACGATTTTGTGTCTGCTAAAAAAAAAAATGGTTTCCAGACGGAGAGGCTGAAAACACTCATGGGCGGTCGCCTTTTAAAACACATTCCTATGAATGAGTTTTAAAGCCAAGAGCTTGCAAGCCGTCTGCTGTCCGTTTTCCCCGGAGTTTACAGCGGACAGCAGATTCAGTGTGAACGCCCCCTAAGACTAGATTTCCTTAATAGTGGATAACCATGCATAGATATCTTCATGTAATAATGTAACTACAGGTTATTTCCTGAAGCCTGACTTCAGGGTATCTAACCAAACGTGTCCTCAGATATTGACTTTAGCCTCCTGTTTATTAATATGCTTTTCTATTTTGTGGTCATCACTCCACTACATATGCTATAGACTAAATTGGGGATTAGGATATATTCTGCATTTGGGCTTTGATTTGCCGTATATTTTTGCCTACATATGTCTCCCTATGTGCGATGTAATTCGTGTAGTGGTGCTTTGGTATGAGCCAGTCCCATCTAACTAGTAAATTTTGATATTTTATACATTTTGTGTCTCCATATTTGCACTTTATATTTATGATTTTGAGATGACTCATTATTACCTATAGTGTTCTTTTCCCTGAACTTATTTCTGTCATCACTGTGGCTCTTCTTCATTATTTGTATGGAATGTTGTATGTATTGACTTTTAATAAATTGCATCTTGTATTTTAGTAAAAAACAAACTTTTCTTGCTTTGCTTTTTTGGCTATCTACAGTACGGTTCTATAACCTGGCACCCGTACTCCATTGCAGTGCAGCCTATTCACTACTTACAAGTGCCGTGCTGTACATTGTAGAGCAGCTGTGCTTGGTATTGCAGCTCAGCCCCATTCAAATGAGACTGAGCTGAAAACAGGCCAAGTGACCGATAAACATGACTTCTCATGACCTGTAAAGCACCTCTGCGGCTTTGATCAGCTGATCTGTGGGGATGCCAGTTGTCCTATGCTTTCTCTGTAAGGGGTTTACATTTCTATATAGCATGCAAGTTTATAGTATTGCCATGAAATGAAATTCCCTACAGAAATGATGTATGTAGCCAGTTATTTAAATGATAGTCAAAAGACCTTGAGGGTGGATGAAGAAGAGACTATAACTGCGACATCGCGAGGATGCCGACTTCCATAACAAATTAAGTCTGTGTGACAGATTCCATTTAATAAAATGTGCAGTCTGGATCTGCCTGTAGTTATACTAGGTTTTTGCTGTCTCATTAAAAGCTACTATAGACAGAATCCAGTGTACGGTATGTCCCACTGTTTAGCAGCATCATGCTGTATTCCTGACAAGAGTCATTAGGTAGGAGCCATTCATTAGCTGAGCCATGCCACAAGACAGGAGCACACTACTCTTTAATATCACTGCCGATTACATGCAACAAGAGACTTGCTTGAAAGAATAAACACGTCTTATTTTTCTACTTTGTAGCTATCAGTAATAGAGGGGTTCATTTTCGGAGAGTAGTGAGGAGAACTCGGGTACCATAAACTCATCCTCGCCATGGCCATCGGGGCGCTCAGTTCTGACTTTTAGAACTGTCCACAGCGAATGATGTAAATCTATATGGAGACAAACTATTGCTATTACGATCTCAAAAAATGCAGCAAAATCTGCAGAATACGGCCGGGGCCCCACGGGTCGGAGATTTTACAGTAATTGCAAAGTGGATGGGATTCATGTAAATCCCATGTCTACTTTGTGGTAAAAACTGCAGGGCAAACACGCTGGAATTTCCAAAACAGGCACGGTTTTGGAAATCGCAGCATGTCAATTCTATCTATGGAAACACCGGCGGCTTCCCCATAGATATAATTGTGACAGAAAATCTACAGAGGAACACTCTATGAACTTTCTGTTCAAAGCGCTGCGGGAAGAACTGCGATGCATTTCCACCACGGTTTTTCCTGCAGCGCTGCATATCGTCTCGTGGGGCCTTAGACTAAAGCAGCTTTTCTGCATCCTGGGGCTTCACCTTTAGGCTGGGACTCCACGTTTTAAAGTTCCTGTAAAGGGGACACATACTGTACATCGCAGCAGAAATGCTATGATTTCTAAAGCAGTTATGTTCTAGGAAAACTTATCATGTCAATTATTCCTATGGAAATGCTGGTGGTTTTGCCATAGGTATAATTGAAGCAGAAAGTCCGCAGAGGAAAAGTATGGACTTTATGTGAAACGCGCTGTGGGAAAAATCACGATGCGTTTCCAATGTGATTTTTCCCACATTGCTTTTTCACTGTGCCTGCTACGCAGCGCCTTAGTCTCAAAGTTTCTTTTTTTCTCTGTATGCACTTTCACACAAAAATGGTATATTAACTATGCCACTGATTAACCCTTAAAATACTGATCCAATTTTCATTAATCAATATTCTGTGCAATGTACTGGGAAAGTGTAAAAAAAAGAATTCAGAATGACATGAAATTAGAAAAAAACTGCATTTGCACCAATTTCTTATGACAGCATTCACCATTTGGTAAAAATTACATGTTAGCTATATTCTCTGGGTAAGCACGATCACAATATCAAATTTATATAGTATTTTTTAATGTTTCAATCCATTTTTTTTTATTTCTTTGCTTTATCATATTCTGACACCTGTAATTTTTTCATATCTACATACGGAGCTGGATAAGATGTAGTATTTATCAATACCATTTTTGGCTATTTTGATTTTTTTTCCCCCCTGCTATGGCGTTCACTGTATGGGATAAATATTTTTATATTTTAATAGTTTAATAGGCATTTTTGAATGTGGGGATGCTTAAAGTGTTTATGTTGATTATTGTTATACTGCAGTGAATTGTAAAAGCCATTGACTTCTATTACACACTGCCTTTGGTGGTGTGTAATAGAAGTATAGTAGTGATTTCTGGCTTTCATGGCAACCGACTGCCACCCTTTGGAATGTCATTGTTAAAAATGTCGGCGCCCCTCGCACCTGTGCACTTTGCCACAGTCACGTTTAACCGTGACATCTAAAATGTTAACAGCTGCGACTGGCACCAGTACTGATTGTGCTAGACAGCAGCAGGTTCTGGCTGTATTAGGCACTCGGGGTATTAGTGCACACGGGGTTTTTTGGTCCGGAAACTGAGGCAGAGGCCCCCTCAGTTTCCCGACCAAAAAACGGGTAGCTGAGACTGGATGCTGGTGTAGTGCAGCGGCATCCAGTCGCACACTCCGCTCAGGAATAGGCCCAATGAATGGGCCTGAAGAATGAGCATGTCCGTTCTTTTTTCTGGGATCTGGAACAAACGGCTCCCAGAGAAAAGACCTGACCGCCTCCCATTGATTTCAATGGGAGGTGACTTTTTGGTCAGGATTTTGAGGCGAATACGGTCTCAAAATCCTGACCAAAATACCCCATGTGAACTGAGCCTAATATAGCTGGCATGTGCTTAGTAAGAGGTCTTAGCTCCTGAGCCCTTTCCATATAGTCCCTTGCAAACAATGATGTACATGTACATCATTGGTTATTAAGGGATTAAATACCCCTAAAGCATAGGACTAGGGCCACATTTTTCAGAAACCCAGCATTTTTGGCTATTGTGGAAACATATCACAAAAAAAAACAACATATTTTTTCCATAAACCTATGAGTATGGGGAACACAGCAGCAAAGCAGTTCGAAGAATGAGTTACATGTTTCTGCTGTTTGTTTTAGTTGCGATTCGCTGCATGTGGCCTTAGCCTATAGGTGATTCAGAAGAAATATTTGTGGTGGTAAACTCCCTTTAAGGTTAAGGCCCAATGCTGCGGAAAAGCAGAATCTTTGGTTGTTTCAGAAATGCAGCGGAAAAAAATTGTTGCATTTTACAGTTTGGTAAAGTGAATGAGATTTCATTTCATCTCATCCACATGTTCCAGAAATAAAGCTGGGGGAAAGCAGCACTTTGAAAAACGTGTGTTTGCGAAAAATACAGGATGTTCCTTTTAGCTTCAGAATCACAAGTGTTTTCCTTATAGATTTAATACGGAAAGAAAAAACTGAAAACTGTAGCACATATTTGCTACATTTTTTAGCTGCATTTTGCTAAGTGGGCCTTAGACTAAGACCTGGTTTTCACATTGACATGTGTCTACTAATACAATTGATATTGGTCATGGGTCAGAATTATCCTAAGTGCCTCTGGAGATCAGCCATTTCCCCTGTCCTTCCAGAGGTAAGGCAACTTTCTGCATCAGAAATGCCCACCCCCCATTGTTTTGTCTGCAATATAGACAGACATACATTAGCCAAGCCCTTTTGGTGACATTATACCCATTGACTATCTGCTAGACAATAACACAAGGATATTCTCTGTAAGATTTCAATTAGACTATTTGTTTTAAGGTCATATAGAAAATCCTGAAGACTGGTAAATACTATTCCTTTCAGACAAATACCTGTACAGCTATCTTCATATTCTCTTTCATGTATCTTATCAAGCGATAAGACCATGAGATCTTCTTGTCTACTCTTTCCCCCTTCTACATCCTGCACACATTAGTGTGGCTTTCGTGGTGAATTAACAATTAACAATATTTTAGAGGAATATCAATGTTGGTTGCATAAAACATTCACATCTCCTAGGATGGAAATATTCAATATATAAATCTCCCCGATTGAACCTATGATCCCTGAAAATGCTTCTCATATAATAAAGAGTATCTTTACTGCCGAACACAACCATTCTCTATTGTTCAGTGAACACTCTGAATATATGTGCCTAGAAGTAAGCATTTCAATATGAAAACCTTTCTGCAAAACCATACAATATATATCAGTCTGTCCGTTACAAAGTACAGGCTACCCAGTTGTCTATGGCAGTGTCTTCTCAAGGTAAGTTACCATGGGGCTGAAAACTTTCATCCACAGGTTTGCTCTTGCAGATTTTTTTTTTTTTTTGCCTCAGATTTTACTGTTTTACTAAAAGAAGGAGACTAATAATTCACATTGCCGGGACTGTAATACACATTGGGTTTTCCACACCCAATTTCATGAAAGAAAATCTAAAGCGCTTCAGCAACATGTGAACATGTCATAGAGATAGGTACATAGTAGACTGAAATACTGCAGAGTGGACTCTCTGCGAAAAATGTTGTGGAAAAAACTGCAGCGGTCGTTTCTGCACCGATTTGCTGCATGGGGCCTTATCCTTAGGCTGAGGCTCCACATTACGGAAACCAAGCTTTTTTTTTTGTTGCAAATTTTGCTGCCTTTTTTTGAGCGAAAGTCCGGAGTGGACAAAGCAGAAGACAAGATATTTCCCATTTCTTGTGTAGCCAGTCTTGGCTTTGGCTCAAAAAAGCGCAGCAAAATCTGCAACAAAAAAAATGTGGGGCCTCAGCCTTAACCTTTGTATCTAAACAGATACAACTAGTACATTGTGGAATATTTTACAGTTATTCCCAATTCCAAAATTTTTGTTTGTATGGAATCCAAGAACAAAAAACTCTTACCTCCATACAATTAGAGAGTAATGAACATAAAGCCGCATGCACTACTATGGGGGCGCTGTATAAAGATACCATAAAACTGTGTGACGCTATAATGTGTATGAGCCTGGTTCTCGTGTATTTTTTGGTACTTTAGATACTATAATGCATATGAGGTCTGGATCTCGTGTATTTTTTGTTATTTTAGATAGTATAATGCGTATGAGGCCTGGTTCTCGTGTATTTTTTGTTACTTTAGATACTATAATGCATATGAGGCCTAGTTCTTGTGTATTTTTTGTTACTTTAGATACTATAATGCGTATGAGGCCTGGTTCTTGTGTATTTTTTGGTACTTTAGATAGTATAATGCGTATGAGGCCTGGTTCTCGTGTATTTTTTGTTACTTTAGATACTATAATGCATATGAGGCCTGGTTCTTGTGTATTTTTTGGTACTTTAGATACTATAATGCGTATGAGGCCTGGTTCTTGTGTATTTTTTGTTACTTTAGATACTATAATGCGTATGAGGCCTGGTTCTTGTGTATTTTTGGTACTTTAGATACTATAATGCATATGAGGCCTGGTTCTCATGTATTTTTTGGTACTTTAGATACTATAATGCGTATGAGGCCTGGGTCTCGTGTATTTTTTGTTACTTTAGATACTATAATGCGTATGAGGCCTGGTTCTTGTGTATTTTTTTGTTACTTTAGATACTATAATGCGTATGAGGCCTGGTTCTCGTATTTTTTGGTACTTTAGATACTATAATGTGTATGAGGCCTGGTTCTCGTATTTTTTGGTACTTTAGATACTATAATGTGTATGAGGCCTGGTTCTCGTATTTTTTGGTACTTTAGATACTATAATGTGTATGAGGCCTGGTTCTCATGTATTTTTTGTTACTTTAGATACTATAATGTGTATGAGACCTGGTTCTCGTGCATTTTTTGTCACAGTTACTTTAGATACTACGTCAAGGAAAAGTGAAGAGAGAAACAGAAATTCCTCCTGTTCCCATCAGATAAGCAATTGTCTAGAATAAAGTTAATTATATAAATGTCACCGGAGGCATTCCTGCTGCCATAATGCTTAACCAAAGAAATGTATGCCTTATATGATAATCGCCCCCTTCTGTGTGTACAAAGACAGAACATTCCTGAGCACGCATTTAGAATCCAAAGTAATCCGTCCTGAAACCATTTGTGGAATGTGCAGTACAGGCTCTCCACTATACTTCACTGCTGATATACACCCATGCCAATGACTAACTAATTACCATTGACCTGAAAAATCAATGGATAATTTGACCCCCAAGACGTTTCACTGGTCAAGAAATTTATACCAGGTCCCAAGTGGGTCTTCCACATGGAAAAAAATAATAACAGCACAAGCACTTAGCCCGGAGTGCTCAGCACCTGCCGTGGATATATGCGGGTGACGTTTTAGTCTAGACATGAAAATGACCTTGTATTCTCTTATCAGAATGAAAATACTTTATTTATTATTGCTATATATATATATATATATATATATATATATATATATATATATATATATATAGTAAAATTTCTAAATACGGATCGTCTTCTTCTCCAGACCACATTTCCTGAGACAGATTTTCGGTTTCACCATATATTATGTATACTGCCCATCTTCTTTAAGACTAGAAGACCACTTTGTAATACAATTTGATGTGGTCATCTCCCAGAGGTTTCACTGTAGATGCAGCATATAGACTTGTGTGTACGTATATGTATAAACACCTTTCAGCAACAACATCTGTTGGCTTTTCAAGCAACATAAAAAGATATTTGGGATTTTAGCAATTCCACCAGCACATATAGACCACATCACTTATCCAACGGAGGTGAAATTCATTCTAAGAATGCCTGTTCGATTGAAAAATTATTGCAATCCCCCTTCAAAGCTTAGAGGGAAGCATTAGCTAGCTACTCGCCAACATCAATTTATAAGAAACAAAGGTAGACAAGCTTTATACATTATCTTTTATATTGAACTCAGATGTCACTCCTTACTTTCTATCGCTTCCTAAATGGCTGCGTGTTAGTGATTTTCAAGGACGGGCTTGTCTATGGCTGATGTGACAGTAGTTTTCCCTGAGGTAAGGGAACACTGATCTCTGTGGCAAATGAAAGTTTCAAAGCCAATTATAGTTAAATTGTCGACAGACCCCAAAGCCTGGACTGAAATGACCTGCCGAGGAATAAGTAAGTGGACGGCCATATCTAGTGCTCATGGGAGACATAGACAGACAGCTCATTGTATCTAACTGTAATGAGGAAGACGATGGAGAGTGCTGGGCTATATAGCTGTAAGTAAAAACTTACAAGTTGTCATTTGGGAAATATCTTTGGTACTTAGTAATGGTAGGACATGTTTTCTCTGCCTAGTGATTTAGAGTGCCCCAGAGGAAGCCCATTAAATATATTGTATATATTATCACAATGTATCAGGCATCATCTTCATAGCCCAACATATGTTTAGGAACTCAAGTGAACATATCTATTGATTACAATACACTAAAACTTGTCCAAAAAAAATCACCTCTAATCTAGATCAGAAAACTCTGTGATGGATGCTCAATTCTGCCATCTTCTGCATACATTCACACATTCTATGACAAGACCAGTGCACGCCTAGAAGAACATTTTCGCTGCAACTCTTCATAGTTGTCTGAAAGAGGTTTCTTATAGCAACAGGTTTGCTATTCAATGCTGAAATCCACTATGTAGCACAGATATTTCATATGAACTAATACAATGACTACACCCAGTACCAATATTGTGTATGCATTGCAATAAGAATGATGAGCTTTCTATATTTAAAGGCAATGTACATTATGGCATACCATGCAAATCTTACCTTTTTGGAGAAGGGTGGTTTACTGAGATTAACTCCATCCCGAATGAGTTTATCCCTTATCATGATCTTTAACTTCAGTTTAGGATAAGTAACCAAGTTCTTACTGAGTTGTGCACTTTTATTACTCCTAGGAACTGGTTTATGACCCTGTGCTTCTTTCCAAGCTTTGGTTTCATACTGCTCCACCAAGTGACTAGTGTAGATGTCAGGTGTCGGAGAATCTACCTGGGGTTCTAAAGTGAAATATAATCCACTTGCAGCTTCCTTTTCCTCTTCCCTTAGTCTGTGGACTGCATCATGGATCTTCTTCCGATGCTGCTGAATCATCACTCCAATGGCATCCAAATCGGGGTCCCCAATCTGTTTGCATACCTCCAAATCATCATACCCATTATCCACAAAGGATTCTGCATACTGAGAAAGCTGCAATGCTTTCAGCCATTCATACACTATATTTGCACACATGGTGAGTAAAAAAAGCTCAAAAATATTCTAGTTAGGACCAATAAGTCACTTACTTCCAAAACATAAAGGATAAAATAAAACATCCAAAAGTTGTAATAAAAATCAGCGTCCAATAACGTGTACTGCTAGCTAACCCTTTACAAGGAGACAGCTGGGAAACAGCAATGAGCTAGGGTGCAGCACAGGTACCTGGTCTGTGTCATTCTGCAGCCAGGACATGCCAGTCCATGTACTGGAAATGTAAAAGCCGAGAGAAGAGACTGTAGACAGAGCCAGTCCAAGATCAGATCAACAGTAAAGTGATTCCACCTCAGCTGTCTCCTGCCTATAGAGCGCAGGGAGAATTCAGAGCAGGCGCCACCCCAGTGCCATGCTCCCAAAGATTTCCCAAACAAGTTAGTATTGAGCTGCACGCTGCTACTTTTTATTCCCTCGCATACGCCTCAGTGTGCAATGCTAGAGCAATCCTGTCAGCTTGTGCCTTCCACGCTCTTCTTAACAGTTGGCTTCTCTCCTCCCGCCCTGCCTTCATCTCTGGGATGCCAGACACACTTCTTGCTCCTCCACCAGTCAATACAAAATCATTCAATATTGTCTCAGGTTAGGCGGCAGCTTGTTGGCTTCTCTCGTCCTCCGGCCACACCTTCGTAGGTTTTTCGAGCTGATAGAATAGTTCCTTGTAGCTTCTTCTTGTAGCTTTCTCAATCTCGGCTGCACACTATTTTTTATTTATTGTTCCAGATTACATTCGCAGAGAGAGGATTACAAGTGGCGTTCAGCCGGCAGCCTCTGCTGTGTGTGTGCATGTGGGGAGGGGACTTTGAGTCAAGATTAATCTGCAAGGGAATACAGCAGGCAATTTGGCTGTGGACAGTCTGCTTCCATAAGGTTCTTCGTGCCATTCACTCTTCCCTACAAGCAGTCTTTTATCTCTCTGCACAAATGCTAATTATTTTTTACATTTCCTATTTTCTTCCAGTCTCATTCATACAAACAAGGTGTCCTAAAGCCTTTAGTGAAATGTTCTAATGTGTCACTTATTCTGAATAGCAGTGGAAAGAAAGAATCTCAAAGATATAGCGTCAGCCTGAGCCTATTGTAAAGATGCCAAATCTGGCCTCTAAATACCCTCAGTGAACAGTTGTGCCCCACGTAACTGCAGTAATGTATGCACTATACAATAGCGGGATATAGAAGATGTTAGGTATGCAAAGCATGAATCTTAATGCACGCGGTTAATGGTTTTATTTAGCTATATAGTCTATGGTTTTCACATTATAGCAGGGGTTATAAGCAGATATTATTTTGGGTGCTATATCAAAGACCATGTGCAACCCCCGCAAGAGTCTTACTTAAGGAGCAAACTAAAATTTTGCAATGGGATAAAAGATTTTTTAAAAGGTAAAAGCAGTGACCCTTTGTAGACCTGGAGCGTGGTACTGGCTTCATTTCTGTTCACTACATTTTGGAGGAGATTTATCATGGGGGCAATTGTTACTTATTCTGTAGTCCGTGTTGATGTAATTTTGTGACAAATTCTTCAAACGTTGCACAGTCTTTAATAAGTTTAAAGGGTTAATCCAGAACCTAGCAAAGATTGATATGGATTACCTCTGATCAAAGGGGATCGACACCTGGACTCAACTGTTGTGCCCCCCGGAAATTGTATACCAACGATACGCCTGTAACCAGCGCTGTTCCTATTCAAGTAAGTGGTCACCACAACTACATTATACAGACAGGAAGCGGTATGCAGTGTACTTTGGCCCATACACTGTAGCAGTGGCGCCAGGGACTTTAGCTCTGTTCCAATTCACTTGAATAGCAGCACAGGTCATTCTGCCAGTATACCTGGCATACAGCTTCCAGCGGGTGAAACAGCTGATCTGCATGGGGTCCAGGTGTGAGACACTGAACAATCTAATTCTGATAATGTGGATAGCTCATCAAAATTCAACTTTGCTAGATCCTGAACAATCCCTTAAAGGCTAAGGGTTGGTTCACACTAGTGCTTGTATTCCGTCTGCAAGGAGTCCGCATGGAGACCCCCCTGGACGGAATACAATCGCAATTGCAAGCGATGTGCTTGCAAAGCACATGGAGCCCATAGACTATATTGGGCTCTGTGTGCTTGCTGCGCACTGCCCACACGAATGAATTGTGCGGGCAGTGCGCGGCAAGCACACGGAGCCCATTATAGTCTATGGGCTCCGTGTGCTTAACTGCACAGCGCTTGCATTAGCTTTGGTATTCCGTTCGGGGGGGGGGGTCTTCAAGCGGACTCCTTGCGGAAGGAATACAAGCGCTAGTGTGAACCAACCCTATGGCCCCAAGATGCGGAAACACAACTCTTTTTGTTGTAGATTTTCCTGCCTTTTTTAAGTCAAAAAAGGAAGTGAATTTTGCCACCACTCTACTGAGGTTGCAACAATGTTTCTGACTTTGATAAATCTGGTACACAAACATGCCCACTTTCACATAATTTTTTTTTAAAAGTGATATAGCAAAATTCTCACTTATGCAAGCCCAAAAAGACTTTTTTGCTTTCTAATGCCCGTTCATAATAATGGGAGTCATTAGGGACATACAGATTGTATACTATTTTAATCTGCCATTAAAAAATAGGACATGTCCTATGTTTTATCATTTTCACAGATGAAAGTACCAATATAAGTCTTATATATATAAGTCTGTCTTTTTTTAATTGTGCCTCAAAATGGATTTGAGTCTCTGTGATGGCTGTTAAAAAATGGGGTCAAACAATAGACCGATGAGGTTCATCCATTTTTTTTTAACTATCAATTAAAATGGATGAAAACCTGATTCAAAATGGACATTAAAGGCTGAAGCCTATCTACTTTGTGGAAAAGCAGCTTTTTTTTGTTGTATACTTTGCTGCATTTTTTGAGACAAAAGTCAGGAGTGGATTAAGCAGAAAGAAGTCTAATGGCTTCCTATATATTTCCCATTCCTTTTGAAGCCACTCTTGACTTTGGTTCAAAGAAATGCACTAAAATCTGCAGCAAAAAAGCAGGTTTTCCACAACTTGAGGATTCAGCCCAAGGCTAAGGCCCCACATTGTGCATTTTGTGTTGCAGATTTTGCTGTGGTTTTCTCAGCCAATGTTGGAAGTGGGTTAAACAAAAGAGAACATTTCTAAGTGCTTCCTTTATATTTTCCATTCCTTTTCAAGCCACTTCTGACTTTGGCTTAATAAACGCAGCAAAATCTGCCCCCCAAAAAACACCCTGATAGAATGTGGACTTTACAAACTGAAAATTTCATCCTTTTTTAATGCTGTTTTCTTCACTGTTGTGTGCATATAGAATCGATGTGTGAAAATTCCACATGCACAGCTGATAAATTCTCATTATTTCACGTAGATGTACTGAAATGATTTCCAGTTGCTGAAATTTCTGTAACAATCTGCAATGTATGAACATATCCAATGTCTACTTAAATATCTAAAAATACCTGAAAATCTACTTTTCCTGAATATCTGTATTCTGCTTCCACTGGTGTCATGAGTTCTGGATTGAAGAGATGAAGGATCCATTTTGTGGTTACACGGTAACTGACAGACGCTGTCGACTTATTAGGGTAAGTTCATAGAGTTTTTTGCGCCAGATTTTCAGGTTTAACCCACTTCACGAAATCTTTCCAAACTCTCATTAATTTTGTTTTTTAAAGCAGATTTTGAGGTGGAATTTGTGGATTTTTTTTACCGGACACATTAGTACAACAGACTTTGATATAATGTGCATTAGGAGTATTGGGTACCTGTTGGAATGGAACCATTAGATCAGAGTAAGCAGAGCCTTATCTTTAAGGTGCATTCACACAGAGGAAAATGGCGCTGAATTTGGTGTGGAATCCGCGTCAGATTCAGCGCTGAAAAAAAGCCTCAATGGGTTCAATGGTTTCCTTTTTCTGCTAGGCTTTTTTTTCAGCACTGAATCTAACGTGGATTCCACACCAAATTCAGCAGAAAAAGGAACCCATTGAAGTCAATGGGAGGCTTTTTTTCAGCACTTAATCTGATGCAGGTTCCGCACCAAATTCAGCGCCATTTTCCTCAGTGTGAATGCACCCTTGCTACGTGCCTCTCTGTTGTCAATAATTTTATCACTTGGAAATAATATATCTAGTTGCTATGCAGCTGTTCTCTGGATATCATTGACTCTTCTAGGGGGGCTTTAAATTCTAGAAAGGTCCCTGCATATATTGCTAGTTAAGGGTAATATTTCTATACCTTTTAAATAAACCTCCAAGAGCACAAACACACATCCCCAATAGAGGCTAATGTGTTATTTCATGGTGTTTACTTAGACAGCCTTATAAAACTTTCATAGCTCCCATGTATGTCTAGTTGTATAGAGTTTGTAGATTGTTTTCTTACACAAGGATGTGACACCTGTTTGTGAACTTTTAACAGGGAACATGATGCCCTTGACAAAAGGGATAAGATATTTTATTTACTGTAAAAGTCTAACAAAGCAGGCATTGTTGTAGAAAGACATGCCAGCAGTTTTTTGTTATTGTATCTAGTGGTCACTGTCAAAAAGAATGCACAGTCAGAGTCTAGACATTCCCGTGTTCAAGCATTCATGTCCATGGTCATCTATTTGTTAATGCATTGTGGTGCAGTCAGCTTAGGTAGTGTGCTAGTACACAGCACAATAACTGGGACTTGACAAGCAAATACCTTACAATAACAAAAGTTTCTGAAATAGTTCACCAAAAAGTTTTCCCTGGAATTATTACATAGAACATGTAATCTAAAGCATATTTGTAGGAAAGTTTAACTAAACATGTACACAAACGTGATAACAGATGTGTTTGTAATGTCTATTACATGTCCATTTGTAGAACAATGGGAAACAAAGGGGACATACACATGTCACTTTTTCAATGGACTGTTAAAAAAACAGGACATCTTATAGTTTTGTCCATTGTCTTGGATTGCCTATTTTAAGTCAATAGGTCCATTTTTAACATTTGTATCTGTTTGATGGCTGGTAAAAACAGACAAGTTGGCGGAATAAAAAAAAAATACAGACCAATGAAATTCAGTCTTTTTTTGGTAACTGTCAGTTAACAGATGACGAACTGATGCAAAACTTACAAAAATGGAGCACTACAGACAACAATAATGGAAAACAATCATCAAGTTAAGCTAGTACATCCATAGGGGTTTATGAAAGCCAACATCTAAACCTTGGGGGACCTGTCCTTATCATTTCTACCTATCAGTATGTGTGACTAGTGCAGGGCATATGTACCACCAATACCAAACACTGGTGAGATGTTTGCCCATTATCAGACATTCTACTTGCTCTTACATTCTTTGTGAGTATTTTATCCCACATGCTGGAAACTCTTTTTAGGTACATTTACTTATACGGTCTCAAAGTTATTATAAAGTTAGACTAGACAGTCTCCAAATTGCATTATTAATTATGATAACTCTATTGCATTATTAGACAGATGGAGGTTAAATTTGAAGTTTATTAGATAATCTAATCTAACTTTGAACCTCCTTTTCATTGGCTTAGTTTACACAAGGAAAATTTGCCAAAATTTTGGCTCATGTTTGGCGCACAGTATTTTAAAGAGGTCCTGCCAACAATTTCAGAATGCTAAATGCCATACGCAATTTGATTCTCGCTGTTCCCCTGAACAAGTTCGTGTTTTTCTTTTTAAAGTCCATCAACCCATTCAAAAGATATGGCTCCAGGAACGTTACATGTGAACTAGTGCTGATTTTGCAGTTTCTCACCCACATGGAGAATCAGAGCTAGTTTACAGGGGCCATATTTTTTGAATGGGTGGACAAGTTTTAAAGAGTAAAACACCAAATTGATCAAGCGCACAGTGATCAGCAAATGATGTGTGACATTTAGCATTTTGTACTTAGTTACAGGTTCTCTTAAAGTAGGCCACAGCCACTTTCTTCCAAGTCATGCTTTTTATCAGCAAAGCCATGACCCTTTTCCATTACAGTTGTAAAAGTGTCTAAAAACAGTCCAAAACAGTTAGCAAATTAACACATTAGCAAATTGCTAATTAATTTAGAATTCTGGACATAATATATACACACACATACATATATGAGTATATGCAGCATATGTGTTTTTTGTAATTTGCACATGCATTTCACATTGTTAAAAACAGCATGCATAGTTATAAAAATAAATAAATAAATAAAAAATGTGTTTGTCTACCTGTCCTTGCTGCTACCTGTAATCAAACTACAGCGTGAAGCAGTTGCTGTCTTGTCAGGTGCTCAGGACCAGCCCCAACCTCCTCCTGGCTAGTCTGGCAGTCAGTTTAGTTTAGAAGATACTGCTTTCATCAGTAATGATGCTCATGGTGAGTGTGGATAACAACTGAAGTCATGTGAACAAAGAACAGCACATAATTAGGAGCAGTACTAATTCATACGGGAAATCTGCGTGTCATATTCCGTTGCGGCTACCGCAACGGGATGCCGTTGCAGTGCACGGCATCCTGTCGTGGCTTTCCGCTCCGGATTAGGTGCAAATGAATGGACCTAGTCCAGACAGTGCTATCACAAGGCGGACGCCACAGCTGATTTAGCCACGGAATCCACCTGAAGAAAGGGCAGCTTGTTTCTTTTTTCTGCTAGCGGCAACATGATGCTAGTGGAAAAAAGAACGCTAACGGCCTACATAGACCACCATTATGAGGGAGCGGATTATGACGTGGATTCCGCTCCAAAATCCTCCCCCTCTTGCCCCGTGTGAACGGGCCCTAAGTGATTTTAACAGAGCCTATGTTGCTCACACAATGCTGCAAAATGGGTAGGACATTTTTATGTGGTCTCACATAATGTCTAAAAATAATAATAATAATTTCAGAAAACTACTTTAAAAGTAGAGACAATGCCAGAATCTAACATTTGAAAAGGATTTTTCTTATAAACACTAAATAAGCAAATAAGCATAAAAAAGCAAAAACCTTTTTGTGTCATGTTTTAGTGTAGAGATGGGCCTGCATAAATGTTTATTCTGGTGGTTTTTCCATCCTTAACTGATTCCAGCATTTTCAGCATCAAATAATGACCTTTCCAATGGTGCCCCTGAGATTTCTGTTGCTGAACAGTCGAGAGTTTAAAACCTTAGACCAGCATATGCAAATTTACATTAACTAGTCATGGGGCAAATTTACCTAAATGGTCCATTCACACGGAGGAAAATGGTGAGGAATTTGGTGTGGAATTTCAGCACTGAAAAAAAGCCTCCCATTGACTAGTCATGCAGTCTTTGCAGTAAACCACACCCTGTGAGATGTGATTGACATGTCCCTCACTGTCGGACATTGGCCTGATAACCTTCCTAACTGCCAACTTCACAGAGGGTTAATTAGCAACATGACTGCATGAGTAGATGAAGCTGCTCCCAAACACCCTTAGGCTGGGTTCACACAGGGTTTCTTGGTCCAGAACCTGAGGCGGAGGAATGGGCCTAGTCCAGAGGAGGGAGTGTCTTCAGGCGGATTCGCGAGGCGATTTGGCCTGAAGAATGAGCATGTCACTTCTTTTTTCTGGGAGCTGGAACAAACGGCTCCCAGAAAAAAGAACTGACTGGCTCCCATTGATTTCAATGGGAGCTGTCTTTTTGGTCAGGATTTTGAGGCTTATACGACCTCAAAATCCTGACCAAAGAACCCTGTGTGAACTTACACTTACTAGTTATGGCTAGGTTCATATCTGCACTCGGGGATTCCATTCCCCATTCTGCTTGAAAAATGTGGTGAGAAAAGTCCTGCAAGCAGCACTATTCTCTCTGCATTTTACAGAAACCCAGTGGAACCCCACTATAGTCTATGGGGTCTGGGGGTTTCTGGGGGTAACTGCTATTTAAGTGGACTGGGACTCCATTTTTCGGGTCCCCAAATGGACCTGAAGAATGGAAACCGAAGCGCAGATGTGAGTCTAGAGTATTGTAATTTTTCATATGCTGATCTAAAATTTTAAAAGCTTATAGCTTAGTGAGGGGCAACATAGGTAATGTTACTTTATAATGTTCGTGTTGGGATTAGTTTAGGGTGAGAAAAACATCTACCAGGTTCCCTTTAATAGATGAATGCTACACAATTCACATACCCAGTCTAATATGATTATTTTAAGAAAGAAGAATAATTCTAAAGAGTTATGACAGTTAATTTGTCCCTGTTAAGTAAGGCTATAGGGAAGTGTAAGGCATGCTCCCTAAGATGATGTGGGTATGGAGGTTTTCTCCCCAAGGGTTATTGCAAATTGGAGCATATATTCTACATAAAAAAGCACTACTGGAGCGGCGTTGTGACTGCTAGACCGCTAGGTCTCATTTTCAGGGGAGGCCTTACCGTATATTTCTTAGCTTGTAAGAAATTGCAATAGATCTTATGTTCGGGTGATGTTTTACTTTCGGGGAAACACGGTATGTAATGTCAGAGTATACAGGATACATCTCTTTTACAAAGGGAATGGTAAAAGGAAATGTGATAAGACAAAGTTCTGGGGAAATATACAATACAAGTATTTACAAGTCATGTGTCAGGAAGGATGTTATATACTATGTATTGTAGTCACATGGCAATATTGCCAGTAAACATTCTTCATATGAAATGGCAGAGCCGTTTAGTTGAATATTGTTTCTCTTCAGTCCAACATTATTCTTTCAGGTGGGCCAATGAGCCCAGGTACGCAGTGGTCTGTACTCACTACCTAAATCTGCTAATACAAGATCAATATTCTTAAAGCTTAGGTATAAGACACTAACTTAACAAACTAAAGTATATATTTGTGCTATACCAGCACTAAGTGCTATGAGAATATCCTAGACCAGTGATGGCGAACCTATGGCACGCGTGCCAGAGAGGGCACGCAGAGCCCTCCATGCTGGCATGTGTGCGGTCGCCCGGATCGCTCACCAACAGGGAATCCGGTACAGGATTCCCCGTTGATGAGCGATCACTGCCTTCAGTTGTATGTGCAAATGCACATACAGCTGAAAGCTGTCAGGGTAGGCCGCGGATCGCGCGACCGCGGCCTACACTGGCTGCAGAGTCTGACCTCTGCCCCGACGCGGGCGCGATGACGTCATCAGCGCCGCCAGTGACAAGAAGGTGGATGCCGGCGGCTCTTCAGGGGTGAGTATGAGAGTGGCTCACTGTGTATATGATGTTGGGGGGAGCGCTTATAATACTTGGTGGGGTGTATGATACTGGGGGGGAGTGTATAATACTGGGGGGGCTTATAATACTGGGTGGGGTGTATAATACTGGGGGGAGTGTATAATACTGGGGGGAGTGTATAATACTGAGGGGGCTTATAATACTGGGGGGAGTGTATAATACTGGGGGGGCTTATAATACTGGGGTGGCTTATAATACTGGGGGGTGTACTAAAGAGCATATAATACTGGGGGGGGGCTATTTATAAGCACACAATACTGTGTGTGGATGCCACTGTGGAGCATATAATCCTGTGGGGGGGGGACACCTACTGCGGAGCATATAACACTGGGGGGCTACTGTGGTACTGTGGAGAATATAATATTGTGTGGTGGGCCCACTGCAGAGCATATAATACTGTCTGGGGTACCCTCACTATTTATATCACACAGTATCTGTTTTATAGCAGACGTGATATTAGTACAGGAGGTAAGAATATTACACGGTAACTATAAAACAGATCCTGTGCGATGTAAATAGTGAAAATTAATTGTTCAAAGTACCAAATGCCGAGACCTTTACATTTCAGTACAACGTTGTTTGTATTATTGAAAGCTCTGTAAAGCCCCACATGACTGTAATTTTTGGTCAGTAACTGTCCGCAATTGTGGATCCGCATAGTATTAAGTCTATATTGTCGTGTTGGCACTCCGCGAAAATTTTGTGGGTTTTGGGTTGCAGTTTGGGCACTCAGTCTCTAAAAGGTTCGCCATCACTGTCCTAGACCATAGGACAGGAGTGTGAAATAGTTTCCATAGCCAGCTGGCCTTGCCCATTATAGCTGATTCCTAGAAGACTGATGGCCGTCTTTACTAGTGTTTATTGCCCTCACATAGTGTGTTATTGTAAATCCTCTGGTCTCTAGCATTTGTCAGCCTTGGAACTATAAAACCTTATCTCTATCTTTCAGTTTTATAGTTAGTAATAGAAAGATGGGATCAATATTTAAGAGGTCAGAAGAACTCGTTTTGTATATTGAGATCATACCGTACTGCCAGATATGCTATTATATAATTTCATTTCTACCTCCTTCTACTATAAAAATTGTCTGCTATTATTAACCTAGGAAAATTCAATAAGATTGCGGTATTATTTAAGGTGTATGAGCCTATAGCATTCCTTCATATTCGTTCACCATATGTACCTGGGATATGCTAACAAAACTATACCGTACAGAGACGCTGTCCAATAAGAACTGGGTACACGTTTATATATGATGCAAAGAAAAATAGAAAACTCCAAAAAAGGAAAAACTACAAATATTAAGATATACCAAAAATATAGTAGGCAAGGAAGCCCAATACAATAACCAAGAGGTCTTACCATAACCAACTGTAAATGGAATATGGGTTCCATGGTCCACGTTACGTGATAAATGTAGAAAAGGGCCTGAAGCGTCGATGCCTTCCTGCAGGGCAAATAATATAGAGGGGATTGATAATGAGGAAGATATAAAAACCCTTGCCCTACATATCTCTATATTACAAGGCGGTATGTTTTATATATATACATTAAAAGTTATGTTTTAATAATTCACTACCATTTACCCAAAAATGCTTTTAAAAGGAGTCTGTCACCAGAACCGAGCATGTCAACCCAATCCAACTGATGGAATAAAGTTATCTGAATCAAATGGTATTTTCTCCTTGTGAAGTTGGGCCTGTATTGCCAAAATATCACTATTTCTGTCAATATGCAAGTGAGCTCTTTGGAGCAGCATTAAGGCCCTTTTGTAATGCAAAGACATATTCAGGAATAGCCTTGTTGATCCAAAGAGTGCATTTGTATATTTTTATAAAAATGGTGTCACCTCGAGAAAAGAAACATCAATTCACAAGAGGGGAGAACGCCATGGGGCTACATGGTGGCTCAGTGGTTAGCCCTGCAGCCTTGCAGTGCTAGGTCCTGGTGTTCAAATTCCGCCAAGGGCAAAAAAAACATGTTTGTATATTCTCCCCGTGTTTGCATGGATTTCCATGTTCCAAAAAAACATACTGATAGGGAAAAATGTACATTGTGAGCCTTATGTGGGGCTCATAATCTACATTAAAAAAAAAAAGAGGGGTAAACACCATTTGATTCAGGCGACCCATGTGCGGGGCGTGGATGACATCCTGTGTTTTGGTACAATCCCTATGTTGTGCATAATATGCTAATATTCTATGATAAATGTTAACTTCAAATTAAGATTTTTCAATATTTCCAAGATCAGACAAAGGTCATGTTGAAACCAGTAATATAGACATCATTTAGGAATAAAAGTGAATACAAAGATATTGATAAAGCCTGGGATGAATATTACAGGTTTCATGTTATTTTACATTATATTTAGAAACTTCAACCTTGGCTGGAGTGTTTAGCGCCTCACTGCGCTTGAATCTCGGTAATTATTATTTTGCCCTATATTTGTTTTTGTACTGTCAAAATTCATGATATTCAATTACTTATCTTGAAACAGAATTGCTCCTTTGCTTATAATTTTCCCTGAAATCTAAAAACAAAAACAAATCTTAAAACATATAATAGTCTTGTAGTGCCCTCTAGTGGCAGAAACTGATAAGACTTGTTTTTGCTTAGATAACATGATGAAGCAGCAAAAGCAAAACTTGTTTTTACATGTAAACTCATACCTCCCAACCGTCCCGATTTCCGCGGGACAGTCACGATTTGGGTGACATGTCCCGCGGTCCCGGTTGGAGGGAGGTATGTCCCGATTTCAACTCAGATCTGCGTCAGCGAGAGAGGTGAGCAGAGAGCGGCGAGGGAGCGGAGGTGAAGGTAAGTTTAATGTGGAGGTGGAACGTGAATCTGGGGGCAGATGAAGGAGGGGACGGCAAGACACTGGGGGCAGAGATGGAGAGGACGGCATGACACTGGGGGCAGAGATGTGGAGACATGAATCTGGGGGCAGAGATGGGGGACATGAATCTGGGGGCAGAGATGGGGACATGAATCTGGGGGCAGAGATGTAGGAGACATGAATCTGAGGGCAGAGATGGGGGGACATGAATCTGGGGGCAGAGATGGGGGACATGAATCTGGGGGCAGAGATGGGGGACATGAATCTGGGGGCAGAGATGGGGGACATGAATCTGGGGGCAGAGATGGGGGACATGAATCTGGGGGCAGAGATGTGGGGACATGAATCTGAGGGCAGAGATGGGGGGATATGAATCTGGGGGCAGAGATGGGGGACATGAATCTGGGGGCAGAGATGGAAGGGGGACATGAATCTGGGGGCAGAGATGGGGGGACATGAATCTGAGGGCAGAGATGGGTGGACATGAATGTGGGGGCAGAGATGGGGGACATGAATCTGGGGGCTGAGATGGAGGGGGGACATGAATCTGGGGGGACATGAATCTGAGGGCAGAGATGGGGGGACATGAATCTGGGGGCAGAGATAGAGGGACATGAATCTGGGGGCAGAGATGGAGGGACATGAATCTGGGGGCAGAGATGGAGGGGACATGAAACTGGGGGCAGAGATGTGGGGACATGAATCTGGGGGCAGAGATGGAAGGGGACATGAAACTGGGGGCAGATGAAGGGTGTATATGAAACTGGGGGAGAGATAGAGGGGGACATATAATTTACGGGTGACTGTCGGAGGATTATACTGTGTGCGGGCACATGAAAAATTAACGAGTGGGCGGAGTCAACACAAAAGTGGGCGGGGTTAAATTTGCCGGACATTTTGTCCCTCTTTCAGTTCTTCAAAAGTTGGGAGGTATGTGTAAACTGTGTATAAATAAATCACTTTGGCAAATATGTATTTTTGGATTACAGAATCCGGTCTTGCTTTTTAACCCCTTACTACTTAAGAAGATTTTCTAGATTCACTTTATAGCGTTTTTACTGATGCAAAATGCTGATCCAAATACTGCTGCGGGAAGGTGGCCTAACTTTGGACAAAGACAGTCCATTGTGAACATGCGAGATATGTTTGTGAGAGGATGCCCATTGAAGTGTTAGATACTATGGCTCGGTAAGGGTACAATTTTACTCACAAAAAGGCAATGAGAATGTTGGCTACAAACTTCTCAGTTTTGGGAATTAGCATATGGTTATAGAGTCTCACAAGAGCCCAGTTTTTTGGAACAATAACAAACAAGTTTATTGAGTAATGGCAAACAATTCCACTATGTCACACTTCCCTCCAGCACCTTTGTAGGTAGACAGAGTCTATGACAATTCAAAATATACTGTATGTTGCATCTGTATCCTAGTCTCTGGAACTAGGATAGTCCCTTTTGCTAGGTCAAGTCTCTATTGTTCAAGCGTGTCCTGGTAGTATCTAGTCTCATTGCTCCCTTTGTATTGGTCAGTTTGGTTAGCTCTATTTTGGTACGGAAAAAGCACATCCCAGAGTGATTCTACAAGTGCAACATTGAGTTAGGATTTTGTGTGTTCCTGATCTTATTACCTACATCATCTATGAGGAGGTCAGTTCAAGACTGGACATGGGTAATACAGTGGACATGGTGTATCTGGACATGCGTAATGCAGTGGACGTGGTGTATCTGGGCTTTTCAAAGGTTGTTGATACTGTACCACATAAAAGATTGGTATGTAAAATGTAGAATGTTGGGACTGGGGGAAAACATATGCATTTGGGTTAGCAACTGGCTCACTGATAGGAAACAGAGGGTACTTGTTAATGGTAAATATTCAGACTGGGTCACAGTCACCAGTGGGGTGCCGCAAGGGTCAGTATTAGGTCCTCTCTTGTTTAATATCTTTATTAATGACCTGGTAGAGGGTTTACATAGCAGGGTGTCTATATTTGCAGATGATACTAAACTTTGTAAGGTAATCAATAATGACGCTAAGTTCACACCTGCGTTCTACTCTCCGTTCTGTGCTTTCCGTCTTCTGCATGCCAGAAGACGGAAAGCACAGACCGTGTCCGGCCGTGAGCGGTGGTGAGCGTTTTATGCTCTCCGCCGCGAAACCAGATTTTTTAATCCGGACACAGAGTACTGCATGTCTGACTCTGTGTCTGGATTATAAAACCCGGTTTCGCGGCGGAGAGTGCAAAACGCTCACCGCCGCTCACGGCCGGACATCTTTCTCACCCATTCAAATGAATGGGTGAGAAAGACTCCTGCAGGTTTCCGTCTCCTGCTCTGTTTTATGCAGGAAATGGAAACCTGCAGAACGGACAACTGGGCGCAGATGTGAACGAGCCCTGAGGAGGATAGTAGAATATTACAAGGGGATCTAAGGAAGTTGGAAGCTTGGGCAGAGACTTGGCAAATGAAGTTTAATGTTGACAAATGTAAGGTTATGCACTTTGGTCGACGTAAAAAAATGTATGATTATGTACTGTAAGTCGATGGCTGGTCAGGTAATGGAGGGGGTGTACATCTCACCCAGACTACTAAGGTGGGTGAGATGAGAAAACTCCAGAAGGAATGTTTGTTCTCAGCAGACAACTTTCGTCTGCTGAGCATTTTGATAAATGCTCAGTATTGGGCTGGATTTTTAGTAATGGCAAGTAGGTTGGTAGTGGGACCTGTCATTCCACCTCCCTCCAGTCCACACTTTGGGTATGTTCCGGCAGCGACTCAGCTGTTGAGAGTCTCCTCCTCAAGGAGGCTTAAGAAGTCAGCTCCAGCAACAGAGCTTGGCTGGAGAGCCAACAGAGAGGTCATATTTTTGGAGTTGTGTACTGAATGATTCTACTGGCTTTTGGATTTCTGCGATTCTAGGTGAGGTAACCTATTCTATGTTTAGTTAGAGCCTAGCCGGGCAGGTATTTATTTTTGTATGGTTTCCTTTTGTTGCTGCACTACCTTTTTGAGTGAAAATAATACTCTACCTTTGTTTTGGAATAAAGAAACTGGACTTGTGTATCTATGCCACCTCAGTTCGCAACCCCAGACCCTGAAAATTTGTGGAGGATGCAGGCAAACATCAGTTGCTAGGGGCAACGACAAGTCCACTCCTTGCTGGAGAAAAATCAGATCCCAGATGTACGACCTGATTCACCTACTGAGAAAGTGGCTGGAACCAGACACCTGTACCCCTGCAAAGATGGTGGAGAAGGTGGACATAGACCGGTTCACCAGAGCTCTTCCTCCTGCGTTGCAGCGCTGGGTTGGACATGGAGACCCCAAAGATGCCAACCAGCTCATCAGCCTTCTGGAGAGATACCTAGCGACTGAAGCTGAACTCCGTGATGACCCTACAGTGCGACCATCCCCCAGGAACACCCAGGGGAGGGCACCTCCCAGTAAGATTGTTCCAATATTTGAGAGCGGAGGGAAAAGAGCTCGAGATGTGTTTTCTAGGCAGTTCACCAACCCATGAAAGGACTCTCTGCTGGAGAAAGCAGGGCTGGTACAGTGTTGGAGATGCCATGAGCGGGGATATATTGCTGCCCAGTGCCCATTCACCTCTGAGCCAATGGACTGTGAGGCTGGTGGGCATTGATCATTGCCAGACCTGTCTGTGCTGCGTCACTGGGACTAGAGACTGGGCCTCAGGTCTGCCAAGTTGTGGTGAATGGCCATTCTGTCCACGCGTTGTTGGACTCTGGTAGCCTGGTCACTCTGGTGCATGCCATCTTGATAGCTGGGGACTTTAACCCAGAAAAACGTATGAGTGTTTGTTTCATCCATGGGGATGTCAAGGACTACCCCATGTCCAAGGTCACAATAGAGACTATAGTAGGATCTGTTTATTATGAAGTGGGTGTTGTAAAAAGACTTATGCATAGTGTGATTTTGGGACGTGATTTCCTTTTGTTCTGGGATTTGTGGGAAAAAGGTACAACCACACAGCCAAAGGTGGAAACCCCGCCTACGCCCAAAGTGCATGAGGAGGGCAACACTTTTCCATTACAGGTCCTAGCTGGAGAGGAAGATGATGCCTCTTGCCCAGCCCCTGAGCCTAATATACCTGAATTAGAAATCTCACCGGATAATTTTGGTACTGCACAGCTGAGAGATCCCACTCTTGCTAATGCTCGTGTAAATGTGATAGTTGTTAACAATGTGCCTCAGGAACCTGATGCTGACCACCGATTCCCACATTTTGCTATGAATAATGACCTCTTGTATCAGGTTGCAAAAAGTAATGGGGAAATTGTAGAGCAGCTTCTTGTTCCAAAGCCATACCGCCATATGGTACTTGATATTAAAGATATTAAGATATTAAAGGATTATCTTATCTTATATGGCCCATAATCATGTGCTTGGGGGACACCTAGGGGCAGAGAAAACACAGGAGAGGATTCTCCAAAGATTTTATTGGCCAGGCGTGTACAGGGAAATGAAGGACTACTGTGCGTCCTGTCAGGTACATGCCCCAGCCCCATATTTCCGTAGTCTCTTGGTTCCCCTGCCTATCATGAAGTGCCTTTTGAAAGGATTGGTATGGACTTGGTCGGTCCAATAGTCAAGTCAGCTAGAGGTCACCAATATATTCTGGTTGTCTTAGATTACGCTACTCGCTATCCTGAAGTGGTTCCCTTGAGTAATACGACATCAAAGAGTATTGCCTGTGAGTTATTCTATATGTTTTAAAGAACAGGCATACCTAAAGAGATTCTGACTGACCAAGGCACACCTTTCATGTCAAAGGTGATGAAAGAGCTTTGCAAGCTGTTTAAAATTACCCACATATTGTATATCACCCCCTGACAGATGGGTTAGTGGAGCGCTTTAATAAGACTTTCAAGCATATGCTTAAAAAGGTGGTAGAAAAAAGGTCGTGACTGGGATTTCCTGTTGCCATACTTGATGTTCTCTATTAGAGAGGTTCCACAAGCATCTACAGGTTTTTCCCCTTTTGAATTAGTCTTTAGTAGACACCCCAGGGGCTTACTTGATATAGCCAAAGAAACCTGGGAAACGGAGGCTTCCCCATACTGTAGTGTCATAAAGCATGTAGCTCAAATGCAGGATCGCATCTCATCAGTCATGCCAATTGTAAAACAGCATCTGCAAAGAGCACAAGAGGCCCAAAGCAGAATTTACAATTGTTCTGCCAGAGTCCGAGAGTTTAACCCGGGGGACAGAGTCCTTATTTTGGTGCCTACTGTGGAGAGCAAGTTCTTAGCGAAATGGCAAGGCCCATATGAAATTGTGGAAAAAGTAGGGCCAGTCAACTATAAGGTTCACCAACCAGGGAAAAGGAAGCCTTCCCAAGTCTACCATGTGAATTTGATTACGCCCTGAAACCAGAGGGAATCCTTGGTGGCCTCAAATACAGACGTAGGTGATTCGTTGCCACCAATCCCTCCAGTCCGTGTGAATGAGACCCTATCAGTGCCCCAGCAACAGGAGGCAAGAGAGTTCCTGCAGAAAAATAGACGCAAGTTCTCTGGCCTGCCAAGGCATACACACCTGATAGAGCACCATGTAGTGACAGAACCTGGGAGGAAAGTAAATCTCAAACCCTACAGAATATCAGAGGCATGTAGGGAGGTAGTGTCAGCTGAGGTTAAACATATGCTGGAGTTGGGAGTGATTGAAGAATACAAAAGTGAGTGGTCTAACCCAATTGTATTGATACCAAAGCCCAATGGTACTTGAAGGTTCTGCAATTACTTTAGAAAACTAAATGAGATGGGCTTTGGGAAGCATATTATGCTATGTAAGGTCACTCTATGAAGTGCATTATACTGGGAGTACTGTGGGAATTCGTTTATACTGTGTGGGGAGGCTGGTGAGCATGTTATACTGTGTGGAGAGTTATATACCATGTGGGCCACTAAAGGGGGTTCAGGGGAGCATTTTATACTGTATGGGGTCACTATGGAACATTATATACTATGTGGGGCCATTGTAAGGGGGTCCAGAGGACCATTTTATACTGTGGAGAGCAGTGTGGAGCATTAAATACCATGTGGAGCATTATACTGGGGGAAGGGGGAGGGCAGAACAAGTCCCATTGGTGGGCCCAAAACTGCTTAAAAGGGGCTCTATCATTGGAAAAAGTTATTTTTAACTAAGCACATACTTGCATAGCCTTTATAAAGGCTATGCCACACATACTGTACCTTTTGTACGCTAATTGCCTTAGTAGTTTTTGAATGAGCCCATTTTTATTCATATGGTAATTAGTTTCCAGTGAGGACAACACAACTGATGTCCGCTTACCTTTGGTACCTTCTTCTCAAACCCTACCCTTCACCCTTTCCACCCTACCCTCAGCCTCTAATCTCCACCCTTTTCTTTTCTTTTCCTTCTTTTCTCATTCTTCTCACCTCCTTAATTTCTTTTTCTTCCACATGATGCATATGCTGATGCAGGGCATGTTTTAATTGATACTGCTCATAAGAATCTTTATATTGCTTAAGATGATTATTGTCATGCAACATTCTGTATGATTCGTATTGCTATTTGGATCAAATCGTGATACACCCCTCTTCTTTTCTGTACCCCTATTTGTTTTGAAAAAACAATAAAACTTGTTGAGTTAAAAAAGCTACATCAGTTGCCATAGCCTTCATTCTGGCTCTACACCAGATGGTGCCATAATGATGTAGACTTCCATTCTAGCACTCTTATGTTCTGCTGATTCATGAAGCGGTCAGAGCCTCTTCATAAATTTCTAATTCCCTGCACCAGTTGGGATCTTTACTAAGACTGGTGTACGATATGCCGTTCTTAATAAATCAGCCTCTATACTTTAAGACAATTTAAACTCTGCTATCTGATGAAATGAATCTTTGGACCGAGCCACCTAAATCCAAAACAAAATGAATCTTCAAAGGTTCACCTTTCTCTATTCTTTATCGATCAGTAACTTTACATAATGACATTTTCTATCATACCACCTCGTATCACAGAGTAAAAGCTGTTGAGGGATGACTTGGACCTTGGAAGACATAACAATTAGGTGATTAACATCATTATTAATACATGACACTTAAGCATATAAATTAAAGGGCTATTTTCGTCTTCCAAAATCATGGGCATGGCACATCTCTAGGAAATGACAACATTTTATGATTGTGGGGGTCCGACTTTAAGTAAAACAATAATTGAGAAAATAAAGTGAGGAACTGATTGTGCTACACTCTAAAAAAAGGTTTCCACTGTACATGGAACAGCAGCATATTCAGAGGGCTATGAAAGACTGAAGTTGATGCAGCACTAAATCCTAAATCCTGATAAGTGAGGGTCCCAGAGGTCAGGCGCCAATCAATCAGAAAGAGATGGCATATGCTGACGATATGCCAGAACTTTTACGAGATGGAAAAACCCCTTTTACAATCTAGTATGTGTATCGTTTCCAATCTCTTCCAGCTGTACTATATATTAATTTGTAATACATTAGGACAAAAAACAAATCTTCCAATTAAGGACAAACTGTAGAACAATACATTATTAATACTATGTAAATGCTAATATTTTAAAACCAGGCACACGTAGTGAGTTTTGTTTTATAGGACAGGGCAAAGAGTCTTGTAAATAACAAAAGCTTCATCATAGTCATGCACACAGTCTCTTTGGGGACATAACTTGCCCATTTTATTGCCATTAGCTAGAAGTTGATACACTAATAACAGTAAACCTTGGGATCTATTTATCACACAAGGGCTATTAACGGTCTTCGGAGTATTAGTGATTAAATATAGTATCCTCATAACTGGGAAAACTTTTTTCTTTTTAAGTACAATGACTTAGACAATATTGGATTTTCCATAGCAAAGTACTGTTATTACTGAAATTCGAAAAGTGCTAAAAATATACAATTCTGAAATATGTCAAGAGCTGCAATGTAATTAAAATGTGAAAAAATATTCAGTGGGCATTATTCCCTGCCATACAATTATAGGATTGTATCACTGATCCTACTATACCTTTAATGCACAGAGAGTTTAATAACTCTACCTTTAATTAAAATTATTGGTCCAGATTTATCATTGTGGTTATGACTAGACTTTACATAATTGTTGCGCATCTTAGGGGCATCTCTGCACATCTCAAGCTCACTAAATATTAGTAAATCTGGGACACTGTATTTGTAATTTCGTCAAAGGGGATTTCTATCTTCAACCATATCCTTTAGGCTGGGTCTACACATGGATTTTGGGCGTGACTGCTGACCAAAGATCACTATGTTGTCTTCTGATCCCTACACTAAAGTAAATGAGTTGAGTAGCATTGTGACCCCAAGGATATTTCATCTGGGACTGGTAGCAGCAAAGAAATTCAGCAGTGCTCAATTTTTTTTTTTTTAATATTTTTGGGATGGACTAGAAGTCATGGTCACTTCACCTTTGGAATTACAATCCTAATTAGAGATGAGCGAGTAGTACTCGATCGAGTAGGTGTTCGATCGAATACTATGGTATTCGAAATACTCGTACTCAATCGAGTACCACTCGCTGTTCGAAGTTAAGATTCGATGCAGAACCAGCATTGATTGGCAAAATGCTATACATTGCCAATCAACGCTGGTTCTTCTCTTACCTTTAGAAATCTTCTCCCTGCGCAGCGTCTCCGCATCCTTTCGAACCCCGAACATTTTAGTGTTCCCTCATCTCTACTACTAATATTATAAAAAGTTTGAATGTTTGTGTGTTTGGGTGTTTGTTAGTCAATCACGCAAAAACGGCTGAACGGTTTTGAATGAAATTTGGCGCATAGATAGTTTTTAACCTCGATTAAAACATAGGCTACTTTTTATCCCAGTAAATGACATGTCTTCATGACTGTTATGAATTTATGTTCACATACTATATTATACTGCTCTTACAGCAGCTTATCTCAGGTCCCAGGGCTGTTATCTCGCTGTGTAAACACTCAGCTAACCCTCAGGGGATTGTGTACACGCATTTGCATATGATCTGATCAGCTCCAGGCAACATGCTGACACACTGGATAGGAAAACACCTTTAATCCAAATTGGCAGTTTGCCAATTTTAAACATGCCGGGACAAATCAAATTTCTTGCAAAATTCTAAAACAATGACAGCTATGAATGTAGCCAGAAGTCAACAGAGTTCTCCTCAAGCGGAGCTGATGGGGATCATTGGCACCAACAACATTATATGGTGTCGCAGCGAGCTGCTGAGATGCCGGAACAATCACGGGCACAGCGTGAGGAATCAGTTCAGAGGTAGGCCAGTTTAACAGCAGAAACACTGGAGCAGGCGGATTATTGATGCCAACAACACACTCATTATATGGAGTCCCAGCAAGCTGCTGAGATGCTGGAACAATCACAAGCACAGCACGAGGAATGAGTTCATGGGCAGGCCAGCTTGACAACTGCCAAAACGCCGGTGCAGGAGGATCATCAACATCAACAACACGCTCATTATATGGCGTCCCAATGAGGTGCTGAGATGCTAGAACAATCACAAGCATGGCATGAGGAACAAGTTCAGCAGCAGGACAGCTACTGAAAGGCCGGTGCAGGCAGATCATCTACGGCAGCAATTTGCTGAATATAGGCAGATCATCTGTAAGAGAGTGAAACAGCTCCTGTGTGGTGAATGTGCCTGTTTCTGTAAATAAGTTTTGATGCAGTCATTGCTCCGATCCTTCTCTATGGCAGTGAGGTTTGGGGCCCAGCCACCTACCCAGACCAGTCAAAGTTGGATTCCAGCCCAACAGAGACCTTCCACCTGGAGTTCTGCAATTACCTCCTCCATGTCCACTGCAGCACCTCCAACATGGGATGCCAGGCAGAGCTAGGCAGACTCCCCCTATGGCTCACCATGCAGAAGAGAGCGCTATCATTCTGGACACACATACAGGGCAGCAGCCCTGGCTCTTACCACCACCAAGCCTGGATGAGCCACAGAGCCCTGAGCAAACCCGATACCCCCCAACCAAGCATCAGCCATCTGCCAAGCCAAAACCCCCAACATGCCCTGAACAAGGCTCAAATAAAAGGAGTCATTTAGAGAGACAAAGAGCGGTACATTGAGGAAGGGAGAAGCGCAATAAATAACTTCAAGACACTCACCGTGTACCAGTCATTGCAAAGGGACTACACCATGGCCACCTACCTGGAGAGAATACGCCACCCCAAACACAGACAGACCCTGAGCCGGTACAGACTGAGTGCCCACAACCTGGAGATGGAGACGGGGTGACACAAGCAGACGTACAAGCCACGGGAGAACAGACTGTGCCAGCACTGTGACCAGGGGGCCCTAGAAGACGAGACCCACCTCCTGCTACACTGCACCAAATACTCAGCTGTGAGGGCCATCTACTTCTAAAGACTCTCTGCCCACATCCCAGACTTCACATCTGCAGATGAGAAGAGGAAACTCTACATCTTACTGGGAGAAGAGGAGTCCACTGTGGAGATCGTTGCCCAATATGTGTCCAGCTGTCACCAAACTAGAGGAAGATGAGACCCCACGGACTGCTATACCCCAAATTACCCCACCCCCCCACCCCACCCATACAGCTGTCACCAACTATGAGGAAGATGAGACCCCACGGACTGTTATACCCCAAATCACCCCTCCCCCCATACAGCTGTCACCAACTAAGTGGAAGATGAGACCCCCACGGACTGTTATACCCCAAACCACCAACCCCACCCCCCCATACTCACCACTCTACCCCCCAACTCCCCCTCCCCACTTTACTAGCTTTGGCAATGTCAAATATCTATTTGGACGTGCTAATAAAGCCTGTTTGATTTGATTTGGTTTGTTTTTTCATAATCTGACATTTTGTTTGACCACAAGAGGTCACTGTTGCAATACCACAAGACAAAGGGGAAAAGGCTGTATGCCCCTGGAGTAGTGACGTGGAGACCCTGTTCGGGGGAGGTGGACTCAGAAGGAGGAGAGTGTGTGAGCAGCAGCCATTTTGATCAGTGTGTGCTTTGAGCTGAAGTAGAGGAAAGGACTGCTGTGACGTCCTTGTGTGGAGGAGATCCTTGGAGGGCCGGTAAGTGGAGTTGAAGTAGAGCTGAAGTAGAGATGGTGTATCCATACACCATCCTAAGGAAAAGATTGCTGTCAGAGTCTTGGCTGAGAAGTGACACTGTCAGTGAGACCGCATGCTGTCTGAGGAGCCCCTCTTCCAACTGCTGCAAACAAAGGCTAAAAGGTACCTAACAGAAGTAACTGTGCATGCACGCACCACACTGCAAGTTCGGCGCCAAATTGTTTGGGGCTGAGTAAGAGCCTGTAGTTAGATAGTTAGGCATAACCAGCATCACAGGCTGCACTACTGGTGAATTAACTACCTGTCCGTTACAAGGACTAAGACTCAAAGGATTCTACAGAGTTATATCTCTCAGAAAGGGACTTCTAAGGGAGTCTGGGAGCAACATCCAGTTTAACTTCATACTGTTTGGCTTGCAAGCTAACTAACTATTATATTTGCTTGGTTGTACTTTGCTTGGGGGGAATAGGGGTATTGTGATAAGATTGTAAGTTTTGATGTTATACCGCCGGTGCCTGTGTCACACTCACTGAATTGTTTGTGTATTAGGGTGATAAAAGGTAACAGGCAGCTGTATAGGTGCAGCCTGCAGATAGGTAAAAGCTTGGAGTATATTGAAGGCCACATTAGTGGGCACTGCGCTATACAACACCAGGGTCTCAGCTTCCGGGCTGAGTAATGTAAATATCTGGGCGAGTTCTTTTGGGTAAAGGGTAGAGATGAGTGAACAGTAAAATATTCGATATTCGTTATTCGTTTCGAATAGCCACTCAATATTCGACTATTCAAACAAATATCGAACCCCATTATAGTCTATGGGAGAAAATGCTTAATTTCAGGGGATCCCACTATTCGACTGAGGAGGGTAACCAAGTCCACTATGACTGTTAGGATCACATCTTCCATCTTGTATTCTGTCAGCCATTTTGTAAGCATTTTCTGTTCTAAGCTTCATAAGGATGTCTGTTTAGAGTCTAAGAGACCCCTTTAGGGGATAAGGCGTGTGGAATGTTAATGGTTGGGTTATAACTCCTTATCTATTTGTGGTCATCTTTGAGGGTGGGTGTAGAAACCGGTTCAAATAACCTGTTTGGTCGTTAGCCCCAAGGCCGGAGCGGACCAGTACGTGATCATTATCTCTCTTTCTGTGATATACATCTAGAACTAGTGTATGATGTTGGCTTACACATAAATATCTTAGATACTTTTTCATGTCATGAGAAAGGTCATCCCAGGTTGGAGTGTAATAATGATATGCAGACCTCAGCCAATAGTCATGTGCCAGGCTTGTCTTATATCTCTATAACCAATCGTGTTGTACCTGATTAGAATAGCCAAGCCAGCTCTTTGTCTGTAATGTATTTAAACTACCTTTTTCTTATAATAAATCAGAACTCTTGATACACAGCCATCTTGTGTCATTAATCAGTTCTCCAGGCTTAAAAGAAGATGGCTGCAGTCCATCTAGGCCTGTTAATTAATTATTTAATTTGGAGCTCTGCAACATACTATGAGGACTCTTTAATGTCCCCTACAAATTGGCTTCCAACGTGCGGCTTGAGAAATAAGGAGACGGTTTGCTGATCCCTCGGACGACCAGTGATTACAGAAGTTCCTGGGACCACAGATCCAACAAAAGTCAGCGCTGCAGGTAAGAACTTTTTTTTCTTACCAATCTGATCTGTGTTCCTAAGGACTTCTTGCACTCCTGTCCGAGTGTGAGGTAAACACATATGTTCCTTATATAGATATCTCAAGCTTTTTGCAAAGAACCTAAGAGCAGTATGTTGTATGGGTGTTGCTAGCTAGGAACTTGGGCTGAAATTGTTAGCTGATCTGTTGTGGTTGTGCATTCATTGTATTCATTTGTGTTCTGTGGAAAGTAAGTAGTCACGTGACAAAGGGACATAGTGATTAGAGATGAGCGAACAGTGTTCTATCGAACACATGTTCGATCGGATATCAGGGTGTTCGCCATGTTCGAATCGAATCGAACACCGCGTGGTAAAGTGCGCCAAAATTCGATTCCCCTCCCACCTTCCCTGGCGCCTTTTTTGCACCAATAACAGCGCAGGGGAGGTGGGACAGGAACTACGACACTGGGGGCATTGAAAAAAATTGGAAAAAGTCATTGGCTGCCGAAATCAGGTGACCTCCATTTTAGACGAATAGTGGATTTCAAATCCGGGTCATATGAGAATGTGAACTTTGTGACTATGAGACAGGGATAGCTGTACAGGCAGGGATAGCTAGGGATAACCTTTATTTAGGGGGGAATGTTATTAAAAATAACTTTTTGGGGCTCTATCGGGTGTGTAATTGTGATTTTTGTGAGATAAACTTTTTCCCATAGGGATGCATTGGCCAGCGCTGATTGGCCGAATTCCGTACTCTGGCCAATCAGTGCTGGCCAATGCATTCTATTAGCTTGATGAAGCAGAGTGTGCACAAGGGTTCAAGCGCACCCTCGGCTCTGATGTAGCAGAGCTGAGGCTGCACAAGGGTTCAAGCGCACCCTCGGCTCTGATGTAGGAGAGCCGAGGGTGCACTTGAACCCTTGTGCACCCTCGGCTCTGCTACATCAGAGCCGAGGGTGCGCTTGAACCCTTGTGCACACTCTGCTTCATCAAGCTAATAGAATGCATTGGCCAGCGCTGATTGGCCAATGCATTCTATTAGCCCGATGAAGTAGAGCTGAATGTGTGTGCTAAGCACACACATTCAGCTCTACTTCATCGGGCTAATAGAATGCATTGGCCAGCGCTGATTGGCCAGAGTACGGAATTCGGCCAATCAGCGCTGGCTCTGCTGGAGGAGGCGGAGTCTAAGATCGCTCCACACCAGTCTCCATTCAGGTCCGACCTTAGACTCCGCCTCCTCCAGCAGAGCCAGCGCTGATTGGCCGAATTCCGTACTCTGGCCAATCAGCACTGGCTAATGCATTGTATTGGCGTGATGAAGCAGTGCTGAATGTGTGTGCTTAGCACACACATTCAGCTCTACTTCATCGGGCTAATAGAATGCATTGGCCAGCGCTGATTGGCCAGAGTACGGAATTCGGCCAATCAGCGCTGGCTCTGCTGGAGGAGGCGGAGTCTAAGATCGCTCCACACCAGTCTCCATTCAGGTCCGATCTTAGACTCCGCCTCCTCCAGCAGAGCCAGCGCTGATTGGTCGAGTTCCGTACTCTGGCCAATCAGCACTGGCCAATGCATTTCTATGGGGAAAAGTTAGCTTGCGAAAATTGCAAACTGACAGGGATTTCCATGAAATAAAGTGACTTTTATGCCCCCAGACATGCTTCCCCTGCTGTCCCAGTGTCATTCCAGGGTGTTGGTATCATTTCCTGGGGTGTCATAGTGGACTTGGTGACCCTCCAGACACGAATTTGGGTTTCCCCCTTAACGAGTTTATGTTCCCCATAGACTATAATGGGGTTCGAAACCCATTCGAACACTCGAACAGTGAGCGGCTGTTCGAATCGAATTTCGAACCTCGAACATTTTAGTGTTCGCTCATCTCTAATAGTGATCCCTAAAACCCTCCATCTGACCTTGATTAGTCGCTTTTGATTTAGATACAGTAGTATCTTGGAAAAAAAGGGCAAGAAAAAGGCAGAAAAATCCTCTAAACTGATCTTGAAAGTCTCCATTGAATAAGATACAGTATATGTTATACTGAGGAAGTCTTATAGGAATTTGGGGCAGGAAGAGACAGTGTGTAGTAGGAAAGCACGCAGAACAGAATGGGAGGAGTGCAAAGTCAGCCAGTATGGAAATCGGCCCAAGAGATAGTTAGAGAAAGAGCAGGGAAGAGAGCAGTTGGAAGAGGATGTAATAAACTGTTGAAGAAAGCAAAATGTAGTGCAAATGGAGTGTTAAACAGCAGCCATTGGGAAGGATTTGCCTCTCAATACAGAGGCTGGGTTCAGGATCACAAGCTAGGTGAGATATTGAAAAGTTGGACGCAGGTAAGCAGGGAAATAGAAAGGGAGGGGTATAGAAATAAGGAACATGAGGGAGTCATGTATTATGCCCCCCCTGAGAAAAACCCATCTCCCTATGGGCAAAACTCTGCACCATCTGCTCCAGGTAATCCTGATGGGTGGACATGTGCTAGATGTGGTCAGAAAAGAGCCTGTAAACCAAAATGGCGGCATAGTGAAGCCCCTGCCTTATTACAAGCTGCCAAGGGCCTTGAGTTAGATCACAGGTCTGAGAAGGAGAAAAAGGTATTGCTTGCCTTCAATAATAAAAATTCTGGCCAGAGAACTCACAACAGACAAGGAGGCAAACAAAAACACAATTACAAGTGTTATCACTGTGGAAAGCCAGGCCATTTTAGAAAAGACTGTAGATTTTTAAAAGCTAGAAACCCCCCAGCTCAGGGCACTGACCAATGTGCCAACACCCCTCAATGAGGAGTTGGCAACCCTGTACCAGTCCTCCCTGCAAAAACATCAGAAGAAGGTGTGGCAATAATACATAAAACAAAGGGGAGGTAGTGGGGGAAGAAATCCCCTTCTTAGTGGATACAGGGGCTGCCATTTCTGTTGTTAAAGGATGCCACATATCTTATGAGCTGAGGACTGATAAATCTCAATCTTGTGTTGGATTAGGAGGAAAAAGAATCATTTTAAAAGAAACAGTGCCACTCAATGTGAAACTTAGAGGGCAAAATGTCACCAAATTGCTTGTTAGTGACGATGTGCCAACATCTCTTATTGGTACTGAGGTGTTAACGGTGCTTGGTGCAAATATAAAATTTGATCTTAGTGGGGAGGTACAAGTGGAAACATCAGCTACTACCATTGATGAATTTTATATGCTGGCTGTCTCATTGTCTGAGTCATTTCCTGTTTCTGTACTAACTAAGGAGGAATCCACCCAGCTTTCCCAGGTACCAGATAAATTCACAATGAGTGTCAGGCCCCTCCCCCACCTCCTATTGTCCTCTGTATATCCACAGCAGAGGTATCATGTTATACAGGTTTGGTAGGAGTCAACAAGAAGGGGGAAGGGGAGACAGCAGGTGGCTAAGTTGTCAGCTATAAGTGAGATTGTAACATTGTAACACCATTGGTATAATGTATGGAGAATTATGAATATATGGTTTAATAATTTGTAACTGTATAGGGTAAGGTGGTCATATAGATGGTATGTCGAAAGAAAAGAAAAAGATTAGAGATGAGCGAACACTAAAATGTTCGAGGTTCGAAATTCGATTCGAACAGCCGCTCACTGTTCGAGTGTTCGAATGGGTTTCGAACCCCATTATAGTCTATGGGGAACATAAACTCGTTAAGGGGGAAACCCAAATTCGTGTCTGGAGGGTCACCAAGTCCACTATGACACCCCAGGAAATGATACCAACACCCTGGAATGACACTGGGACAGCAGGGGAAGCATGTCTGGGGGCATAAAAGTCACTTTATTTCATGGAAATCCCTGTCAGTTTGCGATTTTCGCAAGCTAACTTTTCCCCATAGAAATGCATTGGCCAGTGCTGATTGGACAGAGTACGGAACTCGACCAATCAGCGCTGGCTCTGCTGGAGGAGGCGGAGTCTAAGATCGCTCCACACCAGTCTCCATTCAGGTCCGACCTTAGACTCCGCCTCCTCCGGCAGAGCCAGCGCTGATTGGCCGAAGGCTGGCCAATGCATTCCTATGCGAATGCAGAGACTTAGCAGTGCTGAGTCAGTTTTGCTCAACTACACATCTGATGCACACTCGGCACTGCTACATCAGATGTAGCAATCTGATGTAGCAGAGCCGAGGGTGCACTAGAACCCCTGTGCAAACTCAGTTCATGCTAATAGAATGCATTGGCCAGCGCTGATTGGCCAATGCATTCTATTAGCCCGATGAAGTAGAGCTGAATTGTGTGTGTTAAGCACACACATTCAGCACTGCTTCATCACGCCAATACAATGCATTAGCCAGTGCTGATTGGCCAGAGTACGGAATTCGGCCAATCAGCGCTGGCTCTGCTGGAGGAGGCGGAGTCTAAGGTCGGACCTGAATGGAGACTGGTGTGGAGCGATCTTAGACTCCGCCTCCTCCAGCAGAGCCAGCGCTGATTGGCCGAATTCCGTACTCTGGCCAATCAGCGCTGGCCAATGCATTCTATTAGCCCGATGAAGTAGAGCTGAATGTGTGTGCTTAGCACACACATTCAGCTCTACTTCATCGGGCTAATAGAATGCATTGGCCAATCAGCGCTGGCCAATGCATTCTATTAGCTTGATGAAGCAGAGTGTGCACAAGGGTTCAAGCGCACCCTCGGCTCTGATGTAGCAGAGCCGAGGGTGCACAAGGGTTCAAGTGCACCCTCGGCTCTCCTACATCAGAGCCGAGGGTGCGCTTGAACCCTTGTGCAGCCTCAGCTCTGCTACATCAGAGCCGAGGGTGCGCTTGAACCCTTGTGCACACTCTGCTTCATCAAGCTAATAGAATGCATTGGCCAGCACTGATTGGCCAGAGTACGGAATTCGGCCAATCAGCGCTGGCCAATGCATCCCTATGGGAAAAAGTTTATCTCACAAAAATCACAATTACACACCCGATAGAGCCCCAAAAAGTTATTTTTAATAACATTCCCCCCTAAATAAAGGTTATCCCTAGCTATCCCTGCCTGTACAGCTATCCCTGTCTCATAGTCACAAAGTTCACATTCTCATATGACCCGGATTTGAAATCCACTATTCGTCTAAAATGGAGGTCACCTGATTTCGGCAGCCAATGACTTTTTCCAATTTTTTTCAATGCCCCCGGTGTCGTAGTTCCTGTCCCACCTCCCCTGCGCTGTTATTGGTGCAAAAAAGGCGCCAGGGAAGGTGGGAGGGGAATCGAATTTTGGCGCACTTTACCACGCGGTGTTCGATTCGATTCGAACATGGCGAACACCCTGATATCCGATCGAACATGTGTTCGATAGAACACTGTTCGCTCATCTCTAAAAAAGATATTAATATGTAATGTTGGTATCAGTATTGGCTGTTTAAATCATATTTAATGTCTTTAGAATTGGATTAATGGCATAAATGTTAGATAATCATTATTATGTTTATTTTTCAGTTATACATAGAGATGAGCGAACACTAAAATGTTCGAGGTTCGAAATTCGATTCGAACAGCCGCTCAATGTTCGTGTGTTCGAACGGGTTTCGAACCCCATTATAGTCTATGGGGAACAGATACTCGTTAAGGGGGAAACCCAAATCCGTGTCTGGAGGGTCACCAAGTCCACTATGACACCCCAGGAAATGATGCCAACACCTCTGGAATGACACTGGGACAGCAGGGGAAGCATGTCTGGGGGCATCTAACACACCAAAGACCCTCTATTACCCCAACATCACTGCCTAACAACTACACACTTTACACAGTCAATACCACCTCTCTGACAGTAGGAAAACACCTTGAAACATGTGTATTTGGCACTTGCAGTGAGGAGAGCTTGTCACCAGCAGTGAATTTGGCCCTTGTAGTAAGTTGAGGTTGGCACCAACATTTGCTTTGAAAATCAGGGTGGATTGAGCCTCTAACCAGCAGAGTTTGGGCAAATTCATGGTGGAGGGAGCCTCTAAACACCCCAGTTTGGGCAAATTCATGGTGGAGGGAGCCTCTAACCAGCCCAGTTTGGACCAATTAATGGTGGAGGGAGCCTCTAAACAGCCAAGTTTGGACCAATTCATGGTGGAGGGAGCCTCTAAAAACCCCAGTTTGGACCAATTCATGGTGGAGGGAGCCTCTAAACAGCCAAGTTTTGGGAAATTCATGGTGGAGGGAGCCTCTAACCAGCCCAGTGTGGGCAAATTCATGGTGGAGGGAGCCTCTAAAAAACCCAGTTTGGACCAATTCATGGTGGAGGGAGCCTCTAACCAGCCCAGTGTGGGCAAATTCATGGTGGAGGGAGCCTCTAAAAAACCCAGTTTGGACCAATTCATGGTGGAGGGAGCCTCTAAAAAACCCAGTTTGGACCAATTCATGGTGGAGGGAGCCTCTAAACAGCCCAGTTTGGGCAAATTCATGGTGGAGGGAGCCTCTAAACAGCCCAGTTTGGACCAATTCATGGTGGAGGGAGCCTCTAAAAAACCCAGTTTGGACCAATTCATGGTGGAGGGAGCCTCTAAACAGCCCAGTTTGGGCAAATTCATGGTGGAGGGAGCCTCTAACCAGCCCAGTTTGGACCAATTCATGGTGGAGGGAGTCTCTAACCAGCCCAGTTTGGGCAAATTCATGGTGGAGGGAGCCTCTAAACAGCCCAGTTTGGACCAATTCATGGTGGAGGGAGCCTCTAAAAAACCCAGTTTGGACCAATTCATGGTGGAGGGAGCCTCTAAACAGCCCAGTTTGGGCAAATTCATGGTGGAGGGAGCCTCTAACCAGCCCAGTTTGGACCAATTAATGGTGGAGGGAGCCTCTAAACAGCCAAGTTTGGACCAATTCATGGTGGAGGGAGCCTCTAACCAGCCCAGTTTGGACCAATTAATGGTGGAGGGAGCCTCTAAACAGCCAAGTTTTGGGAAATTCATGGTGGAGGGAGCCTCTAACCAGCCCAGTGTGGGCAAATTCATGGTGGAGGGAGCCTCTAAAAAACCTAGTTTGGACCAATTCATGGTGGAGGGAGCCTCTAACCAGCCCAGTGTGGGCAAATTCATGGTGGAGGGAGCCTCTAAAAAACCCAGTTTGGACCAATTCATGGTGGAGGGAGCCTCTAAACAGCCCAGTTTGGGCAAATTCATGGTGGAGGGAGCCTCTAACCAGCCCAGTTTGGACCAATTAATGGTGGAGGGAGCCTCTAAACAGCCAAGTTTGGACCAATTCATGGTGGAGGGAGCCTCTAACCAGCCCAGTTTGGACCAATTAATGGTGGAGGGAGCCTCTAAACAGCCAAGTTTTGGGAAATTCATGGTGGAGGGAGCCTCTAACCAGCCCAGTGTGGGCAAATTCATGGTGGAGGGAGCCTCTAACCAGCCCAGTGTGGGCAAATTCATGGTGGAGGGAGCCTCTAAAAAACCCAGTTTGGACCAATTCATGGTGGAGGGAGCCTCTAACCAGCCCAGTGTGGGCAAATTCATGGTGGAGGGAGCCTCTAAAAAACCCAGTTTGGACCAATTCATGGTGGAGGGAGCCTCTAAACAGCCAAGTTTGGGCAAATTCATGGTGGAGGGAGCCTCTAAACAGCCCAGTTTGGACCAATTAATGGTGGAGGGAGCCTCTAAACAGCCAAGTTTGGACCAATTCATGGTGGAGGGAGCCTCTAAACAGCCCAGTTTGGGCAAATTCATGGTGGAGGGAGCCTCTAACCAGCCCAGTTTGGACCAATTAATGGTGGAGGGAGCCTCTAAACAGCCAAGTTTTGGGAAATTCATGGTGGAGGGAGCCTCTAACCAGCCCAGTGTGGGCAAATTCATGGTGGAGGGAGCCTCTAACCAGCCCAGTGTGGGCAAATTCATGGTGGAGGGAGCCTCTAACCAGCCCAGTGTGGGCAAATTCATGGTTGAGGGAGCCTCTAAAAAACCCAGTTTGGACCAATTCATGGTGGAGGGAGCCTCTAACCAGCCCAGTGTGGGCAAATTCATGGTGGAGGGAGCCTCTAAAAAACCCAGTTTGGACCAATTCATGGTGGAGGGAGCCTCTAAACAGCCCAGTTTGGGCAAATTCATGGTGGAGGGAGCCTCTAACCAGCCCAGTTTGGACCAATTAATGGTGGAGGGAGTCTCTAACCAGCCCAGTTTGGACCAATTAATGGTGGAGGGAGCCTCTAAACAGCCAAGTTTTGGGAAATTCATGGTGGAGGGAGCCTCTAACCAGCCCAGTGTGGGCAAATTCATGGTGGAGGGAGCCTCTAAACAGCCAAGTTTGGACCAATTCATGGTGGAGGGAGCCTCTAACCAGCCCAGTTTGGACCAATTAATGGTGGAGGGAGCCTCTAAACAGCCAAGTTTTGGGAAATTCATGGTGGAGGGAGCCTCTAACCAGCCCAGTGTGGGCAAATTCATGGTGGAGGGAGCCTCTAACCAGCCCAGTTTGGACCAATTAATGGTGGAGGGAGCCTCTAAACAGCCAAGTTTGGACCAATTCATGGTGGAGGGAGCCTCTAAAAACCCCAGTTTGGACCAATTCATGGTGGAGGGAGCCTCTAAACAGCCCAGTTTGGGCAAATTCATGGTGGAGGGAGCCTCTAACCAGCCCAGTTTGGACCAATTAATGGTGGAGGGAGCCTCTAAACAGCCAAGTTTGGACCAATTCATGGTGGAGGGAGCCTCTAACCAGCCCAGTTTGGACCAATTAATGGTGGAGGGAGCCTCTAAACAGCCAAGTTTTGGGAAATTCATGGTGGAGGGAGCCTCTAACCAGCCCAGTTTGGACCAATTCATGGTGGAGGGAGCCTCTAAACAGCCCAGTTTGGGCAAATTCATGGTGGAGGGAGCCTCTAAAAAACCCAGTTTGGACCAATTCATGGTGGAGGGAGCCTCTAACCAGCCCAGTTTGGACCAATTAATGGTGGAGGGAGCCGCTAAACAGCCCAGTTTGGACCAATTCATGGTGGAGGGAGCCTCTAAAAACCCCAGTTTGGACCAATTCATGGTGGAGGGAGCCTCTAAACAGCCCAGTTTGGGCAAATTCATGGTGGAGGGAGCCTCTAACCAGCAGAGTTGGTGGAAATCAGGGTGGAGGGAGCCTAGTATTAGCAGAATTGTGCAACGCTTATGGTGGATGAGTATGAGGATGCGGAGGAATTGGAGAGGTTGAGTACAGACATGGAGTTTCATGTTGGGGTGCTTTACACAGGTGGGCACAAAAATGACGGCTCTACCCAGTGGTGGTTCATTTTTATCAAAGTGAGCCGGTCGGCACTCTCAGCTGACAGACGGGTGCGCTTGTCAGTGATGATGCCACCGGCTGCACTGAACACCCTCTCAGATAGGACGCTGGCGGCAGGACAGGACAGCACCTCCAAGGCATATAGGGCAAGTTCAAGCCACAGGTCCAACTTCGACACCCAATACGTGTAGGGCGCAGAGGGGTCGGAGAGGACAGGGCTGTGGTCGGAAAGGTATTCCCGCAACATGCGCCTATACTTCTCACGCCTGGTGACACTAGGACCCTCCGTGGCGGCACTTTGGCGAGGGGGTGCCATCAAGGTGTCCCAGACCTTAGACAGTGTGCCCCTCGTTTGTGTGGACCGGTGAGAACTTGGTTGCCTACTGGAGGAACTGCCCTCCCTGCCGCCAACGTCACATGCTGGAAACATATCCATCATATTTTGCACCAATTGCCTGTGGCAAGCATTGATGCGATTGGCCCTCCCCTCTACCGGAATAAAAGACGAGATGTTGTTTTTATACCGGGGGTCAAGGATAGCAAAGATCCAGTACTGGTTGTCCTCCATGATTTTGACAATACGCTTGTCGGTTGTAAAGCACGCCAACATGAACTCAGCCATGTCTGCCACAGTGTTAGTTGGCATGACTCCTCTGGCCCCACCGGAAAGTTCAATCTCCATTTCCTCCTCATCCTCCATGTCTACCCATCCGCGCTGCAACAATGGGACGATTCGAAGTTGCCCGGAAGCCTCCTGTATCACCATCACATCATCGGACAACTCTTCTTCCTCCTCCTCCTCCTCCTCCTCCTCCATTAAACGCAGTGAAGCGGACAGATGTGTGGACCTACTCTCCAGCTGTGACGGATCGGATGCTATCCCTAACTCCTCTGTGTGATCTGAGTTATCCCTGATGTCAATCAGGGATTCTCTCAGAACACACAAGAGCGGGATTGTAAGGCTCACCATCGCATCCTCAGAGCTCACCCTCCTTGTGGACTCCTCAAAGACCCGTAGGATGTCACAAAGGTCTCTCATCCATGGCCACTCATGGATGTGAAACTGAGGCAGCTGACTTTGTGGCACCCTAGGGTTTTGTAGCTGGTATTCCATCAAAGGTCTCTGCTGCTCAACCACTCTATTCAACATCTGAAACGTTGAGTTCCAGCGTGTGGGGACGTCGCACAAAAGCCGGTGTTGTGGCACATGCAGGCGTTGCTGGAGAGATTTTAAGCTAGCAGCGGCTACTGTCGACTTGCGAAAGTGGGCGCACATGCGCCGCACTTTCACCAGTAGCTCTGGAACATTGGGGTAGCTCTTTAGGAAACGTTGCACCACTAGGTTGAAGACGTGGGCCAGGCATGGAACATGTTGGAGTCCGGCAAGCTCCAGAGCTGCTACCAGGTTCCGGCCGTTATCACAAACGACCATGCCTGGGCCCAGGTGCAGCAGCTCAAACCATATTGCCGTCTCATCGAGGAGGGCATCCCTCACCTCAGAGGCAGTGTGCTGTCTGTCCCCCAAGCTGATCAGCTTCAGCACAGCCTGCTGACGTCTACCAACGCCAGTGCTGCAACGTTTCCAACTCGTAGCTGGGGTCAATCTAACAGCGGAGGAGGAGGCGGTGGCGGAGGAGGAGGCGGTAGAGGAGGAGGAGGAGGGGGGTGTTCTTCTCGTGTCCCTGCCAGGAATGTTAGGCGGGGAGACGAGGTACACCGGGCCAGTTTGGGAAGCAGTCCCAGCCTCAACTACATTCACCCAGTGTGCCGTCAGTGAAATGTAGCGTCCCTGTCCGCATGCACTTGTCCACGCGTCGGTGGTCAAGTGGACCTTTGTGCAAAGCGCGGAACTAAGGGCCCGCCTGATGTTGAGTGACACGTGCTGGTGCAAGGCGGGGACGGCACACCGGGAGAAGTAGTGACGGCTAGGGACGGCATAGCGAGGTGCCGCAGTTGCCATCAGGTCCAGGAAGGCGGGAGTTTCAACAAGCCGGAACGCCAACATCTCCTGGGCCAGCAGTTTAGCGATGTTGGCGTTCAAGGCTTGCGCGTGTGGGTGGTTAGCAGTGTATTTCTGCCGCCGCTCCAATGTCTGAGAGATGGTGGGTTGTTGTAAAGAAACGCCTGATGGTGCCTTTGATGGTGCAGGAGAAGGAGATAAGACAGGACCAGGGGAGGATGAGGTAGAAGTCAACAAAGTGGCGGAGGCAGATGAAGTGGTGTCCTGGCTCGTCCTCTGGAGTGCATCGCCAGCACAGTCAGCAGTGGCAGTGGCAGAGGCAGAGGCAGTGGCAGAGGCAGTGGCAGTGGCGTGAACGGCAGGCGGCCTTTGTCCTGCCGTTGCTGCCTGCCACTGATTCCAGTGCTTGGATTCCAAATGACGGCGCATTGAAGTGGTGGACAGGTTGCTCTTCTCAGAGCCCCTAATCAATTTCGAGAGGCAAATTGTGCAGACAACACTATATCTGTCCTCGGCGCATTCCTTGAAAAAACTCCACACCTTCGAGAAACGTGCCCTCGAGGTGGGAGTTTTTCGGGGCTGGGTACGAACTGGAACATCTTGGGAGATTCCGGGTGTGGCCTGGCTTCGCCTAAGCTGCTGACCTCTGCCTCTGCCTCTAGCTACCCTTTTTGGTGCTGCACCTGCCTCAACATCCACACTACTTTCCCCGCTTGACATCCCCCCTGTCCAGGTCGGGTCAGTGTCCTCATCATCCACCACTTCCTCTTCCAACTCCTGTCTCATCTCCTCCTCCCGCACAATGCGCCGGTCAACTGGATGCCCTGACGGCAACTGCGTCACATCATCGTCGATGAGGGTGGGTTGCTGGTCATCCACCACCAAATCGAACGGAGATGGAGGAGACTCTAGTGTTTGAGCATCTGGACACAGATGCTCCTCTGTTAGGTTCGTGGAATCGTGACGTGGAGAGGCAGGTTGAGGGAAAATGAAAGGAGCGGAGAACAGCTCTGGGGAGCAGGGACAGTTTGGGTTATTGTTCTGTAAAGCTTCGGAATTTTGGGAGGAAGGAAGACAAGACTGTTGGGTAATAGGAGGAGAGGAGGCAGAGTCTGACTGGCTGCTGGACAATGTGCTGTAAGCGTTCTCTGACAGCCATTGCAAGACCTGTTCCTGGTTCTCCGGCCTACTAAGGTTTGTACCCTGCAGTTTAGTTAATGTGGCAAGCAACCCTGGCACTGTGGAGTGGCGCAATGCTTGCTGTCCCACAGGAGTAGGCACGGGACGCCCTGTGGCTTCACTGCTACCTTGCTCCCCAGAACCATTCCCCCGACCTCGCCCACGGCCTCGTCCACGTCCCTTTCCGGGAGCCTTGCGCATTTTGAATTCCTAGTTAGAAATTGGCACTGTATACCAGTAGTAAAAAATTGTGGGTGCACGTAACCCCAATATATTCTTTGAATTCCCAGTCAGAAACTGGCACTATATGGCAGTAGCAAGAAATGAGGGTATTTATAACCCCAATATATTCTTTGAATTCCCAGTCAGACAATGGCACTGTATACCAGTAGTAAAAATTGTGGGTGCACGTAACCCCAATATATTCTTTGAATTCCCAGTCAGAAACTGGCACTATATGGCAGTAGCAAGAAATGAGGGTATTTATAACCCCAATATATTCTTTGAATTCCCAGTCAGACAATGGCACTGTATACCAGTAGTAAAAATTGTGGGTGCACGTAACCCCAATATATTCTTTGAATTCCCAGTCAGAAACTGGCACTATATGGCAGTAGCAAGAAATGAGGGTATTTATAACCCCAATATATTCTTTGAATTCCCAGTCAGACAATGGCACTGTATACCAGTAGTAAAAATTGTGGGTGCACGTAACCACAATATATTCTTTGAATTACCAGTCAGAAACTGGCACTATATGGCAGTAGCAAGAAATGAGGGTATTTATAACCCCAATATATTCTTTGAATTCCCAGTCAGACAATGGCACTGTATACCAGTAGTAAAAATTGTGGGTGCACGTAACCCCAATATATTCTTTGAATTCCCAGTCAGAAACTGGCACTATATGGCAGTAGCAAGAAATGAGGGTATTTATAACCCCAATATATTCTTTGAATTCCCAGTCAGACAATGGCACTGTATACCAGTAGTAAAAATTGTGGGTGCACGTAACCACAATATATTCTTTGAATTACCAGTCAGAAACTGGCACTATATGGCAGTAGCAAGAAATGAGGGTATTTATAACCCCAATATATTCTTTGAATTCCCAGTCAGACAATGGCACTGTATACCAGTAGTAAAAATTGTGGGTGCACGTAACCCCAATATATTCTTTGAATTCCCAGTCAGAAACTGGCACTATATGGCAGTAGCAAGAAATGAGGGTATTTATAACCCCAATATATTCTTTGAATTCCCAGTCAGACAATGGCACTGTATACCAGTAGTAAAAATTGTGGGTGCACGTAACCACAATATATTCTTTGAATTACCAGTCAGAAACTGGCACTATATGGCAGTAGCAAGAAATGAGGGTATTTATAACCCCAATATATTCTTTGAATTCCCAGTCAGACAATGGCACTGTATACCAGTAGTAAAAATTGTGGGTGCACGTAACCCCAATATATTCTTTGAATTCCCAGTCAGAAACTGGCACTATATGGCAGTAGCAAGAAATGAGGGTATTTATAACCCCAATATATTCTTTGAATTCCCAGTCAGACAATGGCACTGTATACCAGTAGTAAAAATTGTGGGTGCACGTAACCACAATATATTCTTTGAATTACCAGTCAGAAACTGGCACTATATGGCAGTAGCAAGAAATGAGGGTATTTATAACCCCAATATATTCTTTGAATTCCCAGTCAGACAATGGCACTGTATACCAGTAGTAAAAATTGTGGGTGCACGTAACCCCAATATATTCTTTGAATTCCCAGTCAGAAACTGGCACTATATGGCAGTAGCAAGAAATGAGGGTATTTATAACCCCAATATATTCTTTGAATTCCCAGTCAGACAATGGCACTGTATACCAGTAGTAAAAATTGTGGGTGCACGTAACCACAATATATTCTTTGAATTACCAGTCAGAAACTGGCACTATATGGCAGTAGCAAGAAATGAGGGTATTTATAACCCCAATATATTCTTTGAATTCCCAGTCAGACAATGGCACTGTATACCAGTAGTAAAAATTGTGGGTGCACGTAACCCCAATATATTCTTTGAATTCCCAGTCAGAAACTGGCACTATATGGCAGTAGCAAGAAATGAGGGTATTTATAACCCCAATATATTCTTTGAATTCCCAGTCAGACAATGGCACTGTATACCAGTAGTAAAAATTGTGGGTGCACGTAACCACAATATATTCTTTGAATTACCAGTCAGAAACTGGCACTATATGGCAGTAGCAAGAAATGAGGGTATTTATAACCCCAATATATTCTTTGAATTCCCAGTCAGACAATGGCACTGTATACCAGTAGTAAAAATTGTGGGTGCACGTAACCCCAATATATTCTTTGAATTCCCAGTCAGAAACTGGCACTATATGGCAGTAGCAAGAAATGAGGGTATTTATAACCCCAATATATTCTTTGAATTCCCAGTCAGACAATGGCACTGTATACCAGTAGTAAAAATTGTGGGTGCACGTAACCACAATATATTCTTTGAATTACCAGTCAGAAACTGGCACTATATGGCAGTAGCAAGAAATGAGGGTATTTATAACCCCAATATATTCTTTGAATTCCCAGTCAGACAATGGCACTGTATACCAGTAGTAAAAATTGTGGGTGCACGTAACCACAATATATTCTTTGAATTACCAGTCAGAAACTGGCACTATATGGCAGTAGCAAGAAATGAGGGTATTTGTATTCCCAATATATTCTTTGAATTCCCAGTCAGACAATGGCACTGTATACCAGTAGTAAAAATTGTGGGTGCACGTAACCACAATATATTCTTTGAATTACCAGTCAGAAACTGGCACTATATGGCAGTAGCAAGAAATGAGGGTATTTGTATTCCCAATATATTCTTTGAATTCCCAGTCAGACAATGGCACTGTATACCAGTAGTAAAAATTGTGGGTGCACGTAACCACAATATATTCTTTGAATTACCAGTCAGAAACTGGCACTATATGGCAGTAGCAAGAAATGAGGGTATTTGTATTCCCAATATATTCTTTGAATTCCCAGTCAGACAATGGCACTGTATACCAGTAGTAAAAATTGTGGGTGCACGTAACCCCAATATATTCTTTGAATTACCAGTCAGAAACTGGCACTATATGGCAGTAGCAAGAAATGAGGGTATTTGTATTCCCAATATATTCTTTGAATTCCCAGTCAGACAATGGCACTGTATACCAGTAGTAAAAATTGTGGGTGTATATAGCTCCAATTCTATTGCTAGGGGACTTGCAGGGTATTTCTGGGGTGAAGGTGGGGGGGCACACCGTTGGAACGGGTATCGGGGTATATATCGGGTATACGGGAATACACTGACAGTGTATTCCATTCAGGATCCTGGGAAAGCTGGGTTGCGGCGATTGAGCCCGTCAGTGCCACGTTACACTGACAAGCTTCTCCCTGGAATTTAGCTCTTATAAGAGCTGTTGGTTGTCTTCTCCTTCCTATCCTAGCCTGTCCCTGCCTACCCAGAATCTAACCCCTAGCTAACTGGACGGAAACCTCCGTCCCCGGTGAATTGCAAGCTCAGAATGACGCGAAGCTGGGCGGCGCTGTTCTTTTAAATTAGAGGTCACATGTTTTCGGCAGCCAATGGGTTTTGCCTACTTTTTTCAACGTCACCGGTGTCGTAGTTCCTGTCCCACCTACCCTGCGCTGTTATTGGAGCAAAAAAGGCGCCAGGGAAGGTGGGAGGGGAATCGAGTAATGGCGCACTTTACCACGCGGTGTTCGATTCGATTCGAACATGCCGAACAGCCTAATATCCGATCGAACATGAGTTCGATAGAACACTGTTCGCTCATCTCTAGTTATACACATTGAAGATGAAGCCATCTAATGATTTGTTTGTTTATTTTTCCTCAATATTCAGCGGTGCAGGAATTATAACTAACCCTGTGATTATTTGTAGGAAAAGAACAATAAGATGATATCACTGTACAAAATATATGAAAATTGACAAGTTCTTTATGATTCAATGGATGTGTGTGTGTCTGGAGCTCCAGTGTGAAGTTTGCATGTATATGGAAATGAATGGGCCCATACAGTCCTATGAAAAAGTTTGGGCACCCCTATTAATCTTAATCATTTTTAGTTCTAAATATTTTGGTGTTTGCAACAGCCATTTCAGTTTGATATATCTAATAACTGATGGACACAGTAATATTTCAGGATTGAAATGAGGTTTATTGTACTAACAGAAAATGCGCAATATGCATTAAACCAAAATTTGACCGGTGCAAAAGTATGGGCACCCTTATCATTTTATTGATTTGAATACTCCTAACTACTTTTTACTGACTTACTGAAGCACAAAATTGGTTTTGTAACCTCAGTGAGCTTTGAACTTCATAGCCAGGTGTATCCAATCATGAGAAAAGGTATTTAAGGTGGCCAATTGCAAGTTGTTCTACTATTTGAATCTCCTCTGAAGAGTGGCATCATGGGCTACTCAAAACAACTCTCAAATGATCTGAAAACAAAGATTGTTCAACATAGTTGTTCAGGGGAAGGATACAAAAAGTTGTCTCAGAGATTTAACCTGTCAGTTTCCACTGTGAGGAACATAGTAAGGAAATGGAAGACCACAGGGACAGTTCTTGTTAAGCCCAGAAGTGGCAGGCCAAGAAAAATATCAGAAAGGCAGAGAAGAAGAATGGTGAGAACAGTCAAGGACAATCCACAGACCACCTCCAAAGAGCTGCAGCATCATCTTGCTGCAGATGGTGTCACTGTGCATCGGTCAACTATACAGCGCACGTTGCACAAATAGAAGCTGTATGGGAGAGTGATGAGAAAGAAGCCGTTTCTGCACGTACGCCACAAATAGAGTTGCCTGAGGTATGAAAAAGCACATTTGGACAAGGCAGCTTCATTTTGGAAACAAAAATTGAGTTGTTTGGTTATAAAAAAAAGGTGTTATGCATGGCGTCCAAAAAGAAACAGCATTCCAAGAAAAACACATGCTACCCACTGTAAAATTTGGTGGAGGTTCCATCATGCTTTGGGGCTGTGTGGCCAATGCCGGCATCGGGAATCTTGTTAAAGTTGAGGGTCGCATGGATTCCACTCAGTATCAGCAGATTCTTGAGAATAATGTTCAAGAATCAGTGACGAAGTTGAAGTTACGCCGGGGATGGATATTTCAGCAAGACAATGATCCAAAACACCGCTCCAAATCCTCAGGCATTCATGCAGAGGAACAATTACAATGTTCTGGAATGGCCATCTCAGTCCCCAGACCTGAATATCATTGAACATCTGTGGGATGATTTGAAGCGGGCTGTCCATGCTCGGCGACCATCTAACTTAACTGAACTTGAATTGTTTGTCCAAAATACCTTTATCCAGGATCCAGGAACTGATTAAAAGCTACAGGAAGCGACTAGAGGCTGTTATCTTTGCAAAAGGAGGATGTACTAAATATTAATGTCACTTTTCTGTTGAGGTGCCCATACTTTTGCACCGGTCAAATTTTGGTTTAATGCATATTGCGCATTTTCTGTTAGTACAATAAACCTCATTTCAATCCTGAAATATTACTGTGTCCATCAGTTATTAGATATATCAAACTGAAATGGCTGTTGCAAATACCAAAATATTTAGAACTAAAAATGATTAAGATTAATAGGGGTGCCCAAACTTTTTCATAGGACTGTATGTGTTACATATATTTGCTATACGCACATGCTCTGTTTATCCATGTTTGTATTGTTACATTTTTAGTCTCCACAGGGAGCAGATGAAGAAATTGAATGCTGATAGTCCCACAGAGGGTGGTGACAAGTAGATATGAGTTCCTTTCCATCGTTGAAAATATATATATATACAGTATATATGTCTTCTGGTGAATATGAAATGTACTTGATATACCATGTACATGTACTAGGTACTCAGTGTTCATTGATTATGAGTTTATACTATAAACCCATGAATGTTAACAATCGGGAATTATTTTGTGAAAAAGTTTTATCTAATACTTGTAAAATGTTATTGGTCATTTCTATTCAGATTGATCCTTCTGATATGGGATTAGGCACCATAAAAGGGTAGGCAATGCATGAGAGCTATCTTAATATGTACACGCAGGTAAAGATAAATCGTAGGTTTGCAAAACAAAAAGTGGTATTTCTGTGGCATTGTTTGCTACAAGGTGATAGACATCTGACTAAGTAGATCAGAAGGCACTCGGATATCTGCTCTGTAATGTGTTTTTGTGTATAAATTCTTGTTATGACGGGGGAGGGGGGAGATAGATTGATCCCTTAAAGTTTTTGCCTTCTCTGCTGATATATTTTGAGAATTTAATGAATTAGTTGTAATTCTGGAATAATTAGAAGTTGTAGAGAATTGAATTTACTTAGGATTGTATAAATAAGTCTGAATACAGGTTTGGCAAGTTTTAGCCAGCCAGCGACTTACAATGGCTGTACCCTTAGACTACAGTGTCTTAATTAGTGTCTTAATTAGGTCTCAAAAGTTCTATTGTATATCTGCTGAGGGCAAATAGAGTATTGTATTGCCCTGTATAGCTTAAAAAGTGAGACACTGGAAATCTAATTAGACAAAAGAAGTGATAGCAAAAACCACCAGTGTATGAAAAAGATTAGACACATGTTTTATGGGAGATTAAGTGAATATTATTGTGATATGTTGATAATTTTAATTTTTATTCTTTGTGCCACAGATAGACAGACATGAACCTGCTGTGTTTCCTCTACCAGAACGGTTGTAAGGCCAGTAAAGACAAGCTGCAATTTTGTAAGCAAAAAGGAGGTGTTTTTTTAGGTCATTGTCTGAGCAAAAGTACCAAACATCTTTCAAATGAACAGACCATAGTGGTGAGAGAGCTGCAGGTGCCAACCCCCCATGCTCAGTTACATACCTTTTTGGCCATGGATCAGATAAACTGTGAATGGGCTTGTAAAAACCTGTTTGACAAAGGCTTGCCTGACAGATCAGAAACCCTTTTCAAATCTATGTCACTGAGGTGGAGGGACAGGCTACTGCAGTCCTGAGGCATATTATAGTACACATTTGTATACTGTTGCAAGGGGAATGCCCTCTTGTGCAAGGGTTGTACTCTCCGTACAGGCCCTGCTTGAGGCAAGCTCAGACATTGTCCTAGACCACCCCCTGGTGGTATATAAACCACATGACATCTATGCAATCCTCACACAGATAGACAGATGTCATATTTCTTTGGCAAGATAGAGCAACATGGAATTTGCTCTACAATCCTCCTCAAAACATCTCATTTCAGCAGTATTTGACTTTTGAATCCTGCAACTCTTTTACCAGTAGGAGTTCATGATTCAAAAGGGGGGAGTAGATAATGAGATATTTAGTAGATGAGATATTTTTAAACTCCCTCTCAGAAGAGGCGGCTTCAGTCATGTCACTGATGCCCCATTGGAGAATCCTGACTATGAGATGTTTGTGGACGGTTCCAGGTACCTAACAGAAAAAGGCAAATTTGAATACAGGGTATGCTGTAGTCATTATACATGACACCATAGTATAAGAAGCCCTTCCACCACACATGTCAGTATAAGAGGCTAGCCTTATAGAAGCCTGATAGCACAGCAAACATTTACACTGACTCCAGGTATGCGTTTGGCATTGCACATGGTTATGGTCCAATATGGAGGTCCAGGAACTTCCTGACGGCACAGGGCAAACCAATTAAGAAAGGAAACTTAGTAAGTCAGTTGATGGAGACCACATTGCTCCGTAAGCAGTTGGCAATTGTGAAAGTCAGAGCTCACACAAAGGGAAGAGACCCTAAGAGTATTGGAAATTAGAAGGCTGATTGAGCAGCGGTGCTACTACCATGGAAGGGTCTCAACCAGGTGAGAAAAATAGCAGACCCCAAGGGGCTGTACTCTAAGGTGACTGGGGAGGAAATTGAGAAATGGACAAAGGCTGGTGCCAGAGAATGTGAAGGAGTGTGAAAATGGGGGATCAGTGTACCCTCAAATGGCTGGTTTGGCCCACGGTAAGGTGCATGCCTCTTGAAATGCCATGGAGTCATGAGTGGGTAAACTATAGTTTGCCTCAGCTTTTGGAAGGGCTGCAGGGAATCATGTAAAAACATGTCACATAGGTGCTCTACACAATCCAGGGCAGGTAGTTAAGACACACCGAAAGCACACCAAAACCCCTGTATCCATTACATACAATTGCCTGAATCTGAACGTACAAATGTGTTGGTCTGTGTATTTGTTCTCAGGTTGGATCAGCCGAGTAACGACGCAGGTAACTGCCAAGAAATTGATATCTGAGCTTGTGTGTAGATTGGGGATACCTGAGAAGATAGAGTCTGATAGAGGGACACATTTCACAGGTGAAATAATGAATAAAATAATGTATGTATTTCGGATTGAGCAGAGTTCAGGAAAAGTGAAAAGTTTCTTTGAGTAGAAGTAGCCATATGTGGCCTGGTGAGTGGAGGATGGGCGGCTGCAGGATTTAGTATCACTACTGACAGATATATGTGAGCCTGCATGGCATGTCGTAAATGAAAAGTGTCTTTGAGCCATGCCCAGAGCCCTTGTACCTGTTCCAGGGATTGCAGGATAACTATATGCTATAACTATAGTAACTACTAAAGGTGATACGGTATAAGTACGTGCTTGTGTGTATAGTGATTTTTCTTCAGGATGGCCTGGGGCATATCTGGTGAAGAAAGCCATCACAAGTGGGCTGCAGGTAGACGGCTATTGAAAGATGTAGAGTGTCACTTGTATTTGTATTTTCTGTAAGGTACCCTCCTGACAGAAGAATTGGTTTTAGCCCATACCAAACTTTCTTTGGGTCAGCCCCTAGGTTAGGGTTGTATTATGGTGTACTGACTGATTATGTGATGTCTTGGCAAAAACATCTGACTAATGTATAGTTTTGAGTTTTCTCCTCCCTCTCAGATTTTAAGTTAAGTGGATGGGACCTATTCATTTGAACCAAGAGATTGATGACACGTGAGAAATCCTCTTGAACCAAGATTTGATGATTCGCTCCAAGTGCTGCTAACTACTGATACTTCTATGAAACTTGACGGAAAGCCTAATTGTGTCCATGCTTCACATTGCAAAGAAGTCTCTACACAAACAGCGATGAAGATTCTCCTGATGTTACTGTTATAGATTATTCTGGCGATAAACCTGCATAGAACATTTGACGATGAGTGGGACAATAAGTTTTTTTTCTTTAAACATCATATGATCTTGAACGAAGATCTGAATGTGTCAGACTGTAGGATATGTCCTCATAGCCCCATATTAGCCTCAGTCATGTTATATAGCTGTTTTCATAACACAACAGGAAGTAATGATACATAGTATACGCAAGTGAATGTATAATCTTATGTTTATGTGTTTGAAAAATACAAAGCAGACTGAAAATAACAGGCCAGAACTATGATTGAGATTAATTTGGAATACAGGAACATATGAGGGGAATCTGGAAAGGTCCAGCAGTAGATGTTAAGTCACTGAAGTACCTAAATATGAATTCCTGTATCCAATTATCTCAAAATGGGGGAACTGTTAGGATCACATCTTCCATCTTGTATTCTGTCAGCCATTTTGTAAGCATTTTCTGTTCTAAGCTTCATAAGGATGTCTGTTTAGAGTCTAAGAGACCCCTTTAGGGGATAAGGCGTGTGGAATGTTAATGGTTGGGTTATAACTCCTTATCTATTTGTGGTCATCTTTGAGGGTGGGTGTAGAAACCGGTTCAAATAACCTGTTTGGTCGTTAGCCCCAAGGCTGGAGCGGACCAGTACGTGATCATTATCTCTCTTTCTGTGATATACATCTAGAACTAGTGTATGATGTTGGCTTACACATAAATATCTTAGATTCTTTTTCATGTCATGAGAAAGGTCATCCAAGGTTGGAGTGTAATAATGATATGCAGACCTCAGCCAATAGTCATGTGCCAGGCTTGTCTTATATCTCTATAACCAATCGTGTTGTACCTGATTAGAATAGCCAAGCCAGCTCTTTGTCTGTAATGTATTTAAACTACCTTTTTCTTATAATAAATCAGAACTCTTGATACACAGCCATCTTGTGTCATTAATCAGTTCTCCAGGCTTAAAAGAAGATGGCTGCAGTCCATCTAGGCCTGTTAATTAATTATTTAATTTGGAGCTCTGCAACATACTATGAGGACTCTTTAATGTCCCCTACAATGACACCTCAGCAAATGATGCCAACACCTCTGCAATGCAACTGGGACAGCAGGGGAAGCATGCCTGGGAGCATCTAACAAGCCCAAGTCACTGTTTTACCCCAACATCACAGCCTATCAACTAGAAACTTTCCACACATACCTAGAAAGCTTCTTTCTTCCCCAAATGGATGGACACAAACCCAAATTTAAGCTCAACAAACATTAACAAGCACCCCTTTAAATCACGTTGCCCATGACAACCACAGATGGAATGGGCAATGGGAAATCCAACAGTACCCACCCTGACCCGTCATTGTGGATGTGTGTGTGTGTTTGTGTGTGTGTGTGTGTGTGTATGATGTGGTAAGACCTTCCCAAATTCACTTTTATGGCCCTTAATGTGAGCACTTCCAAATTAAGTTACAGGCCCTTAAGCTGAGCTACCAGCAGAGATTGAGGCCCTTGAGGTGACTTCAGCCTTTTACCTGCAGCGTTTTAGGCCCTTTAACTTAGTTCAGCCTTGCACCAGCAGAGATTTGTTGGTCCTTTGGGTGAGTTGAGCCTTTAAACAGCAGAGATTTAGTTTTTGGCCCTTGGGGTGAGTAGAGCCTTTAAAAAGCAATGTTTTTGGCCCTTGGCAAGAGTAGAGCCTTTAAAATACAGTGCTTTTGGCCCTTGGCGTGAGTAGAGCCTTTAAAATACAGTGGTTTTGGCCCTTGTAGTGAGTAGTACCTTGCACCAGCAGAGTGTTTGCCCCTTTAAATTTCTTAGCCACTAAAACGGTGGTTCCAGAACCATCACTCTCATTGTGTTGGATTGATGCAGTGGATTGGACTGAGGAACCAGACATTGACCTAGATTTTGATTGTGAATTTGATAAAATTTTGGCATCAAGTCCTGGGGGTAACTTTTATTTAGAGAACCACAAAGGTGGAGAATTGGCTGAAACCACTACTACCGGTAATGGTCCTCTAATATCGGACTCTACATTACCTCTACAGGGTTCAGATCAGGTGTTAATAGTCCAAACAACATGCTCCAGTACTTTAGATGTAGATCAGAAACCACTTTCCCTTCCAACACCAGATTTAACAAAGCTTCATCATTATCATCCTGCTGAGATGGAGCCACTAAAGGAAACCTTGCCTTCAAAGGCATGTTCTGGAGCTGTGACTGAGCCAAATCTAAACACAGAGTCCTTTGGAATGGAACAACATTCAAAGTGTCAAAAGACTTTAGAGACTGTTGAAAGTAATGGGACCCAGAATGAGGAGTTCATCACAAGGCTGACAGACCCAACTCCAAATGCTGCAGCACAAGCAACCAGCAGTCAGACTAAGATGGTCTCTTCTTCAAATAAGACACAAGATTCTTTGGAACCAGAACAGGAAAACCCAGTGATTGCCATTGCAGCAGTGCCTAGGCCATCTTTCAGAGCAGTTCATTCAGAGATTGAATTGGAGAAAAATAAGGACATTTACTGTGATTTACTGTCTTCATGCATATTAGTGGGCATGGACAACCTAACGTACAAGATCCTCATGCTGAGCTGGCCTCATTACTGAACACGATCAACCAGGATAATCGGGGCCGGAAACAGCCATCAGATCTTACCGAAAGGAATCACCCTTGGTTTGGAAAGCCATCTAAATGTTGCACCGTTAATTGAGTTGAGTATTGCACCAGCAGAATGTTAGGCGCTTTGGGTGAGTTGAGCCTTTAACCAGCAGAGATTTAGTTTTTGGCCCTTTGGGTGAGTCGAGTCATGCACCAGCAGTGTTTTTGGCCCTTGGGGTTAGTTGAGCCTTGCACCAGCAGTGTTTTTGGCCTTTGGGGTTAGTTGAGCCTTGAACCAAGTTTTGCACTCAAGTTTTGCGCTAAGTTGCACAAAGTTCCACTTGACCACCGACGCGTGGACAAGTGCATGCAGCCAGGGACGCTACATCTCAATCAAGGCACACTGGCTGAATGTAGTTGAGGCTGGGACCGGGTCGCAAACTGTGGCGGCCTGCCTTGTCTCCCCGCCCAATATTCCTGGCAGGAGTGCTGAAACACCACCCTCCTCTTCCTCCTCCATAGTTGAATCGACCCCAGCTACTGGCGTGAGGAGATGTCAGCAGGCCGCGCTGAAGCTCATCAGCTTGGGGGACAGACAGCACACTGCCTCTGAGGTCAGGGATGCTATCCTGGCTGAGATGGCAATGTGTTTTTCCCTGCTGCACCTGGGGCCAGGCATTTTTGCGTATGTGATAATGGCCAAACCTGGTAGCAGATCTGGAGCTTGCCAGACTCAAACACGGTCCACACGTGGCCCACGTTTTCTTTTTAACTCGTTTTGATGATAGGTGCATAACAGAGCAAATAATACAGTGAAAAAGAAAAGAATGTAAGCACAAATAAAACCTACAGAAAAAAAATTACAAACAAACAAAGATAAGGCACAACATCATCACCTCCTGCCCCCAAACCCCACCCCCCGCCCGTACAGTTCAGAGCAGAACATTACATACTATACCGACAAAATGAAGCAGTATCATGACAGGGGGAGCCGTGAACCTAACCGGCCCCTTACGGAGTGAAGGCATCAATAACAGAGCGCATTGAAGGGGCAGAATATTGGGTCATGGGGGAGTCACACCAAGCTCCCCAAACTTTAGAAAACTTCTGGGGACAACCTATGGCCCACGTTTTCAACTTGTTGGTGCAAAGGTTCTTTGAAACCTACACCATTGTGCCTGATATACTGGTCAAAGTGTGGCCATTTTCGTGAGAAGTAGCCTCTGCTAGGCTGAAAAGATTCAGAGCACACTCCTGTCATCTTCAGTGCAGTTCAGTGCATCGCATTGTTTCAGCACGGATGGTGTGAAGGGGAGTGTAAAATGGAGGAAATGGAGAGTGACCCTTACAGTTGGGGGCAGCAAAGTCATGCCAAGTAACACACTGGCACACATGGTTGACTTCATGTTGGGTTGCTTTTCAAGAGAAGAAGGCATAGTTTACATAATGGAGAGCAAACAATACTGGATTGAACAAAAAATTGGATTTAGCTGATATCGCCTGACTGAATTTCTGGATCTCCCACTTAGCTTTAGGGGGTAGACCCTTAAAAAATTGGATTGAGCTGATATAGCCTGACTGAATTTCGGGGTCTACCACTTAGCGTTAGTGGGTAGACCCTTAAAAATTGGATGGAGCTGATATAGCCTGACTGAATTTCTGGGTCTCCCACCTAAGTTTTGGGGTTACACACCGTGAAAAACTGAAAAGAGCAGACATAGCCTGACTGAAATTCTGTCTCTCCCACCTAGGTTTTGGGGTTACACACTGTGAACAACTGTATTGCGCGGACATAGCCTGACTGAAATTCTGTCTATATGAACTTGTTAATGCAGTGGATTGCTGCTATTTTTCAGGACACCCCAAAATTCAAGGTTTTTTCCAGCTATATGAACTTGTAAATGCAGTGGATTGATGCTATTTTTCAGGACACCCCAAAATTCAAGGTTTTTGTCAGCTATATGAACTTGTAAATGCAGTGGATTGCTGCTATTTTTAAGGCCCCCCAAAATTCAAGGTTTTTTCCAGCTATATGAACTTGTAACTGCAGTTGATTGCTGCTATTTTTCAGGACACCCCAAAATTCAAGGTTTTTTTCCAGCTATATGAACTTGTAAATACAGTAGATTGCTGCTATTTTCCAGGACACCCTAAAATTCAAGGTTTTTTTCAACTATATGAACTATATGAACCAGACAAAGTCGTGGGCACTACACAAACAAAAAATGAAATATACCCATGCGAAGCCGGGAACTCCTGCTAGTGAGAATATATTCATTAGTGAAGGAGCGGCAGCCAAAATCACTCTGTAGCATTAGTTAGAATGATAAATTAAAGAGAGTCTATCTTTGCTTTTTCCAATTTTCAACTAATCCCACCACTATATAGCCTTTAGAAAGGTTATTCTCAGCATACCTGTGGTGAAGAAATCTATTCCGCCGTTTTGCAAAAAAAAAAGATTTTAGTATATGTAATTCAATATTCTTGGAGCACAGGTCGCCTTACCTCTGTGTTCCAGGCAAAGCCCCATCATCACTAACATCTGTTGCTCACTGTCCCTTCTTCCACTGTAGACACCTCCTCCTCTTCACTGCTATCATCAGCAGCCTTTCTCACTGGCATTAATGAAATCTTGCACCTGCGCTGTATGCTGAAATTTCATTCGCGACGATGAGAAAGACTGTTGAAGACAGTGGAAGAAGGGTCGATGAGGAACAGATATTGGTGAGGATGCGGGTGTGTTCGGAGCACAGGAGTTCTTTTGGCAAAATGGCGGAATCAATTTCTTCACCACAGGTATGACAAGAATAGCCTTTTTAAAGGCTATATAGTCTTGGGCTTATTTAAAAAAAAAAAAAAAAAACTATAACAGACTCCCTAAAAATAAGCTGATTACAAAGTGTCTCCTATTTAGACAAATGTTCGTCAACTATATGACTTAGTAGTATGTCCTCAATTTGCCTGCAGCGCCACCATGAGGAATGTTTAATCTTCTCCCCCTGTTTCTCTGGGGTAAATGGCATGATTTTTATATGGCAAGAAACCATGAACAGAAACACTCTCTATAGAACCATATGGCTCATAAAAGTAATGAATTCTCCATGGATAACAATACCACAATATTAGTTGTAATTAGAGATGAGCGAACACCGTTCGATCGAGTAGATATTCGATCCGATATCAGGCCGTTCGTGGTATTCGATTCCAATCGAATACCACGAGGCAAACGCAGTAAAAATTCGTATCCCCTCCCACCTTCCCTGGTGCTTTTTTTGCACCAATAACTGCGCAGGGGAGGTGGGACAGGAACTACGACAACGGTGGCAGTTAAAAAAATTTAAAAAACCCATTGGCTGCCGAAAACATGTGATCCCCCATTTATAAGAACGGTCGCTGACATATTCACCATTTTTGCGGTCAGAGATAGGGAGAGAGACATAGCTGCAGAGGGCTAGATAGGCAGCTTCAGATAGGCAGGGAAAAACCGAAGAAAAACAACAACATTTTTTCAGAGCTATACACTAAAGGGAGAGGAGTATAGAGTTCTTGCTATATAGGTTCCAACCAGCTTTTATTAGGGGTGTTTGCACACAAAATAGCAGGCATCCACAGCAGTTACTTCTTGCTATATACGTTCCAACTTTTAGGGGTGTCCGCACACAAAATAGCCCGATTCCACAGCAGTTACTTCTTGCTATATACCAAACAGCTTTTATTTTGGGGGGCTACAACAAAATAGCAGTAATCCACAGCAGTTACTTCTTGCTATATACGTGACAAACAGCTTTTATTTTGGGGGGGCCACAACAAAATAGAAGAAATCCACAGCAGTTACTTCTTGCTATATACCAGACAAACAGCTTTTATTTTGGGGGGGCCGCAACAAAATAGCAGCAATCCACAGCAGTTACTTCTTGCTATATACGTGACAAACAGGTTTTTTTTGGGTCCCCCCCCACGCAAACACAAATTAGCAGGAATACAGAACAGTTACTTTTTGCTATATATGTGACAAACAGCTTTTATTTTGGGGGGCCACAACAAAATAGCAGCAATCCATAGCAGTTACTTCTTGCTATATACCAGACAAACAGATTTTATTTTGGGGGGCCACAACAAAATATCAGCAATCCACAGCAGTTACTTCTTGCTATATACGTGACAAACAACTTTTATTTTGGGGGGCCACAAAAAAAATAGCAGCAATTCACAGCAGTTACTTCTTGCTATATACGTGACAAACAACTTTTATTTTGGGGGGCCACAACAAAATAGCAACAATCCACAGCAGTTACTTCTTGCTATATATGTGACAAACAGTTTTTATTTTGGGGTCCCCCCACACACAAATTAGCAGGAATACAGAGCAGTTACTTCTTGCTATATACCAGACAAACAGTTTTTATTTTGGGGGGTCACAACAAAATAGCAGCAATCCACAGCAGTTACTTCTTGCTATATACGTGACAAACAGTTTTTATTTTGGGGTTCCCCCCAAATTAGCAGGAATACAGAGTAGTTACTTCTGGCTATATACGTGACAAACAGCTTTTATTTTGGGGGGCCACAACAAAATAGCAGCAATTCACAGCAGTTACTTTTTGCTATATACGTGACAAACATTTTTTGGGGGATTCCCCCCCCCCCACAAATTAGCAGGAATACAGAGAAAATACTTCTTGCTATATACGTGCAAACCATCGCTTCAGTTTTTGTAACCACAAAACAGAGATACAGAGCAATTAGGTCAGGCTATGTATGCTCAATCCAGATATCAAGGGTGTGTACCCCCAAAACCTAGATGGGAGACACCGAAATTCTGTACGGCTATGTACACTCAAACCAGATATCCAGGGTGTGTACCCCCAAAACCTAGGTGGGAGACACCGAAAATCAGTCCGGCTATGTACGCTCAATCCATATATCCAGGGTGTGTATCCCCAAAACCTAGGTGGGAGAGACAGAAATTTAGTCAGGCTATGTCCGCTCAATCCAGATATCCATAGTGTGTATCCCCAAAACCTAGGTGGGAGAGACAGAAATTCAGTCAGGCTATGTCCGCTCAATCCAGATATCCAGGGTGTGTACCCCCAAAACCTAGGTGGGAGAGGCAGAAATTCAGTCAGGCTATGTCTGCTCAATACAGTTGTTCACAGTGTGTAACCCCAAAACCTAGGTGGGAGAGACAGAAATTCAGTCAGGCTTTGTCCACTCTTTTCAGTTTTTCACGGTGTGTAACACCAAAACCTAGGTGGGAGAGACAGAAATTCAATCAGGCTATGTCCGCTTAATCCAGTTTTTCATGGTGTGTAACCCCAAAATCTAGGTGGGAAAGACAGAAATTCAGTCAGGCTAAGTCCGCTCAATCCAGATATCCAGGGTGTGTACCCTCAAAACCTAGGTGGGAGAGACAGAAATTCAGTCAGGCTATGTCCGCTCAATCCAGTTTTTCACAGTGTGTACCCCCAAAACCTAGGTAGGAGAGACAGAAATTCAATCAGGCTATGTCTGCTCAATCCAGTTTTTCACAGTGTGTACCCCCAAAACCTAGATGGGAGAGACAGAAATTCAGTCAGGCTATGTCCACTCTTTTCAGTTTTTCACGGTGTGTAACCCCAAAACCTAGGTGGGAGACACAGAAATTCAGTCAGGCTATGTCCGCTCAATACAGTTGTTCACAGTGTGTAACCCCAAAACCTAGGTGGTAGAAACCTAGGTAGAATCCAATTTTTAAGGGTCTAACCCACAAAGCTAAGTGGGAGACACAGCCGTTCATTCAGTCAGGCCATATATGGTCAAACCTGTTTTTAATGCTGTACCCCCCAAAGCTAAGTGTGAATGGGATGCACTGAACTTTACCCTCAAGCCTCGTGTGGGACAGTGACATGAAATGCCACTTCATCCCCCTCGTCTTCTCCACCAGCCAACGGTGCGAAGATGACAGGAGTGTGCTCTGAATGTTTTATCAGAGGCTACTTTTCACTTACAAAAATGGCCACACTTTGACCAGTATATCAAGCACAATGGTGTAGGTTTCAAAGAACCTTTGCACCAACAAGTTGAAAACGTGGGCCATGTGTGGACCATGTTTGAGTCTGGCAAGCTCCAGATCTGCTACCAGGTTCCGGCCATTATCACATACGCAAACATGCCTGGGCCCAGATGCAACGGGCAAAACCATATTGCCATATCATCCAGGATGGCATCCCTCACCTCGGAGGCAGTGTGCTGTCTGTCCCCCAAGCTGATGAGCTTCAGTATGGCCTGCTGACATCTCCCCACGCCAGTGTTACAGCGTTTCCAGCTCTTAGCTGGGGTGGAGGTTGCAGCGCAGGAGTAGGTTTTCAGAGAACCCCTGCCATGAATTTTGGGCTGGGAAAGGAGATAGGCCACCGCAGTTTGCACCCTGGTCCAGACTCCACTACATTCACCCGGCCTGTCATTACAGAGAAGCAGCATCCCTGAATGCAGGCGCTTGTCCATGCGTCGGTGGTCAAGTGGACCTTGCAGCAAAGCACGGAACTCTGGGCCCGACTGATGTTATGGGACACGTGTAGGCGCAAGGCGGGGACAGCACACCAAGAGAAGTAGTAACGGCTAGGCCCAGCATAGGGAGGTTCCCCAGCTGCCATCTGGTGACGGAAGGCCTGAGTATCCAGAAGCATAAATGCCAACATTTCCAGGGCCAGCAGTTTTTAGATGAGGCCGTTGAAGGTTTGGGCATGTGGGTGGCTTGTGCTGTACTTCTGCCTGCAATGAAACGCCTGGGAGATGGGGAGTGGCTGGGAAGAGGCACATGATGGTGCAGGCAAAAACGGCGGATGAGGATGAACTCCCCAAAGTGTCAGAGACAGATGTGTAGGTGCCCAGACTGGACTGTAAACAGTGGAAGAGGCAGTGTTGGAAACGCCGGGCGACGATTGTCCTGTGTTTGCTCTCTCCCACTGAGCCTAGGGCTTGCCTTCCAAATGACAGTGCACGCAGAAGGTGGTAAGGTTGCTCTTTTCAGAGCCACTACTCAGTTTAGACTTGCAAAGTGTGCAAACTGCAATAAATTTGTCATGTAACTGGTGACACTAGTCACCTCAGTGGCGGTAGTTTGGCCAGGGGGTGACGCTAGCCTCCTGTGTGACAATGAGATCATCTGCCACTTCGTCAATATACACTGTGAAGCGCACAACAGTGTGCACTGACTATCCTGCTGGTAGGTTCTGCTCCTATTCCCAACTCCTCAGCGTACAATGCGCTATCCATGATGGCGATGAGGGATTCTCACATCACACACAGGAGCGGCATTGTAACACTCATGAGTGCGTCGTCACAGCTTACCCTCTTGGTGGACTCCTCAAAGACACGGAGAGATCTTGCATAAGTCTGGCAACATGGGCGAGTTTTGCATGAGTGGCCTTGCTGCCTCTGGACATGCCTCTGCTTCTAGCCACCTTTTTTTCTGCTGTGCTTGCATCCACACCTACACTGCTTTCGCCCCTAGACATCACCCCTGTCCATGCCTCTGCCTGTAGCCACCTTTGTTCCTGCTTAGCTTGCCTCCACATCTATACTGCATTCCCCACTATACATCACCCCTGTCCATTTAGGGTTGGTGGCCTCGTCGTCCACCAACTCCTCTTCCAATTGCTCAATCTCCTCTTACTGCAAACCGCACATGACAACAGCATGCCCTGATGGCAACTGTGTCTCATCATCATCATCACTGAGGACAGAAAATGCTGGTTGCGGGTCCACAACCACAAAATTGCCAGGTGATGGCAGATGCTCCAGTATTTGGGCATCAGTACAAACAAAGTCGTCTGCTAGCTCCTGGGATTTGGAAAGTGGTTCAACAGAGGGAGAGACAGTAAAAGGACCCAAAAAGAGATCCTGAGAGGGGGAAAGGGTGGGATGACTCTGTTGGGAATATTGGGCATGTTGGGAGGAAGGAGGGTCAGACTCTTGGGTATGAAAACGACTGCAGGTAGTGGCTGATCGGCTGCTGGAAAAGCAGCTGGAAGCATTATCCGCTAGCCATTGTAACACCTGTTCCTGGTGCTCGGGCCTGGTCTGCGTTGTACCCAGCACCCTGCTTACCACAGCTGTCTTTTTTTTTTTTTTTTTTAAATGTAGCCCACATAGGGCTCACAATGTACATTTTCCCCTACCAGTATGTCTTTTTTTTTGGAATATGGGATGGAATTCCATGCAAACACGGGGAGAACATACAAACTCCTTGCAGATGGTTTTATGCCCTTGGCGGGATTTGAACACCAGGACTCCAGTGCTGCAAGGCTGCAGTGCTAACCACTGAGCCACCGTGTGGCCCCACTTAACACAGCTGTCTTATCAGGAATAGTGATGAGCGCATGCTAATGTTTCTTCTCCAGTGGAAAGGATGGGATAGGATTTCACATAAGTCTGCCACCCATGGAAACTCATGGTGCAGAAACTGAGGGAGCTGACTTTGATGAACCCTTGGGTTTTATAGATGGAACTCCATCAAAGGTCTCTGCTGCTCACACACCCTGCTCAACATATGGTATCTAGGGTTTCAGCGTGTGGTGACCTCGCACAACAGCCAGTGCTTCAGGCACATGTAGGCGTTGCTGGAGTGTATTGAGGCTAGCACCAGATACTGTACACTTGCCAAAGTGAGAGCACAAGCGCCACACTTTAACCAGTAGCTTGTGTAAATTGGGGTAAGTTATTAGAAACCATTGCACCAATAAGTTGAAAATGTAGGCCATGTGTGGACCGTGTTTGAGTCTAGCGAGCTCCAGATCTGCTACCAGGTTCCGGCCATTGTCACATACACCAACCAGCACCTGGGCCCAGGTGCACCGGGGCAAAAAACATTGCCATCTCATCCAGGATGGCATCCCTGACCTCAGAGGCACTGTGCTGTCTGTCCCCCAAGCTGATGAGCTTCAGCACGGCCTGCTAAGGTCTCCCCACGCCAGTGTTGCAGCGCTTCCAGCTCGTAGCTGGGGTCGATTTAACTATGGAGGAGGGTGGGGTTTCAGCACTCCTGCCAGGAATATTGGGCGGGGAGACAAGGCAGGCCGCCACAGTTTGCGACATGGTCCCAGCCTCAACTACATTCATGCAGTGTGCTGCGATTGAGATGCAGCGTCCCTGGCTGCATACACTTGTCCACGCGTCTGTGGTCAAGTGGAACTTTGTGCAACTTTGCGCAGAACTTAGGGCCCACCTGATGTTACGGGACACGTGCTGGTGCAAGGCTCAACTCACCCAAAGGGCCAAAAACACTGCTGGTGAATTTTGTTCCATTCCAAAGGACTCTGTGTTTAGATTTGGCTCAGTCGCAGCTCCAGAACATGCCTTTGAAGGCAAGGTTTCCTTTAGTGGCTCCATCTCAGCAGGATGATGATGGTGAAGCTTGCTTAAATCTGGTGTCGGAAGGGAAAGTGGTTTCTGATCTACATCTAAAGTACTGGAGCATGTTGTTTGGGCTATTAACACCTGATCAGAACACTGTAGAGGTAATGTAGAGTCCCATATTAGAGGACCATTGCCGGTAGTAGTGGTTTCAGCCAATTCTCCACCTTTGCAGTCCTCTAAATAAAAGTTACCCCCAGGACTTGATGCCAAAAAGTTATCAATTTCACAATCAAAATCAAGGTCAATGTCTGGGTCCTCAGTCCAATCCACTGCATCAATCCAACACAATGAGTGATGGTTCCGGATCCACCGTTTTAGGGGCTAAGAATTTTAAAGGGGCTAACACTCTGCTGGTGCAAGGCTCAACTCACCCAAAGGGCCTAAAACTCCGCAGGTAGAAGGCTGAAGTCACCTGAAGGGCCTCAATCTCTGCTGGTAGCTCAGCTTAAGGGCCTGTAACTTAATTTGGAAGGGCTCACGTTAAGGGTAAGTTCACACGGAGTAATGTGCCGCGTGATGTGGCACGTATACGGCGTGTGAGACTTTACAGGCCGTATACACTCCCATTGATTTCAATGGGAGCCTGGATCGTATACGCTTATATGGTTATCTTGCGGCCGTAATTTTGCAGTACCCACCCTGAACAATGACAGTTCAGGGTGGGTACTGTTGGATTTCCCATTGCCTATTCCTTCTGTGGTTGTCATGGGCAACGTGATTTAAAGGGGTGCTTGCTAATGTTTCTTAAGCTTAAATTTGGGTTTCTGTCCATCCGATTGGGGAATAAAGAAGGTTTCCGGGTATTTTCCCACTTTGATAGAGGTTTTTTTGAGTGTGGAAAGTATGTAGTTGATAGGCTGTGATGGTGGGGTAAAACTGTGACATGGGCTTGTTAGATGCCCCCAGGCATGCTTCCCCTGCTGTCCCAGTTGCATTGCAGAGGTGTTGGCATCATTGAAAGATGGTGGATCCTGCATCAGATATGCCACGGTCACCGAATACGAGGTAAACCAAGCATAAGGAGACCTATTATGGGACTCCACAGGTCTCAGTTCATGAAAAGCCATCACTGGAAAGGGTACAAGGCCTGAGGGTAGGTGTTTGCTATAGGAGGCCTATGGTCCTAGCCGTAGAGCGAGAGCGTTCTGTAATGTTTAATGTTAAGCCTAAAAGGATTTCCAGGCTATTCAGGTATTGATGGAGACCCTGCTGCTGCTCCCCACACAGGTGGGTATAGTCAAAAGTCAAGACACACACCAAGGCTGATATGAAAGAAAGTAGAGGTAACATGTGGGCAGACACTGCCACTAAACCAGCTGCAGAGGCCTAGGGGACATTGCCTAACCACAGGGGTCACCATACTAGACCCAAACCTTTTAGCTCTCTTTTCAGGTTTGACAACACTGATGCACAAAAATGGTCCAGGAGGAAAGGAGACTTGGAAACAGCAAGGATCAAAAGAGTATGTACAAGTCCTGATGTCCGGTGGTAAGAGAGTATTTTTACTGAAAGCATCGTTCCCATTGCTGGCATAAAGCAAATCATTCCTAAGTGCACTGCTTAGATGTAGCCATGTGTGACCTGGTGAGCAGAGGATGGGCAGCTGCAGGATTTAGCATCACTACAGTCAGATATATGTGAGCCTGCATAGCATGTGTTAAACACAATGTAGGCCAAAAAGTGAAAAGTTCTTCAGAGCCATACTTGGAGCCCTTGTACCTGTTCCAGAGATTGCAGATTAACTATATGCAGTTACTAAAGGTGAGACGGTATGAGTACGTGCTTGTGTGTATGGTTATCTCTCCTCTCAGGATGGCCTGGGGCATATCTGGTGAAGAAAGCCACCACAAACAGGACTGCATATAGCCAGCTACTGAAAGATGTAGTGTATAGGTATAAGATCCCTGAGACCATTAAAGTGATAATGAAACTCACTGGAAAGGACAGGTAATGAGAAAATGTATATTATGGGGATATAACAAGTGTTTCTTACCCCCATACTGTTCCCAAAGTATTGGAAAGTCTTTATCACTTGTCACTTGTATTTGTCTTTCCTGTAGGGTACATTCTTGATAGGAGAAATCAGCCTTAGCCCTAGATTTGGATTGTATTGTTCATAATTGTCCAGATGTAGTCTGATGTCCTGACTATGTGATGAATCATCAAAAGCATATGATTAATGTATATTTTCAGTTTTTTCCTTCCTTCCAGATTCTGAGTTAATGGAAGGAACTTATAAGCTATAACCTGAAGACTGGATGGTGATAAAAGACACATGAGATTCAATGGTCCCTTCCAGTTCCTGCTGATAACTAGTACAGCTGTGAGGTTATAAAGGAAGTCTTGTTAAACTGATAGAGGATATGGATCCCGAGAAGGAAACCTAAAGGACTATTGGATCAATTGGTCTATATCAAATATATCAAAAATATGTGTTAGATTTTTGGGACATTGAGCCTGATGAAAATTTGAAAATTTTATATGTAAATTGTGATGATAATATTGTGTTTCTTTTGCTTGTTCAAATCATTACTTTGTTTGAAAATGTCTGAACTAACATGAACACATATATATACTAATAGATGATTTGTTTACAACAAGATGGCTGAATATTGAGGTTAACATATCACATGACATTGGAAATCTCTCTGAGGAGGGCCGACTAATGGAAGATGAGATATGTTAAAATGGGGGAATTATGAGGGGAAAATATCTGTGTAAAGAGAGAGATTAGCATTCATTCCGCCATCTTGATCTGAAAATCTCTATTCTGCCTGTCATGTAGCTTGCTTAAAACTTGAGATTTGTAGTTCTGCTCTTCTGTCTTATTTAGAGGAAAGGTTGGAATGTTCCTAAGTATATCATGTTCCATAACAAGACGCATAATGTTTACAAGATGTGAAGTCAATTCTAATCTGTTTTGTGTAGCATCCACTAGCATGAAACCTGGAAGGTCATGGCATCCATAATTAAACACTAAAATGGATGACACGAACAACCATATGTGTTAACTCATGTATTGCTTATGCACGTATTTATCATTTGTGAACGCCCATTTTGTACTTTGACCAATGATAATTCATATTTCTATATGATGTATTTTGTTAAGCCTAAATTAGCATACAGCCATTATTCCTCTATAAAAGCTAAGTAATATGTAATAAACTTTAGAACATCCTGATCACGATACTTGTGTGTCTGACTGTGTGTTCTCCGAGCGCTAGCTGTGACATCACCAATATCGATTAGGACTACGACAACATATCCAGGGGTGATTTCCCCCTTAACAGTGGTAAACTTTGGTTGATATGAGAAAATTCGTTCATGGAAAAAATTACAAACTATAGGGTCAACCACAATAAGTAACACCAAACAACCACCTTACAAAAGACCCTGAAAAGAGTGAGTCACAGTAGTATAAGTAAAATACATCAATCTTTTATTGTACAGAAATTACATGTAGAATAAAAAATAAAAACTTTGGTTATTATAAATGTGAAGGTTTGTGTGTTTGGATGTTTGTTTGTTCCTCAATCACAAAAAAAACGGCTGAACAGACTTGAATGAAATTTGGCACATAGATAGTTTGTAACCTCGATTAACACATAGGCTACTTTTTATCCCAGTAAATGACATGGCTTCACAACTGTTATGAATTTATGTTTACATACTATATTACACTGCTCTTGCAGCAGCTTATCTCAGGTCCCAGGTCTGTTATCTCTCTGTGTAAACACACGTTAACCCTTAGTGGATTGTGTACATGTATTTGCATGTTATCTGATCTGCTCCAGGCAACATACTGACACACTGACATGGGAAAACACCTTTAATCCAAATTGGCAGTTTCTCAATTTTAAACATGCCTGGAAAAAGAAAATCTAATTTGTCACAAACAACAAGAGCTATGAAGGTAGCCAGAAGTTAACAGAGTTTTACTCAAGCAGAGCTGACGGGGATCATTGACACCAACAACACACTCATTATATGAGCGAGCTGCTGAGATGCCAGAACAATCACAGGCATGATGTGAGGAACAACTTCAGTGCCAGGCCAGCTTGGCCAGCTTGAGAGCTGCCGAAACGCCGGAGCAGGTGGATTTTCAACACCAACATGCTTATTATATAGTGTCCCAGTGAGCTGCTGAGATGCCGGAACAATCACGGGCACAGCACGAGGAACGAGTTCAGTGGCAGGCCAGCTTGACAGCTGCCAAAATGCCAGAGCAGGCGGATCATCAACGCCAACAACACACTCATTATATGGCTTCCCAGTGCAGCATCCCTGAGCAATGCTGCCATATGTTTTGTGTTTGTTACATGTACCCCGGGGTTGTCTTGTTTGTCTTGTCTATCTTGTCTGTATATGTGTTTATGGTAAAAGTAATATGTCTGCCATTTTACTGTACATATGCACTTATCTTTGCACCTTTTGCTGTTTGAATGATGCATACTACCTCATGACCAATCACAGGACACTGGGCTGGGTTTTAAGAAAGGGTCTCTGAATCTGAATTGCTCTGCTTTTCAGACAGTTAAACCACCAAAATAATTATGTTGGCATCATCTTTTAATCGGAGTTCAATTTATTTTGCGAAATATTCAAACAAATGAGAAAATTTTACAAGAAAATTTGCCAAACCTATGTTTTAGGGACTACATCAATTTTGAGGGATTTTAATGGCCTATAAAGCTCCCCATACTTAAAACTGCCATTTTTTCCCCACTATAGTGTTCACTGTATGAGAAAAATATTTTTATAAGGACACAATGATACATAACGTGTTAATGTATTTTACATTATTAATTTATTTATTTTTATATGTGTTCTAAGGAGGAGGGTGATCTGAATTTTTAACTCTTTTTTTTTTCTATCTCCATCCCACATCATGATGTAATAGTACATTATGGAAAGCGCTAACTTCCCTCACCAATGTCACCTGCATAGAAGCTGAGCGGGTGGCATCAAGAGTGGGTGTCAGCTCCGTGTTTTGCAGCACTCTGATGATCACTGCTATCATGTATATGAAAATAAGACATAGAATCGTCCAGTCACAAAAAAAGGATTTTACAGCTGATCCTGGAAGCGAGAGGAGGTGCCTGGGTCTTTCCTGACACTTGATGCTAATATGATGACTCCTCAAATCTGATCTTTACAGGCTTGATGCTGCTCTCAGTGCTTACCATGGCTGATAGCAGCTATTCGGCGTCGGTGACACCCGACATTTTTGGCCCCGGAGGATCCTCAGCTCCCCTAGGTTGTGGTGGCATGGCGAAGTGGGAGGGTCCCCGAAAGCGGCTGACTTCTTTACTGCACCAGTCTCATCCCAAGATGGCGCTGGCAAATCCTCCCTCCAGCAGTTACAGCATGTGGTGGGCGGCATCCACGCTGAAACCAATGGCACTTCAGATGAGCATCTCCATTAACTCATCCCTTTGTCCCAGGGGTCCCCAGGAGATAGCAATGACTCCCAGGAGAGTCAGAAGAGGGCTACAGAGGGCAAGCAGCACTCTGACAAGAGGGAACTACAACCCTCATTACAATCCACTGCAACCCCTATTGGCCAGGCTGTGTTCTCCCCTGCAGCAGCAACATCCTCTCATTGCTGGCATAGCTGGTATTAAATTGGGTCAGACAGACCATATAATCAGTTTATTTGCAGACGACGTGATCCTGTCCCTGTCTTACACTGATAATATTCTAGATATTATGTCCAAAACCCTGACAGATTTTGGAGGGTTATCATACTACAAAGTTAATGAATCCAAATCACAGGTTTTAGGAATTGGCCTGTCTCAAGCTACTATACATCATATTAAGGATACTTCGCCCTATCAATGGTGTCCGTAATCTATACCCTATCTGGGATTTCAGCTCACCCCGAATTCAAAAGATTTAGTTAAAGCCAACTTTCCAGGCTTGCTGGCTACACTTCAGAAAGAGCTGGGTGTTTTAATTAAATTTGAGCCTGGATGGATGGGGTGAACGGTTTTATATAAAATGTTAATTCTTCCCAGGATACTTTATTATTTAAGAACCTTTTTTTTCTTTTCTTTTTTTTTTTTTAAATTTAAACATTTTATTGAAGGATTTATAGTAATACAGAAATTTTGCTACATAACAAACCTACTTCCTACCTCATGTCCAAAGCTGACAGATGTGGTTTCAGTGGTGTCATTGAATTATCAATACGAACGTATCTATGCATGTAATTGTGGTAGCTTGGAAAGGTTTAGGAAACATTGGGAGCTTTGGATGACTTCATTCCCCCCCCCTCCCCCCGTACGCTCATTGATGGGCTATACGCCTTGGACCCTACTGTCACTATGAGCACCATTATTATTGTTCTCTTAAATCTCCTAAGGTGATTTTCTTCTTGATTATTCTTGAAATACCTATACATTTGCGGTTGGGCGATTCTACTCCATAGGCGGTATGTTATATCACTGAGGGGGGATTTTTTTTCCTACTACTTATATCTGATACTTGTGTCTGGTTGTATGGCATTCTATTATGGGCCATGGTATTACTGGCATTATGAGATACCCTTGGCAGTGCAGCTATATATATTACATCCAGGCACCTATGACTATAGTGTGTTGTATTATAATGCATTATATTTACCCCTCAGTGTTATAGTCTTAGCCACCTATGGTTAGGTAATTTTTGGTATTTGGCTATTATGTCACCCTTATTTATGAGTCTTGTTATTTGTATCACATTTTTTTAATCTTAGCATTAATAAAATTTATTAGTTTTATATTAATTTTGTGTATATTTTTCTTAGTATTTTGGTTGGTTTATTGCACACAATATCATGCCATTTTGTTTTTCTGGTTTGTTATTCAATAGTTTCTATTGCAGGCTATTCGGGAGCCTTATGAAGGCTCCCAGAGATATGCCATTTCAGTGCCTTATATGTTGCGCTGAGCTCGTGTCAGCAGAGACACACTCAAAAAACTGTTAAGCGGGTATCCTGGGCACAACTGCTTTTGGAGCGTTAATCTCTGATACAAGCTGGGAACAACATGTTGCGCACTGAAATGACATTTTCTTGGAAAATTTGTAATTTTCACCTTTCACCATCAGCTGCATGTTCATTTCCCTGTCGTCCTCAACAGCGGCACAATGTGGGGTATTTAATTAGCCAATCAAATGCGTGGCAGGCCCTATAAGAGGGCACAAGAACCTCCCCTCTGCGTGTTTTTTTCTGTCCTGTGTGGACAGAGGACAGGTGGGAGGACTTGTGTCCTCTTTGAGAAGCTCAGCAGGATCACTCACCTCCTGAGCGGTTGTTTTCTTCTTGTCACCTTCTGTGCCCTGCGGGGAGAAGGTGCTTGTTAGCCATGTGTGGCTACCCCCCTCTATCCCCCCTGCCCCCCCTCTCCTCCGCTTCCCCCGCTCCTTGTGACTTACCTGACATTTTGGTGAGAGTCCGGGGACTCCGCATGCCGCCTCTGGTGGCCGCACGGACTGCCGGCCGGTTTCGCCGGAAGTATCATAGCGCCATGGCAACGGCCTGGCGCTGGCGGCCGCTCACTCAGGGAAGATTCAGGCCTTATTAAAGGCCGGAAAAGACGGGGAGATGTGGGGGTAAGTGCCCGTGTTAAGGGCCTCTTGGTGGGGGGGAATGTATATCTTTGCAGACCCCTGATTACAGGGTTAGTTGTCTGGGCAGGTTGCCTCACCTGCTTTGATTGTGGCTCCGCCCACTTCCAGCCGGCCAGAATTAGGAGGCTGGCTGGCCTGGTGTCAGAGACCTTCCTGCAGTATCTGCTGAAGGCGTGCGATTGTGGTGTTCATTGATCTTGAACTCTTTTCCAGTTTGCAAACTTTATTGGGAACCAGCTGTGATGGCCGAGTGGTTAAGGTTTTGGACTCGAAATCCAATGGGGTCTCCCCGCACAGGTTCAGATCCTGTTCACAGCGCCAGCCCGGCTAGCTCAGTCGGTAGAGCATGAGACTCTTAATCTCAAGGTCGTGGGTTCGAGTCGCACGTTGGGCGCCAAGTCACCTCGCTGTCCGGTCTACTGGACCTGGTAAGATTTACCCTTTTTTTAAAAGCTGGTATGATGTCATGGTGACAGTGTTGCATGGTCTATTATCTCTCTCTGTAGGATATGTCATCCTCTACTACCCCTCCTGGGGATGGTAGGAGGAAAACCTCTTCCAAGAGGAAACATCTTTCCTGCTTCGATTGCGACACACCGCTCCCTGATGGTAGGTAGCGGCTTGAAAGGTTGTGCCCTGCGGGGTACTACTGGTCCTATAACTTGCCTATTTTCAGGCTATGAGTGGGCCCGTTGTCGCGGGTGCAGAGGTCCTCCACCTGTGGAGCCCTCTCCCAGAGATATGATGGCCTGGGTCAAGGAGATGGTGAGTTTGGGCATCGCTTGGGTAAATAGTTTTTCCCTTGCTTGTACTCTCCTTTTTGTTTTGCAGGATGATTCCCTCAAAGGGATCCATTGCACCTTGTCTCAGCTCACCAGGAGACCATGCTCTGAGCTCCGTTCCTCGTCTCTCCCCCCCCCCTTGTAACACCTGCGGGTGGCAGAGGATGATTCCTCCGAGGACGACTCAGTTATTCCAGCAGAACTGCGTTCCATTATGAACAAACGGGCAGGCTGCTGAAGTCCATCCGGTCTACAGTGGGCCGAGATGTTGACGGGGAAGCCTCCACGTCTGCCTCTGGGGGACATATTGCCTTCCATGCGGACGCCACGCTGACCGACCTTATGGCGCAGCAGTGGAAACAGCCAGAGAAAGGACATTCGCTTTCCAGGATCTTCAAGAGTTTGTTTCCTATTAACACTACCCAGTGGGATTCCTGGGGGCCTCCCCCGAAGGTGGATTTGGCCGTAGCAAAGCTGTCCCGCAGAACCCTGGTGCCCTTGGAAGATGGTTCAAATCTTCAGGACCCTCTGGATCGTAGGGCGGACTCCGTTCTGAAGAAGGTCTACTCAGCTTCCTCCGCGCAAGCCTCTGTGGCCATAGCCTCCTCTATGGTTGGTGACTTTTTGCGCAACCGCTTAGCCGCCTTGGAGCGGGATATAGACTTGGGCGTAGACAGAGATGAGATTCTGGCCTCTATGAAAAGAGTTCATAGGGCTGCAGATTATTTGGCGGAATCCTCCTGCCATCAATTAAAAATCTCCGCCAAATCTATGGCGTTGTCTACTGCGGCCCGTAGACCCCTTTGGCTAAAGCCTTGGCGGGCAGATTTTGCGTCTAAAGCAGCACTCTGTGCTCTCCCCTTTGAGTCGGGAAGGGTGTCTGGCCAAAGCTTAGACGCCATTATGGAGGGATTAGCTGAAGGTAGGGGAAGGTCCCTACCTCAAGCATCCAGGGGCAGACGTGCTCCCTCTAGAGGCAGAGGTTCTTCCTCTAATTATAGACGCCCTTCCCAACAACGGCGTTTTAGATATCGCCCTAGGGGAGCTGGTCGTGGCGCTTCCGAGGAGGACACCAAGAGGAAGCCTGAGTTTTGACGTGGGGCAGCTCCCTGTGGCCCCCCTTCCTGGGAGGACGTCTTTCCTCCTTTTCCAGAGCATGGTTCACCCATATCCAAGACCCATGGGTGTTGAAGATCATACAACACGGGTATCACATCGACTTTCATCTTCCACCTCCAGATCGGTTCGTTTCCACCCAAACTCTTCCACCTTCTCAGCAGGCCAGTCTAGAAGCCTTGGTTGCCGAATATGTTACCAAGGGCGCCCTGGAGAAGGTACCAGCCTCAGACCTCGGTCTGGGAGTCTACTCCCCCGTCTTTCTGGTCCCCAAGTTCACCGGGGGCTGGAGGATGATAATAGATCTGAGGTACCTCAATCGGTTGATCAGGAAGAGGTCATTTCGAATGGAAACCGTGGATTCCGTGGCTGTGTTTCTTCAGCCAGGAGAGGTGATGGTTACCCTCGATTTGAGGGACGCCTATCTACATGTCCCCATTGCTCATTTCCACAGGAAGTTCCTCAGGATTGCCGTCGCTATGGCCGGCCACAGGGAGCACTATCAATTCACAGCTCTGCCATTCGGCATCACATCCGCCCCACTGGTATTCACCAAGGTGATTTCTCCGGTCGCCGCGGCCCTCAGACTTCAGGGTCTTTTCATCGTCCCTTATCTAGACGACTGGCTACTGAAAGCTCAGTCTCCTGCTGCCCTCCTCCAGCAGCTCAACCTTGCCATCAACTTCCTACAGGAGTTAGGATTATCAATTGGGAGAAGTCCGAAATCGTTCCATCCACCTGAAGAAAATTCCTCGGATTTATAGTGGATTCAGAAGCGATGCAGATCTTCCTCTCCAGTCCAAGGAAGGAAAGAATCCAAGCCAGTGCACGATTCCTATTGCGCACTTGGCAGGTAACCATCCGGACCGCCATGAGAGTCCTGGGCCTGATGTCATACTCGGCCAGGGCGGTGCCTTGGACTTTATGGCATTTGCGTCCCCTGCAGATGGAAGTGTTGAGAACCTGGAACAGGTCTCCACGGGGATTGCACAAGAAGATCTGCCTTTCTCCCGCTACCCGTCTTTCCCTCAGATGGTGGATACACCTGAAAGACGGAAGGTCCACGGTCCCGACAGTGTGGACCCTGTTGACAACAGATGCATCCCAGTGGGGATGGGGAGCCCATTGTCAAGACAAAACTGTACAAGGACGATGGAGATGTCCGGAGCTGGGGTCATCCAATCTCAAGGAACTCAGAGCAGTGTACCTGGCCCTAGTACACTTTGCCCCAGAATTGAAAGGCAAGTCTGTCAAAAACCGGTCAGACAATATGACGGTGGTAGTCTATATAAACAAACAAGGGGGCACCAGGTCACCAACCTTGCTGAGAGAGACGAATCTCATATTTGCCTAGGCGGAGAAGAATCTGGTCCAGTTATCCGCTGTTCACATAAAGGGCTCCCTGAACATAGTAGCGGATCAGCTGAGTCAGGGTATTACCGTATCAGGAGAATGGTCTCTCAATCCAGACGTATTTCAACAGATCGTCCAGAGATGGGGTCTCCCGGAGGTCGATCTTATGGCTACCCGACTCAACGCCAAGGTGGGGACCTTCTGCTCTCTGTACCAGGAGGACAATCCCTTGGCGGTGGATGCCCTGTCCATCCCATGGAGGTTCAGGCTGTTTTACATATTCCCTCCAATTCCAATCATACCGAAGGTATTGATAAAAATAAGACAGGACCAAGCCTCGGGAATAGCCATAATCCCGTTCTGGCCAAAAAGGGCTTGGTTTGCTCAGCTCATACAAATAAGTCAGGGCATATATTGGAGGCTTCCCCCACTCCCAGACCTGGTAACCCAAGGAGAGCTGAGATGCCAGGATCTGAGGAGACTCAACCTGACAGCCTGGAGGTTGACCAGTCCCTATTGAGAAATAGAGGACTGTCACAAGCCGTCTTGAAGACCCTATCCAGCGCCAGAGCAGATTCGACTAACAGGAACTACCGTCGAATAGGTAACATCTTTAATGCCTGGTGTCTGCAGCATCAAGTGGACTCCACCGATCCCCCTACGGAGGCGATCCTGGACTTCCTTCAAGACGGACTAGACAGAGGTCTTGCTGCGGCCACACTCAAGGTACACGTAGTGGCCCTGTCCGCCTATCTGGGGAGGCGTTTGTCTCAGGATCCTTTAGTGAGCACCTTTATTAAAGGGGCAACTAGGCTGAGACCGGTGGTAAACACCCCTGTCCACCAATGGGACCTTATTCCGGTCCTGAACGCCCTATGTGGCCAGCCATTTGAACCTCTGGAAGAGGTCTCCCTCAAGTCGCTAACCGGCAAAATGGCGCTGCTATTGGCAGTCACACCTGCCAAACGCGTTAGTGAACTACAAGCTTTGTCCGCTGAGGAGCCATATACCACCTTTTTCTCTGACCATGTACAGCTTAGGTTCCTCCCTGGGTTTCGTCCCAAGGTGCCATCTGCTGTAAACAGGAACCAACTGATTTCCCTTCCAGTATTTTTTCCGTTCCCTTCTTCTGCTGAAGAAGAAAGATGGCACAAGCTGGATGTGGTTAGATGCCTGCAGATCTACTTGCAGCGCACTCGCCCCTTTAGGTGGACTGAAAACCTGTTGGTCAGCTACACGGGGAAAAACAAGGGTGCCAAAGCCGCCAAAGCTACAATATCCCGGTGGGTTACCGAGACTATTAGAGTCGCCTATACCGCCCAAGGGCTGTCGGCTCCATCTTTCCTTCATGCCCATTCAACCAGGGCAGTGTCCACTTCACGGGCAGAAAGAAGTGCTTTGTCTGTGGACCAAATATATGCAGCTGCCTCTTGGGCATCTGAATCCACCTTCATTTGGCATTACCGCCTGAAGAACCAAGTGGCAGATTCCACTGCCTTTGCCCAGACCAGTTTAAGTTCGGTCATGGGTTTGTCCCACCCATCTTGGGGACCTGCTTGCTATATCCCCACATTGTGCCGCTGTTGAGGACGACAGGGAACGAGTGATTATGAAGATAATCTTGTTTCCCTTAGTCCTAACAGCGGCACAAGATTTCCCACCCTGGGAATCATATCTTATGTATAAAACTGTATATAAATGTAATGGAGGTACTTTTGTATTTACACGCAGAGGGGAGGTTCTTGTGCCCTCTTATAGGGCCTGCCACGCATTTGATTGGCTAATTAAATATCCGCCTGTCCTACCAGCACACAGGGGCAGAAATACCCCACATTGTGCCGCTGTTAGGACTAAGGGAAACAAGATTATCTTCATAATCACTCGTTCTCACAGTACCCTGGGATAAATCCCTCCTCCAGAGGTGAAGTTTCCAAAATAGGGCCACATGTCTGGGGATTCCACTTTACCAGCATTTCAAGAACTCTACAATATTGTCGTGACATCCAAAAACCAAACTAACGCTCCTTCTCTTCTGTGCCTGGCTGTGCCCAAACAGCAGTTTATTCCCACATATGACATTAAGTCATATGTGGAAATGTAAATAAATGTAACATAATATATTGGTTGGTAGCTCGCTAGTCGTAACTTTACTGGGTTTCTCTAGTGTTAAGAGAATAGATATTTACCGAAGCCGTGTCTAAGAGAAAATGGGTGATTAGGGAAGGGAGGGGAGAAAAGAGGACAGCAAACAAACAAAGACAAGGGAAGACAAATATTATTGAAAGGGAAGAACCACTAAATGGGAGAGAAAGTTCCTCATCAAGACAAGGTACACAGTAATTTGAAGACCCTGGTGGGAGATGAGCATGCCAAGAGACAACTGCATCAAAACAAAACAGCTAACTGGTCTGAAAACAGAAAAATACATGGGTATGAATCATTGATATTCTAGGAAAAGGGGTTGGAAAACAAAACAAAATATGAGAACAAGGAAAATGGCTTCCAAGTCGGGCTCCCAGTAGGCGACAGGGAGGCACAAAAGCTCCTTAGGTGTACAAAAAGGTGTTAACGACTGCTGTCACCCCAGTGAACTCCTCAGCCACAGCAGCAACAAGTAAACATGATCAGGCAGTCCCATTTAACGATAATCCGTTACTCATTGCATGGAGTCCTGATGCTCTGGAGGTTGGCTGTCTGTGGTAGGAGCATTGTTATGTCTGCAATGTCTAGGTCTGCGTTAAGCTCTGGGAAGTTGGGCAACAGCAGATGCTCCAGTCTGGAATATCCACAGGGGAGATGCCAAGGGCATCTGTGAAGGTAGAGATATCTCCTGCTTGAGTATTGTGTGGGCACTCACTTTTAGAAGCCACTTTGTAGAAGAGGACTCTGTAAGGGTAGGTTCACATATGTCACTAGCATCAGTATCAGGGTTTTTTTTTTGTCCTTTAGTCATTACAACTGATGCCAAAACTAATGCAAAAATGCATCTGTTGTCATCAGGATTTTTCACAAATTTCTACTCCAAAACCATCAGTTGTCATAACTTGACATCATTTGGCATCAGTGTTTACAATCACTTTTTAACATAAGAGTGGTGTATGCCTTGTACATGGGGTACAAGAGGGGTACATGGGGATGTAGGCTGTATGTGAGCAAGATGGGGATTGGGGGTGCAGGCTGTGTGTGAGCAAGAAGGGAGAATGGGGTGTGCAGGCTATGTGTGAGCAAGTGGGTTATGTGGAAGTGCAGGCTGTATGTGAGGAAAAGGGGGAATGGGGGTGCAGATTGTGTGAGCAAGAGGAGGGAATAGGGGTGCAGGCTGTATGTGATCAAGAGGGGGAATGGGAGTGCAGATTGTGTGTTAGCAAGAGGAGGGAATGGGGGTGCAGGTTGTGTGTTAGCAAGAGGAGGGAATGGGGGTGCAGGTTGTGTACGAGCAAGAGGGGGGAATGAGGGTGCAGGCTGTGTTCGAGCAAAATGAGGGAATGGGGGTGGATGTTGTGTGCAAGAAAGAGCGTGATGTGTAGGGGACAACCCCCATTCCACCACACTCTTGCTCACACACAGCCTGCACCATCCATTCCCCCTTCTTTCTCATACACAGCCTGCGCCCCCTCTTTGCTCACAAACGGTCTGTAATTGCTGGTTTCACTACTGTACCCAAGCAGGGGCCGCCTGCTGTCTGGGTCCTGCCTCCTGGCACTTGCATGATGAAACTTCTATCTCCTGCCCGCTGTCCCCAATCCCTGATAACTTGTGCTGGGCTGGTACATGTTAAATTCTAGTGGGCTAAAAGGACCTTTGATCGGTGTCATGACATCATCAAAGGTCCTTTAGCCCACTAAGATATGATCAGACTCCTATGTGAGTGGAGCTTTTCCAGATTGTACAGGACAGTATACAATGGGGGAATGGGGGTGTAGTTTGCCTGTGAGCAAGAGGGGGCATCGAGGTGCAGGTTGTATTTGAACATGAAGAGGGAATGGGGGTGCAGGCTGTGTGTGAGCTTCACTACTGTTGAAAGATGGACTGTGGAGGAGGCAGCTCCTCTGCAAAACACCAGGTGCAACTGCATCCATCTTCAGGCAGCACCTGGTGGCATTCGGAGCTTCAGAGACTTTAAGGGAGCCTGATGGAAAAATGCAAGTAGCATTTTTCCATTTGGCTGAGGCACATATCCAGCAATATACAGGTCCAGAACTAATACCTCTTGTGCCAGAACAATCCCATAGAAAACTATGGTCAAAGACTAAAAAAAACTCCTTAAGGAGAGTACCTTTGCAGGCGTATGAAGACTTGCAAGCCATTTTCGCTTGGGATACATCCTGTTATCAGTTTCCCTCTGGCTTGTGTGCACCACACCGGAGGGAAATTAATAGCAGTGCCAGATATATGTGAACGCACCCTAAGTCCCTGGGGTTGTCACCATTGAGCAGTAGAGGCCAACGGACAGATGGATGTGTTGTGGCCGGGTTACGCCGGTGTCCCACGAATGGAGGCTACTGGAGACGGTGGTAGAAATGGCGACTCCACATCAGAGGCCTCTCCAGAAGGAGGATAGGATGTATTGTGACAGGCTCCCTTCACCGTATTGGGCTCAGACCAGGCCCGCGGGGTATTCTCAAGAAGAGAGCAGAGAGATGGCACCTCTTTGAGGTGAATTGGAAGAACAGAAACCTAAATGCTAGTGTGAACTTAGAATAACCTTTACAAATATAATAGGACAATGTTAGAATTAATAGGTAAGAATGATTTATTAGAACTTAAATATTTATAATTATACTTTGGCTATAAACTGTGTTTGCACAGAAGATGTCCTACTCGTCTTTGGTAACAGAACACTGTCTGCAAGCTAATCATTGCAGGTCTCAGAATTTCTACACTAGGTGGTGTACAAGGATTATAAATGATCAGTCTCCATGCTGTGTCCTTTCAGAGCAGCGGGCTTTAGCATTTGTCATCTGCCACTTATTCCTGTGTCTTCCACCAGGATACTAATCTAATCAGAGTTTAGACTGAATATTCATCAGGGCAGAGCACTGGAGCAGCTCCTTGGGGGGATCCCTGCTGCCTCTGGCATGTTGTCTGACTACTAAACTGTACAGTGTCCTTGAAGCCTTCACTCTTGACTTTCCTAGTGGTCTGACTTTTTGCAGTTGGAGGTTAATATGATGTATTGTGTACACATGTCCCCGATCTTATGTTTCATTGCTCATGACCAGTCAGTGCTTGTTAACATCTTTCTATAATTCTGCAGAAATGATACAAATAATGTCCTCTCTCTTCATGAAGATAAACTATGTTTGCAAACTATATGAAAATCACACATTCTATACAATGCTCAAGTACTAAACTGTATGAAGAAAATATTACAGTATTTGGGTAACTAATGAAGTATACAACATTGGACCGAACACAAATAAAATATGTTAGAACTTGATATACAATGGTGGAGATGTATCCCCCACTGTAAAAGCCAGTATTAAAAATGTAGTTCTTTAGATATTCAGCACATTTATTACCCCCTCACCTAACCTTGCAAAAAACTCTATGTTCCCCATCGGAACAAAACCTCTTAAGCTTTTGTTAACTGGTCCAGCACTGACTTGACTATGATATAATTTATGGGTGCTTCCTCCTTTGCTTCTCTACAATATTAGATTATAATCTACCTTCCTCAAAGCTATGCCGCCACCTACAACTGTGGCACTTTATCTCAGGTCTCATTAACAACACCAATTTTCCCCATTAAAGAGGTTGTCCAGGCAATTTTTTTTTTTTTTTTTTTAAACATACTCACCTGTCCCAGTTACTCCGCAGTCCACCCAGCATGGTCCGGTCTTTCTGCTGGAAGTGAAACTCCTTGCCAGTTGTGACATCCCAGATCTATCCCTTACACTAAATTCAATGATTAGCCCCAGCAGACACATGACCACTGAAGCCAATCAGTGACCTCAGTGTTCACATATGGTGGGGACGTTTGCTGAAAGTCAACAATAGGGTTGAGCCGATCTTGAAATTTCAGTATCGTTTTTAAAATCCGATTTCCGATCAGTTTCCATTCGAACCCGTTCCCAATTCCGATCCCAGTGCAAGTCAATAGGATTTTTTTTTAATTATCGAAGATCGGATTTTAAAAATGATCCTATTCACTACACAGAATGGAGTCCAAAAATTGTTTCAGTTTTTGGACTCCATGCTGTGTAGTGATTAAAAAAAATCCCCCGGCTACTTAGCCCCCCTGGTGTCCTCTTACCTGCACAGATCTGCTGCTGCTCCCCATTCTTCTCGGTCCCGTCCTCTCTCATTGACATGCCTTCAGAGCACCATGCACGCCCACACCTCCCTAGGCTAGTGTTAGAGATGATGGGAGTAGGCATGGCTTGTTGTGCATCACTCACGTCTCCCCTCCCAGTACCGCTCACACTCTCCTAAGCCACAAGCCTCGCCTTCTCCCAGCATTTCTAACACTAGCCTAGGGAGGTGGGGGTGCGCAGGGCGCTCTCAAGGCATGTGAAAGAGAAAGAAGAGGAGCAAGAAGAACGGGGAGTGGCATCAGAACATCGGGAAAACATGAGAATGATTTACTTGAATTTTTTTCACCTTCCTTGGCCTATTTAAAATATAACACATAATACAACCCCTTTAAACTCACTACTGTAGTTGTGAGAATTAAGATATCCACATGATGGGGTAGTGATTTCACAAATCTAATTCATTCTTTTTTTTTTTAGAAAATTTTTATTTATATCAAATAAAACAAAAATGATAAACAATACAAAAATAGCCTCTACCAAGGCGGGTACTAGTAAACAAATTGTATAAGACACAAAAACAAGCCTTAGTTTAAAGAGGAGATGTTAAAAGTGATAACACCATGTGGAAAAAGGCAGATAAAACACACCAACAAACCCTGATCAAAGCTAGTCTAATAACAGAGTACACATGGGCGTGTTTAATGATGATGCATCAGTGCTCAGTGTCATGAGAAAAACTCCCCCTCTGCTCCAAGATCCTCATTTGAATAAAGAATAAAAGTGCATTTTCTACAGATCCCTAGGCTTCTGAAACTTAAGAAAGGTATGGTTTTTATTCTGCAAACAGTATCTACAGCACTATGGGAGCGGTTTGAAGTAGCTGGGGGCAATGATAGACTCCCTTTAAGTAAAGCAGTATAGAATCAATGTTGTGAATTACAGCTGATGTCACTGACTGTAATCATTCACATTGCTAGTCTCCATAAGTTTGCAGCACAGACATCTTTAGCTCCTCACTATTCCAGGCACCTGACCAACATTTTCCTCACCTACACAAAGTCCCCATCCTGCTGAAATAACACCCCCCCCCCCCCCGAATACATAATGCTGCCAAATGTATCTTTTAACTACAGGTATACATTGTTCCAATGTACCCACTTAACTAGTGTCCCTTATTAATAATACCCTATGTGTTTCCTAATTAAAGGGGTCTTCCAGGTCAAAATTAATAAAAATAAGTGGGTTTCCATCACTCCAGACTGATCAGCTGTTTGAAGGGAACATGGCATTTGTGTAAGCACCGTGACGGCTTCTCTCTTTCCATTATATCATTCATTTCATAGCGGCCATGTAATGTTATTTGCCCTATAGAGGCTTATGTGACAAGGTTGTAATAGCATCATATGATCACTATAAAACAGGCAGCATGTAATATAAACGGATGCCATGGGTTCTTCAATTGGGGAAGGGGAGGGCACTGATCTCTTATTGATCATCGATAGATAACCATTAAAAATTATCTTTAAAGCTGAAGTGCTATCTTAATTAAATTAATGTCCCCTTTTATTATGACCCATAACATAAATATAGCGACCTCATAATGACGCTTTACATAAATGATGCCCCCTTCTATTCCCAATTCTCAATACCTCTTAACAGCTTGTTCAGAACAGTCTAGATCAGTGGTTCTTAGCCTTGTTTGAGGTACCGAACCCACCAGTTTCATATGCACATTCACTGAACCCTTCTTCAGTGATAAATCAAATATGATTTATTTCCAAATTCAAGACATAGGTATATGTTTTTTTACTGGTACACAAAATGAACCGTGCATATGACCTAGGGTTCAATCGAACCCCGATTAAGAACCACTGGTCTAGAAGATGTGCAATTCATTGAAATGAAGATTCTGCTTCTCTCAGTTCAATGGTAAACCCAGTCTTAACTGGATAAAATGTCTTTGAGTGCAGTCAGTTACCTCTCACCAAGAGGTACATTATCCAAAAGTAGTTTCTGAGTGCATTTATATCGGGCAGCGGGGGAAGCATTTTTATGCCCTCTTGTGGCAAGATCCATTGTCTAATCATACCACACCAGTAATTATTTACATATCTGCCTGAGACATAGCATGAATCCTACAGCAATTCTACATGTCTTTCTGAATGTGTTATTATTTTGTCAATTAGTGTCATATTTAGATTATTTTCTTAATAAGATATTGCACGCACAGTAATTATTTGTGGCAATTATTTATACAGTTGTTAAACATCATTTATTTGCAGAGGTTGTCAAGAATAACAAGCCTTGTCCATATCTTCCGAGTATATGGACTTACAGTCCTATGAAAAAGTTTGGGCACCCCTATTAATCTTAATCATTTTTAGTTCTAAATATTTTGGTGTTTGCAGCAGCCATTTCAGTTTGATATATCTAATAACTGATGAACACAGTAATATTTCAGGAGTGAAATGAGGTTTATTGTACTAACAGAAAATGTGCAACATGCATTAAACCAAAATTTGACCGGTGCAAAAGTATGGGCACCCTTATCATTTTATTGATTTGAATACTCCTAACTACTTTTTACTGACTTACTGAAGCACAAAATTGTTTTTGTAACCTCACTGAGCTTTGAACTTCATAGCCAGATCTATCCAATCATGAGAAAAGGTATTTAAGGTGGCCAATTGCAAGTTGTTCTCCTATTTGAATATCCTCTGAAGAGTGGCATCATGGGCTACTTAAAACAACTCTCAAATGATCTGAAAACAAAGATTGTTCAACATAGTTGTTCAGGGGAAGGATACAAAAAGTTGTCTCAGAGATTTAACCTGTCAGTTTCCACTGTGAGGAACATAGTAAGGAAATGGAAGACCACAGGGACAGTTCTTGTTAAGCCCAGAAGTGGCAGGCCAAGAAAAATATCAGAAAGGCAGAGAAGAAGAATGGTGAGAACAGTCAAGGACAATCCACAGACCACCTCCAAAGAGCTGCAGCATCATCTTGCTGCAGATGGTGTCACTGTGCATCGGTCAACAATACAGCACACTTTGCACAAGGAGAAGCTGTATGGTTGAATGATGAGAAAGAAGCCGTTTCTGCAAGCATGCCACAAACAGAGTCGCCTGAGGTAAGCAAAAGCACATTTGGATAAGCCAGCTTCATTTTGGAAGAAGGTCCTGTGGACTGATGAAAGATTGAGTTGTTTGGTCATACAAAAAGGCGTTATGCATGGAGTCCAAAAAAAACAGCATTCCAAGAAAAACACTTGCTACCCACTGTAATATTTGGTGGAGGTTCCATCATGCTTTGGGGCTGTGTGGCCAATGCCGGCACCGGGAATCTTGTTAAAGTTGAGGGTCACATGGATTCCACTCAGTATCAGCAGATTCTTGAGAATAATGTTCAAGAATCAGTGACGAAGTTGAAGTTACGCCGGAGATGGATATGTCAGCAAGACAATAATCCAAAACAACGCTCCAAATCGACTCAGGCATTCATGCAGAGGAACAATTACAATGTTCTGGAATGGCCATCCCAGTCCCCAGACCTGAATATCATTGAACATCTGTGGGATGATTTGAAGCAGGCTGTCCATGCTCGGCGACCATCAAACTTAACTGAACTTGAATTGTTTTGTAAAGAGGAATGGTCCAAAATACCTTCATCCAGGATCCAGGAACTGATTAAAAGCTACAGGAAGCGACTAGAGGCTGTTATCTTTGCAAAAGGAGGATCTACTAAATATTAATGTCACTTTTCTGTTGAGGTGCCCATACTTTTGCACTGGTCAAATTTTGGTTTATTGCATAGTGTACATTTTCTGTTAGTACAATAAACCTCATTTCAATCCTGAAATATTACTGTGTCCATCAGTTATTAGATATATCAAACTGAAATGGCTGTTGCAAACACCAAAATATTTAGAACTAAAAATGATTAAGATTAATAGGGGTGCCCAAACTTTTTCATAGGACTGTAGCTTGATCCTGGATTATTTATCAGTAACCATTTACAACCAATACCACATATATCCTGTAGAATCAACTGATTTACCAGCTAGCTCTCATTTGCAAAAGGGCTTGTCTAGATTAGACAATCCCTTTAAATGGTTACTAACATCTCAAACAACTGAGACTCATTTAATAGAAAATGCTATGAGGTTCTCGAGCAAAATATAATGCACTTTATTTAAAAATGTTGCTGTAGCTGGAAAAAAAACTCTCTAAACTTCCTGCCAATGTCTCCCTTCAAGATAACTTGCTGTTCACTCCCTGTTACTAGAGGAGTCCTGTCCATAGAAACCATTAAAAAGGCAAGACAGGTTCACAATGAATGGAAGGGGGAGAGACTAGTCCTTTCATACAGTGAATGCAAAAGGGGAAGGGCTGAAAGCTCCTCATAATTTCCACAGGTCTGCTGACTTACTTTCTTTGCACTCTGGAATGAGAGCATCCTGCACTATCTCAGTTTACAATGTAATAAATCTACTAATTATGGCTGCTTGTGTTATTGCTGATGAGATGTTAGTCATAGACTGTGAGCCGCTTTCCTCACTAAGCAAACATTTCTCATTTTCTGTGTCAGTTTTCTGTTTAACTGCCTCATGTCCTGTATTTGCAGTCCACTGTCCATGGGTCTTCTACACTATGTTCTTTTGTGTTTTTCTCAGCCATTTGTTTGCTATTTTATATTTACTCCAGCCAGAACTACATATTAATAAATCAGTAGTAGTAATGGATGGGCAGACTGCTCCTTTGTTGTACAAACCCCGCCTGCCTATATAATTTACATGCTGTGATTTGCAAAAACACAAGCGTTTTTCAAATTGCAGCATTTCCACTGTGGATTATTTTTTGCAATGCATGTATGTGATTAGCCGGAATTTCATCCACTTTACAAGTACTATAAAACGTCACAGGAATTTATGCTACATGGAACCCTGGCCTAACTTTTTTAATATGTATCCCATAATCTCATTCATAGTCCAGATTGCACGGATAAGATTCAGCAGCACTTGGTCAAATCCATAGCTAAGGAGTGAATAGAAGTCAATTCAATCATATATCATATAATTATTTGGAGGTTCATTCTGGAAAAACAAGAATTGCGTCTATATCTACTGAACAGCCATGACCCTATAGAGCTATGTTGAATGTTGTAAATAGGAAAGACTGATTTTCCTGTTTGTTTCTATACAGTAAGAATATATTAACATCAGGACCAAGGAGACAAGAGACCCTGGCTGGCATTCGGAATGCTGCAGGGAGTGGCGTGAAGAGCATTTCCAAGCTAGCAGCTGCTCCCACTTCTGGATTTGACACAGTCTGAAAGTTAAAGGCTGTCAACAAATAACCAAACTGACAGTTTCCCTTTTAGCTTGTTTGAGATGACAAAAATCTAATGGTGCACGCAATCTCTGGGACATTTTATCTCAACACTAGAGAATGAATGATCGCTCTCAAACTGCTGACATGCTAACTGGTTCAGTCAGCTCACATTAATGTCTGTTAACCTACCACGGTCACTTATTCCACTACTTACCGTAGCTGCAGGAAAAGAAGATTGTTGTAAATAGCTGTTTGAGGTCTTATAAACCAGTTTTAACAGATATCAGTCCATGTATTCAACTGCGTTCAGATAAATGTGAGTCTCTGAGATTGAATATCTGTAAAATAATAACAATTATTGGCATAAAATGAAAAAATGGTTCATTGGTTACCTAAATTATCAGTGTTATATTATGTCTTATTATAATTCTACATATTTTGCGGCCATAATTATTTATCCCCAGTTATTTCTCTAGGGCTTATACTGTACATTTCTTGGCTCTACAAGGAAAAAGCGCATACATCATTGACCAATTTGAGATTACAATCCAATTTCTAAGCTAAATGGGTTATAAGGGGAAAAATTAATTAATTGACATGCATGAGCAAGAGTGACATGTGACTATAAAGGGATAAAAAGAGTGACCCCTCGTTCGCATCTGCGTTCAGTATTCCATTCGGAGAGTCCGCATGGGGACCCCCCAAACAGAATACTGAACGCAACTACAAGCATTGTGCAGTACAAGCACACTCCATAGACTATAATGGGGTCCGTGTGCTTGCGTGCTGCCCGCACAAATCATGCGGGCAGGAAAGTAAATTGTGAAGTACTTTCCTGTCTGCATGATCCCTGCGGAGATTATTATAGTATATGGGGATCCGTGTGCTTTCACTGGCACACCACTTGCAGTTGCGTTCGGTATTCTGTTCAGGGGGTTCCTCATGCGGACTCCCCCGGACGAAATCCAAACGCATATATAAACGAGGGCTGAGGCTAGGTTCACACCTGCGCCTGGTCTCCGATCGGGGTTTCCATCCCTGAATCTGCTTAAAAAAAGCGGATAAAAAAGTTCTGCAAGCAGGACCCTATTATACTCAGTGGAAACCCGAACGCATGTGTGAACCTAGCATGAGATCGCCAGTCCCTTGCTATTACATGATTGGTGATGTCCTAAACAATTAACAGGAATGGAAGGCAAAGGGCTGTCTTCAGATAAGAAACTGACTTACTGTAGCTGTATAAGCAAGTTGACTTCAATGGGAGCTGCTCGGTTTTTTTTTTCGCTAGCTAGTAGCGGAAAAAAGAAGCAACATGGCCTACCTTGCCGCCGATTCTATGGCTGATTCAGCCGCGGCGTCCGTGACTTGAGACACGCTCCTGTTTAGGCCCATTCATTCGGGCTTTGTCAGGAGCAGGATGTCACGATGGAATGCTGATGCTGCATCGGCATTCTGTCGCAGCTAGCCACGTGGAATGTTCACATGGTGGAAGAGGTTAGCGGGCAGAGAAAGCAGTGGTGTATATACCTGAGGAAGAAGCCAAGAGCTTCGAAAGATTACAATCTGTCATCATTATTAGTTAGCCATTAAAAAAAAGGATCAACTACTGAAGACTCTCAAGTTTTTTGTCTTTTTTTATATTCTATGGCAATATCCTCTCTAAAGTTTCTGCCACTATGTGCCTTCTTTCTAGCTAATTCAAAGTTCAAAGTCTTCACAGTGAGTGAATGGGGTTGGTTTTGTTCTGTCTTCACACAGTGAAAGGAAAGGGGAGGGGTTGATTCTCCTTGCACATGCATCTGCAAACTGATTGCTCTAGGCTGGAATGAACATTCTGAAAATTTCATAGGATTCAATAGAAGAAAAGTCTTCTATGTGCTTGTATCTATTTCTGGTTGCTTGTTTGATTACAGATGGGTTATTATTCACAGACTGATGGGGATTCTTGACTGTGCTCATAGATTATTTTTGCATTTATTTGCAGTTCACTATTCCTGGATTTCCTATATAATTTTCACTTTGGCTTTTCTCAGCTTTTTGTTTGCCATTGTACAGTTACTCCTGGCAGAATTAAATATAAAGAAACCAGCAGTATCAGTAATTGATAGGGAAGGGAGGGGGGCATACTGCTCCTTATCGTACCTACACATAACCTCAGAGACAAATATAAAATGTGCTTCAGCTATGATGGGGATATTAGCAACATAAAAACTGATAGAACATTGTGTATGAAGGCTTATATAGTCATAGAACAGACTGTATAGCAAGATCCTGCAAACATTTCAACTTTTCATGAAAATTCAGGTCCCCTTTAACTCCTTCCACTGCAGGACTTAAATTTTTTTGTTTTTGACTCCCTGTCTTCCAAACCCCATTGAATTTTTCGGTTCACATAAGAGGGCTTAATGTTTGTGGGACAAATTGTTCTTCACAATGGTAAAATGTAATATTCTGTACAATGTACTATACTACTTTTATTTATGTTTTAAGCCCTCAAAAAATGCAAAACCTTGCAAAAATAATATTCTCCATATTCTGACACCTGTATTTTTTTTATATTTCCATGTACAGGGATGCATTGAGTGTCTTTTTTGTGGATCCAGATGTATATTTTAGTTATACCATCATGAGGAATGTCTATTGTTTCGATATACATTGTTTTTATCAGAGGTCAAACAGTGAAAAAATGGTGGTTCAGATCATTTGAATGGTTTTCCACTATGCACCATATAAGTTTGTAGACTGAGTGGTTTTGGACATAGGGATACCTAATGTGTATGTTTTTCATAGTATTTTTACTTTTAAATGTGTTCTAGGGAAAGGGGGTGATTCAAATTTAAAAATTTTTTAAAATATATTTTTTTTACTTTTGTATTTATACTGCATTTACAAAACTCCTGAGGGGTCTTGAACCCCTCGGGTCTGATCACTAATGCAATGTATTGGAGAATACTTGCTGCATCTATTATTAAAAGAACTGGCAAGACAAGCCTGGGAGCCTTCAATAGGTTCTCAGATGTCATAGCAACAGATCACCATCCACTTGATCTCATTCCAGGGACCAGCGATCCTCCCTAAAATGGCTGCACCCATGCACTTCCAGGAAAATGGCCTCTCTTTCAGACCAAGACCTAGACCTATGGGCAAAATGATTTACCTCCAGGAGTCAGGAAGTCTAGCTTAGTGGCACGAGTTGGAATTGCAAGATTGTTATGATTGTGAAGAAAAATTTGTGACGTACTAATATCTGGCCTACCAGCTGACAAAGCTAGAATATACTACAAAATAGGACAAATTCCATGGCCTGAAAACAGCACTTGTGAGGCAGTTATTATCCAACTCATCAAAAAGAAGAAAAAGTTGTCTTGGGCTATCCTACTAATATTATAAATGTGAAAGTTTGTGTGTTTGGATGTTTGGATGTTTGTGAGTTTGGATGTTTGTTCCTCAATCACGCTAAAACGCCTGGTTTTCCCTCAGGATTGAGTCACAGGCTACTTTTGGTGCCACTAAACAACATGGCTTCCTAGCAGGAGACTCACAAAAGCAGGACTCCTAGCCCCAGCTATAGACTCACACACACTGCCTGGCATTTCCTGCCTCAACCTGCCTGCACACTCCTTACTGTCACCTCAGGAGTAGCCCTCACTCTACTCACTCACATTTACATATAGCTTTCCACTATACATACACAAATACAACACATCACATTGTAATTACATGTATCTCCTATCACTGCTATATACAGTACCTGATACATATATACTTCTGTACACAGGCTGTATATACTATATAATTACATGTATTACCTATCACTGCTATATACAGTGCCTGATACATACAGTATATACTCCTGTACACAGGCTGTATAACTCACATTTACATATAGCTTTCCACTATACATACACAATACAACACATCACATTGTAATTACATGTATCTCCTATCACTGCTATATACAGTACCTGATACATATATACTCCTGTACACAGACTGTATATACTATATAATTACATGTATCTCCTATCACTGCTATATACAGTACCTGATACATATATACTCCTGTACACAGACTGTATATACTATATAATTACATGTATCTCCTATCACTGCTATATACAGTACCTGATACATATATACTCCTGTACACAGGCTGTATATACTATATATTACATGTATCTCCTATCACTGCTATATACAGTACCTGATACATATATACCCCTGTACACAGACTGTATATACTATATAATTACATGTATCTCCTATCACTGCTATATACAGTGCCTGATACATATATACTCCTGTACACAGGCTGTATATACTATATAATTACATGTATCTCCTATCACTGCTATATACAGTGCCTGATACATATATACTCCTGTACACAGGCTGTATATACTATATATTACATGTATTACCTATCACTACTATATACAGTGCCTGATACATATATACTCCTGTACACAGACTGTATCTACTATATATTACATGTATCTCCTATCACTGCTATATACAGTACCTGATACATATATACTCCTGTACACAGGCTGTATAACACATCACATTGTCTGTATCACAACATACACAATATAACACATCAAATCAAATTTGCTAGCCCACCAAACTTTTTAAAGCACTTTTACAGTTTCACACGTCTGTGTCCGCCCAATACTCAACTCACCGCAGACGAAGTCGCGGGTAAAAGCTAGTTAAGAATATTTCTTCCAGCAGATGCCACATGACTATCATAGAATGGGATCTTTGTCAGTGAAGAAGACGTAGTTGATAGTACAGAAAGATATCATAGTAAATTACATTTTAAGGAGAAATACACAGAACCATGACTCAATGTTTGTGGTTCATTGCTTTTTCTAACGTCTTCATTCTCAGGAAGTATGACAACATTGCAGATACTGGGGGGGTTGTCAAGACCAGAACTAGTGTTGCTGTTGCCATTCACATTCCAATCATTAGTACTTGCAAAAGTGTTTCCTCCTCCCCCTCCTTTTGCCTGTCCCCTGCCCTGTTTTTTTCCAATAATTTTACTGCCTACTGATTAATTATAATAGTGATTGGCAACAATTGACATTGACTGAGAAAAAAACCTTAAATAACATGTTTTTATTTTTTCAGATTGGCATAGGCTTCAATACTAATATATGCAGTGAGTAACAATAGAACCTACACTATCGCCACCATTACTGTAATGCCTATGTTCCAACTTACAAAATCTATTTAGTGTATATAGTGTATATGACATCTGCACTGTAAGGTGTCCACCTAGCACTGAGAGGATGTCAGCTAATGTCAGTTGGTGCTAGAAAGTCACAGTCATAGACGCATGTCTCTTCTGTATTTCCTGCTCAAACATATGGTGGTGGCCAGTTAAATTCATCTGAGATGAATCTGCATTTGTTCAGTTTCATCAAAGAACTGATCAATTTGGTTAATATTTGAGTTAAACCTGGTTTGTGTCAAATACATTCACCCATCTCTAGTTAACATATTCTCTTCTCAAGAAGCAAACTGATTGTAATGATGGTTTACAGCCTCTTGGGGTCAATGTTGTATCGTCTTTTCTGGATTCTGGCAAAATGTTGCTATGTATATTAATTCTCAAAATGGCACACGTATCTAATAATTGCACAATCACACTAGATTAAGGCTGTATAGTAGAATTGGTAGATGTACATCCATGAAAGTGATATATTTTAAGCAAAGCATACAAATAAAGCATGATCATGCAAAACCGTGCAATCACTAAAAATGTCATAATTGTAAATGGAAAAATAGCTTTGATGCGGAAAGAAATAACTTTATACCTTCTCACTGTAAAGGGCTATACTAGTAGTTATTTCACTTTCAGTGGTATACAAAGGTATTAACTACAGACTATTAAGGATGCACAATAATCTTAATTATTTTTCAGTAGAACGGTTGCAAGGGACTCTTTACTACGTAACATACTACAAATCCCCTAGGGGTCAGGTGGCGCCAAAGACTCAAGACTAGGGTTGAGCGATCGTGTTCGTGTTTTTAGGTGGGATCGAGATCGGTGATTATTTCCCACAATGCTTTGCTACTGGCCAAGCATTGTGGGAAAAGTTAACAATGTTAGCCTTCACACTGAGTATACTCTCCCTGGGGCTTGTGGCTTGTGGCTTAGGAGAGTGTGGGCGGGTACTGGGAGGGAAGACGTGACGTCTCCCCTTCCATTACCCGCCCACACTCTCCTAACCTGGGAGGCAAGGGGCAGTGAGGCGAAGAACGAGAACACCGGGCACCGGACCAGCCATCTCTGCAGGTAAGTGGACACCAGGGGGGACTAAATAGCCAGAGGATTAAAAAAAAATCCTCTGACTACTTAGTGATTAAAAAAAAATCACTACACAGCGTGGATTCTAAAAATTAAAGCCTTCAATGGTTAGATTCTATGCTGTATAGTGAATAGGATTGTTTTTAAAATCCGATCTGGTCAGGCTTACCTGAATGCTTTTTCCCCATGAAAATGTTTGCCTTTGCTGCGGAGACATTCGATAAGCAAATGAGCAACCTGGTGCACCAAAGTTGACCCTGTGGCTCTAAACTGCCACTCTCCACACTGATCTAATATGCTCTCTTTTCCTCCTCCCTTTGATTAACAGGGCCAGGCAATATTTCACTTATGCTCCATGCCCTATATAGTGGCTGGTACTGCAACTCAGCTCCCATAAAGATACAGGAACAAGACATATACCAAACAGATGAAAACAACTGATTAGAGTGGAATGATCGGGATCGGAAATGTTCGGATTCCGATTGGCATCAAGTAAATTTCATGATCACGATCGGAATTCCGATCCTGATCTTTTCCGGCAATCTCGAGGTTGGAGGTTATTTCCCACAATGCTTGGCTACTGGCCAATCATTGTGGGAAAAGCTATAGTATCAGATGAGCAAGTACTATTCGAAACTCCCATTTCGAATAGCATGCACCCATAGGAATGAATGGAAGTGAGTAGATAGATAGTATCTATCTACTCGCCAACTTCGCTCGACTTACCTGCACAGAAGTGCTGTCACTGCTGGTTCCTCTTCTGTTCTCTTCTGGGAGAAGGCTCCCAGACTCCCATCTGTGCGCGCCCCCATCTCTAACACTAGCCTAGGGAGATGGCAGCGCGCACGGCACTCTGAAGGCATGTCAAAGAGAGAAGAGAAGCGAGAACGGGAAGCTGCAGCGGATCTGAGCAGGTAAGCGGACACCAGGGGGGGCTAAGTAGCCGGGGGATTTTTGTTAATCACTACACTGTGTGGAGTCCAAAAATTGAAACAATTTTTGGACTCCATGCTGTGTAGTGAATAGGATCGTTTTTAAAATCCGATTTTCAATTATTAGAAAAAATCCCATTGACTTGCATTGGGATCGGAATTCGGATCGGGTTCAAATAGAAAATGATCGGAAATCAAATTTTAAAAGCAATCATGAAATTTCAAGATCAGCTCAACCCTACAACTGATTCATCCACCAGTTCCCCCACTATGACATATTTATGGCCTAATTCAAATGTCGACTTAATGTGAATAGTTTTGTAAAAAAAAAAATGCAAATAAATGTATATTAGTTGGTAAAAGTGGTAACCAAACAAAAAGTTATATGCAAGTGTGATCTGCTTATATCGGCAACTGCTGATATTCAGAGAAAAAAGGATTCAGTTGCTCAAAGAATGATTAACATCACATGTCGGGTTTTGCTGTCCACTTGAAAAGTCAGACATCTTTGGAAACGGACACTTAAGGACACTCAAGGACAGTAAAAGAAAGCACCCGATGTTCATTTAAATCAATGCAAAATGTCACGGACACAGCTAGTGTCCAATGCTAATGTCCGCACAAGATTTTGAATGGACATTAGCAGCGAACACTAGCTGTCGGACACCAATGGTAGTGTGAACGCTCAGTGGTAATTAGTAATCAGTTATAGGGCAATGAATTTAACAATGTGCAGACTGATATTCAAAAGTTGATTCCTATCAGTTGGTTTAATATATACACTGGTTTATATTTGTTGATTAACTAATGTGATTAGTACATCAAGAAACTGTACAGAGATTTTGGAGAAGACCAAAGTGAATTTAATATCAGGGTCTAGGGGGTTGAGAAAAACATGAAAACTGTTCAGCTGATCATTGTTCCTATGCCATAAGAGGAAGATGCCGTCTATGTACCTCAGGGCCAGCTCCAGGTTTTCATGGGCCCTTGGGCGACAGAGCCTCAGTGGGCCCCCTTGTGGAGGAGGCGGGAGTCAGGACACTACGCGCCGCTGCGGGCGGACAAAGCGAGTGACGTCAAGCAGGAGCATGGCGTCACCTACGCCATACCTCCCAACTTTTGAAGAGTAGAATGAGGGACAAAATGTGCTCTGCGCACCACAGCAAATGTAGATCCACCAGCTTTTATGTTGACTCCGCCCATTCACATTCATTTTTCCTGTGCTCCCACACAGTATAATCCTCCTACAGTCCCCCGTAAATTATATGCCCCCCCCTCCATCTCTCCCCCAGTTTCATATACACCTTTCCTCTGCCCCCAGTTTCATGTCCCCCCTCCATCTCTGTCCCCAGTTTCATGCCATTCTCCCCCCTTCATCTGCCTCAGTGTCATGCCGTTCTCCCCCCCTTCATCTGCCCCAGTGTCATGCCATTCTCTCCCTTCATCTTCCCCAGTGTCATGCCGTTCTCCCCCCTTCATCTGTCCCAGTGTCATGCCGTTCTCCCCCCCTTCATCTGCCCCAGTATCATGCCGTTCTCCCACCCTTCATCTTACCCAGTGTCATGCTGTTCCCCCCCCTTCATCTGCACCAGTGTCATGCCGTTCTCCCCCCCCTTCATCTGCCCCAGTATCATGCTGTTCTATTCCCTTCATCTGCCCCAGTGTCGTGCCGTTCTCCCCCCCGTCATCTGCCCCAGTGTCATGCCGTTCTCCCCCCCCCTTCATCTTACCAAGTGTCATGCCGTTCTCCCCCCCCCCCCTTCATTTGCCCCCAGTTTCATGGGCCCCCTTCATTATTTTCCACCTTAATGTTTAACACAAAACAAACACTCACCTTCCAATGTTCCCCCGCCGCTCTCTCCGCTCTCACTCCACTCACGTAGTTGTAGGCCCGATGTGACGTCATCACATCGCGTCTACAAATGCAAAAGCTGGACCGCAGCGTTAAAGCAGGAGCTGAGCTGTGACAGCTCCTGCTTTAATCACCTATGTATTCAGCTCATCGGCATCCGACGGACACCGATGAGCTGAAATTGAGACAGGCAAGTGCTGGGGCAGGCAAGTGCCGGGGGGCCCCCAGAGGCTCTGTGGGCCCCGGCACTTGCCCAACTATGCCGTGTGCTGATGCCAGTCCTGATGTACCTCTACCACCTCAATGCATGGTGTTCTAAAATAGTGCTATTAAAAACTTAATCTTTCCTTGAAATAACCAGAAGTTACATTGATGGAAGAATAAAAATGTAATGGCTCGTGTAAGAATGCAAGACAATTATTATTTATTTATTATGCTTACTTGTATAGCGCCATCATATTCCGCAGATCTTCACAGACATTGACAGTCACTGTCCCATATAGGGCTCACAATCTAAATTCCCTATCAGTATGTCTTTCTGATGTGTGGAAGGAAACCGGAGTACCCGGAGGAAACCCACGCAAACACGAGGAGAACATACAAACTCCTTGCAGATGTTGTCCTGGGCGGGATTTGAACCCAGGACTCCAGCGCTGCAAGGCTGCAGTGCTAACCACTGAGCCACTGTGCGGAAGAACGTGAATAATGGTTTGGTCATTAAGGCCTGAATTGCGAAAATTCCTGAAGGTTTAAAGTGGTTTTCCAGGCAAAAAATAATTTTTCAAAAAAGGTCTTTTAGTGTCATTAATAGGTTAATAAGTGCACCCAAATACCGTTAGCAGTGTTTTGAGGGGTTTCTGGGTTTCTGTGTGAGCTCCCGGCATCTTCTGCATTTGTTTACAGGGGCATCTTCCTGTTCTGTGTTTTTCTACAATTACCATGATGCCTTGAGCTGCACGTAGAGCTGACTCCCTCCTCTTCCACCTCTGCCTCCCTCCCTCTTCCTTTCACACTCCCTCCCCTTCACACTCCCTCCGTTTTTCTCTAACTAGCCCGCCCACCACTAGCTCTTCCTAACTAACTTAACCCCCCCCCCCCCATAATACATACCTATGGCCAGCCCTGCTGCTGACTATGTTGTGGCTGTTATTGTTATGGCTGTCTGTAACTTTCACTATTATTAAAGGAACTCTGGTAATATTAATAATAATGACATACTCTGATGCAATCTTATCGTCCTAGTTATGGGATCTTATAGTCCTATTAAAGACCTTAATAGCAAAGATAAATGACAAAAAGGTGCTACAAGCTCTTGCATTTTATTAGTACTGAGTATACTACATGCATTGTGGGTTATTTTATTAAAAATATTAGATTTTTTTGCTATTGAATACTATAGCAATTGTTTGTGATTTGTTCCTGAGAAAGATGCACTCAATTAATGATGATGAGAATGCCATACATTAGCCACATCATCCAGGAGCTAGTGCACCAACAGTGGCATAACAAGGCCACTGAGGTCTTGTCATTACAATCCACGTGCCCGCTGAGGCCCAATTACAGGCCCAGTAATGACATCTGGGGCATGTCACTTCTCAGTCACAGACAGAAGAGGACTGAAGAAGATGTTGAAGAGAGCCAGGCAAGTGAGGATGTCACAGAGAGGTGAAGCAAGGTGAATATAAGTGTTTGTTATTTTTAATCACTTCCCCTGGGCTTCTACTTGTTATACATTGGGGTCTGAGTAGACCCCAGAGTGTAATAGTACTGATGTGGAAGGCCAAACCTCACGAATATTCATCAATTTTTCTGGGCTTCACCTGAAGCAGCTCTAGGGGGCTCTTTAGAGCATTTTATACTGTGTGGGGAAACTGTGGGGAGTGTATTATACTGTGTGGAGGCCACTGTGGAGTATATTATACTGTGTAGGGGACACTGTGGAGCATATTATAATGTGTGTGTGCCATTGTGGAGCATATAATACTGTGTGTAGGCCACTGTGGTGTATACTATCCTGTGTGGGGCCCTCTGTGGAGTATATTAAATTGCATGGGGATCCTGTAAAAACATCACATGGTGATTATAAAAACAGATACTGTATAATGTAAATAGTGAAGGAGTTACAATGGTCACAAAATCACCACAGTACCTTCAAACCGTGGATCAGCAGGGAACCCGGGTGTTGTACCTCCACTGTTCTTTTACATCTCTTAGACTGGCAGAACCCTGCAGATCAGCTGTTTCTCACAGCATGCAGCTCCCATTATTGTATACATGCCAGGTGCTGCACTGCTCACTCATTGTATTCTTGATAACTGTAGTTGTGGGTACTAGAGTTGTATCCCTTTCAATGATCTGAGATACCGCTGAAGCACCCATAACTCTCTCGAATACACTGTAGGGAGTGGGGAGGGGGCCCTAGACAAAAATTTGCACTGGGGCCCACAAGATTTTAGTTACACTAATGTGTAATAGCTAAAATCTTTCCCAGCTTACAGCTGATGTACATTGCTGATATCAATGTAGCATTAATTAATATTGAACTCCCCCAACTGTTTTATCTAATCTTAGACAATTTTTCCAACTGGGAGGTTTTAGATCAGTTAGGGGCATATGCAGTGGCATAACTATCGTAGAGGCAGCGGAGGCAGCTGCCACAGGGCCCAGGCCATTAGGGGGCCTGGTGACAGCCGCTACCACTGCGTTTTTTTTTTTTTTTCTTTAATAGGCCGTTACGGGCAGGGGTGAGCCTGTTCTTTTCGCCGCCCGAGGCTAACTGCAGAAAGCCGCCCCCCCCCCCCCCGCCGGGAGGAGGGGGCGGAGCAAGGCATGGCTGGGTGGGTCGGGGGCGTGGTCGAGTGAAGGGGGCGGGGATTAGCGCCGTTCGCCGGCAGAGAGTAGGCCCGGAGACTGCCTGCTCTCTGCCTGAGCGTGAGGGGAGGCTGCTGGAGCAGCGCTGCTCCAGTGGCCTCCCCAAACCACCGCTCGGTGATAAGCCAGTCCAGGTCAGCTTGTCTTGGACTGGCTTAGGGAAGCAAAAATGCCGCCCTCCCTGAGGCCCTGGCATAGTGCCGCCTGAAGCGCTCGCTTCAGGTCGCCTCATGGGAGGTGCGGCACTGGTTATGGGCCCTATTTACTTGCCGATCCTGGCTGGGCCGGGATCGGCAAGTGACACCACGGGCCCCAAAAACACTCTCATTATACTCGGGGGTCTTTGCAGACCCACGAGTATAATGATCGGCGGACCGGGAGAGGTAAGGGAACATAAAAAATACTGTTACTTACCTCTCCACGATCCTGCCAGGCCTCTGTCAATCGTCTGACGTCTCTGACGTCACATGAACCCGGGCCTGCTTCCCGGGTCATGTGACGTCCGACGTCATTAAAGCAGGACAAGAGCGGCGGCCGACAGCCTAGGAGCCAGGGGACAGGTAAGCAACTGTTTCTGTTTTTTTAGGTTTTTAGGTCTCCGATTATTATACTCTGGGGTCTGAAAAGACCCCAGAGTATAATGTTTGTTTATGGGTGTCCACAGTGGGACATAATACTGTGTGCAGGGGACACTATTGGGGATAATACTGTGTGCAGGGGCCACTATTGGGGATAATACTGTGTGCAGGGGCCAATATTGGGGATAATACTGTGTGCAGGGGCCACTAATGGACATAATACTGTGTGCAGGGGCCACTAATGGACATAATACTGTGTGCAGGGCTTACTAAGGGACATAATAGAGTGCGGAAGAGGTGGTCGGTCGAGGTCTTCGGCGGACGGTTTGGGGGGGGGGGTCCATGTCAAAAGTTCGCCACAGGGCCCCACCATTCCTAGTTACGCCACTGGGTATGTGGCTAAAATGGAGTCTACCACCACCCCCAAGAATATTTAACTATCACCACCGTGTTACAATGTATGTTGTGCAGATGAACTAGAGCAGCAAGAGCAGTTCTCCAGAAAACTGAAGTCCCAATCTAACTCCACCTATTGCCTCATTTGCGTAAGGCTTCAAAGTTGTTTCTCTGTAAATCTATAAAAGTGACATATATAACAAAGGTATGTTGTTTATCACTGTAATATACTCTGTAATGCTGTGTAAGCTAAATATGCTAGGGATAGGTAGTAGACTCCCTTTAAGATGTCACAATGTGTGCCCGAAACAATAAGTAGCTGAGGGAGTCTAATGTCTGAGGGATATAAATTACGTAGTAATGCTGCTTTCTGAAAGAATATGTCACCCCAATAATTTACAATGAAATGTGAAACTATAATAAGAAGCTAGCTGCCATGTCCCCTTTAATATGTTGTTTGGAATAACGCATTGACTGTATTAGATTTTTATGGTTTAGGAAATATATTTTTCAATTGTAATTTTAAGCAGAATAACATGCTTATTTGTTCCATTGGTAATCCTTCATCTGCCTTCCTGACGATATAATTGCACTGTTTCTCCGTGCAGGAACATGCTTTACAAAAATGTCATAACTTCCAGCATGAACATAATGCCTGTGCTTGTTACATAAGGAAATTATGACATGCATGACATTTACACTCATTGGTTTAATGCCAGGAAGCTTTGTACCTAGTGTTCTTGGTATAGCCGTCCTCAAAACAAGTTTATGACATCTGTTCCTAGCAGATTGAGGCATTTGATGTATGGAATATATTTGTAACTAAATCACATAGTGTACTATATATTTCTAATTTTTTTTGTTTATTTTCATTTCTTTTTCTTTTTCATTTACTTTAGTTTTTAATAGAGATGAGCGAACACTAAAATGTTCGAGGTTTGAAATTCGAATCGAACAGCCGCTCACTGTTCGTGTGTTCGAACGGGTTTCGAACCCCATTATAGTCTATGGGGAACATATACTCGTTAAGGGGGAAACCCAAATCCGTGTCTGGAGGGTCACCAAGTCCACTATGACACCACAGGAAATGATGCCAACACCTCTGGAATGACACTGGGACAGCAGGGGAAGCATGTCTGGGGGCATCTAACACACCAAAGACCCTCTATTACCCCAACATCACAGCCTAACAACTACACACTTTACACACTCAATACCACCTCTCTGACAGTAGGAAAACACCTTGAAACATGTGTATTTGGCACTTGCAGTGAGGAGAGCTTGTCACCAGCAGTGAATTTGGCCCTTGTAGTAAGTTGAGGTTGGCACCAACATTTGTTTTGAAAATCAGGGTGGATTGAGCCTCTAACCAGCAGAGTTTGGGCAAATTCATGGTGGAGGGAGCCTCTAAAAACCCCAGTTTGGACCAATTCATGGTGGAGGGAGCCTCTAAAAACCCCAGTTTGGACCAATTCATGGTGGAGGGAGCCTCTAAAAAACCCAGTTTGGACCAATTCATGGTGGAGGGAGCCTCTAAACAGCCCAGTTTGGACCAATTCATGGTGGAGGGAGCCTCTAAACAGCCCAGTTTGGGCAAATTCATGGTGGAGGGAGCCTCTAACCAGCCCAGTTTGGGCAAATTCATGGTGGAGGGAGCCTCTAAAAACCCCCGTTTGGACCAATTCATGGTGGAGGGAGCCTCTAAACAGCCCAGTTTGGGCAAATTCATGGTGGAGGGAGCCTCTAACCAGCCCAGTTTGGACCAATTCATGGTGGAGGGAGCCTCTAAAAACCCCAGTTTGGACCAATTCATGGTGGAGGGAGCCTCTAAAAACCCCAGTTTGGACCAATTCATGGTGGAGGGAGCCTCTAAAAACCCCAGTTTGGACCAATTCATGCTGGAGGGAGCCTCTAAACAGCCCAGTTTGGGCAAATTCATGGTGGAGGGAGCCTCTAAAAACCCCAGTTTGGACCAATTCATGGTGGAGGGAGCCTCTAAAAACCCCAATTTGGACCAATTCATGGTGGAGGGAGCCTCTAAACAGCCCAGTTTGGGCAAATTCATGGTGGAGGGAGCCTCTAAAAACCCCAGTTTGGACCAATTCATGGTGGAGGGAGCCTCTAAAAACCCCAGTTTGGACCAATTCATGGTGGAGGGAGCCTCTAAAAAACCCAGTTTGGACCAATTCATGGTGGAGGGAGCCTCTAAACAGCCCAGTTTGGGCAAATTCATGGTGGAGGGAGCCTCTAAAAACCCCAGTTTGGACCAATTCATGGTGGAGGGAGCCTCTAAAAACCCCAGTTTGGACCAATTCATGGTGGAGGGAGCCTCTAAAAACCCCAGTTTGGACCAATTCATGGTGGAGGGAGCCTCTAAAAAACCCAGTTTGGACCAATTCATGGTGGAGGGAGCCTCTAACCAGCCCAGTTTGGACCAATTCATGGTGGAGGGAGCCTCTAAAAACCCCAGTTTGGACCAATTCATGGTGGAGGGAGCCTCTAAACAGCCCAGTTTGGACCAATTCATGGTGGAGGGAGCCTCTAAAAACCCCAATTTGGACCAATTCATGGTGGAGGGAGCCTCTAACCAGCCCAGTTTGGACCAATTCATGGTGGAGGGAGCCTCTAACCAGCCCAGTTTGGGCAAATTCATGGTGGAGGGAGCCTCTAAAAACCCCAATTTGGACCAATTCATGGTGGAGGGAGCCTCTAAACAGCCCAGTTTTGGCAAATTCATGGTGGAGGGAGCCTCTAAAAACCCCAGTTTGGACCAATTCATGGTGGAGGGAGCCTCTAACCAGCCCAGTTTGGGCAAATTCATGGTGGAGGGAGCCTCTAACCAGCAGAGTTGTGGGAAAGCAGGGTGGAGGGAGCCTCTAACCAGCAGAGTTGGTGGAAATCAGGTCGGCACTCTCAGCTGACAGACGGGTGCGCTTGTCAGTGATGATGCCACCGGCTGCACTGAACACCCTCTCAGATAGGACGCTGGCGGCAGGACAGGACAGCACCTCCAAGGCATATAGGGCAAGTTCAAGCCACAGGTCCAACTTCGACACCCAATACGTGTAGGGCGCAGAGGGGTCGGAGAGGACAGGGCTGTGGTCGGAAAGGTATTCCCGCAACATGCGCCTATACTTCTCACGCCTGGTGACACTAGGACCCTCTGTGGCGGCACTTTGGCGAGGGGGTGCCATCAAGGTGTCCCAGACCTTAGACAGTGTGCCCCTCGTTTGTGTGGACCGGTGAGAACTTGGTCGCCTACTGGAGGAACTGTCCTCCCTGCCGCCAACGTCACATGCTGGAAACATCTCCATCATATTCTGCACCAATTGCCTGTGGCAAGCATTGATGCGATTGGCCCTCCCCTCTACCGGAATAAAAGACGAGATGTTGTTTTTATACCGGGGGTCAAGGATAGCAAAGATCCAGTACTGGTTGTCCTCCATGATTTTGACAATACGCTTGTCGGTTGTAAAGCACCCCAACATGAACTCAGCCATGTCTGCCACAGTGTTAGTTGGCATGACTCCTCTGGCCCCACCGGAAAGTTCAATCTCCATTTCCTCCTCATCCTCCATGTCTACCCATCCGCGCTGCAACAATGGGACGATTCGAAGTTGCCCGGAAGCCTCCTGTATCACCATCACATCATCGGACAACTCTTCTTCCTCCTCCTCCTCCTCCTCCTCCTCCTCCTCCTCCATTAAACGCGATGAAGCGGACAGATGTGTGGACCTACTCTCCAGCTGTGACGGATCGGATGCTATCCCTGACTCCTCTGTGTGATCTGAGTTATCCCTGATGTCAATCAGGGATTCTCTCAGAACACACAAGAGCGGGATTGTAAGGCTCACCATCGCATCCTCAGAGCTCACCCTCCTTGTGGACTCCTCAAACACCCGTAGGATGTCACAAAGGTCTCTCATCCATGGCCACTCATGGATGAGAAACTGAGGCAGCTGACTTTGTGGCACCCTAGGGTTTTGTAGCTGGTATTCCATCAAAGGTCTCTGCTGCTCAACCACTCTATTCAACATCTGAAACGTTGAGTTCCAGCGTGTGGGGACGTCGCACAAAAGCCGGTGTTGTGGCACATGCAGGCGTTGCTGGAGAGATTTTAAGCTAGCAGCGGCTACTGTCGACTTGCGAAAGTGGGTGCACATGCGCCGCACTTTCACCAGTAGCTCTGGAACATTGGGGTAGCTCTTTAGGAAACGTTGCACCACTAGGTTGAAGACGTGGGCCAGGCATGGAACATGTTGGAGTCCGGCAAGCTCCAGAGCTGCTACCAGGTTCCGGCCGTTATCACAAACGACCATGCCTGGGCCCAGGTGCAGCGGCTCAAACCATATTGCCGTCTCATCGAGGAGGGCATCCCTCACCTCGGAGGCAGTGTGCTGTCTGTCCCCCAAGCTGATCAGCTTCAGCACAGCCTGCTGACGTCTACCAACGCCAGTGCTGCAACGTTTCCAACTCGTAGCTGGGGTCAATCTAACAGCGGAGGAGGAGGCGGTGGCGGAGGAGGAGGCGGTGGCGGAGGAGGAGGCGGTAGAGGAGGAGGAGGAGGGGGGTGTTCTTCTCGTGTCCCTGCCAGGAATGTTAGGCGGGGAGACGAGGTACACCGGGCCAGTTTGGGAAGCAGTCCCAGCCTCAACTACATTCACCCAGTGTGCCGTCAGTGAAATGTAGCGTCCCTGTCCGCATGCACTTGTCCACGCGTCGGTGGTCAAGTGGACCTTTGTGCAAAGCGCGGAACTAAGGGCCCGCCTGATGTTGAGTGACACGTGCTGGTGCAAGGCGGGGACGGCACACCGGGAGAAGTAGTGACGGCTAGGGACGGCATAGCGAGGTGCCGCAGTTGCCATCAGGTCCAGGAAGGCGGGAGTTTCAACAAGCCGGAACGCCAACATCTCCTGGGCCAGCAGTTTAGCGATGTTGGCGTTCAAGGCTTGCGCGTGTGGGTGGTTAGCAGTGTATTTCTGCCGCCGCTCCAATGTCTGAGAGATGGTGGGTTGTTGTAAAGAAGCGCCTGATGGTGCCTTTGATGGTGCAGGAGAAGGAGATAAGACAGGAACAGGGGAGGATGAGGGAGAAGTCAACAAAGTGGCGGAGGCAGATGAAGTGGTGTCCTGGCTCGTCCTCTGGAGTGCATCGCCAGCACAGTCAGCAGTGGCAGTGGCAGAGGCAGAGGCAGTGGCAGAGGCAGTGGCAGTGGCGTGAACGGCAGGCGGCCTTTGTCCTGCCGTTGCTGCCTGCCACTGATTCCAGTGCTTGGATTCCAAATGACGGCGCATTGAAGTGGTGGACAGGTTGCTCTTCTCAGAGCCCCTAATCAATTTCGAGAGGCAAATTGTGCAGACAACACTATATCTGTCCTCGGCGCATTCCTTGAAAAAACTCCACACCTTCGAGAAACGTGCCCTCGAGGTGGGAGTTTTTCGGGGCTGGGTACGAACTGGAACATCTTGGGAGATTCCGGGTGTGGCCTGGCTTCACCTAAGCTGCTGACCTCTGCCTCTGCCTCTAGCTACCCTTTTTGGTGCTGCACTTGCCTCAACATCCACACTACTTTCCCCGCTTGACATCCCCCCTGTCCAGGTCGGGTCAGTGTCCTCATCATCCACCACTTCCTCTTCCAACTCCTGTCTCATCTCCTCCTCCCGCACAATGCGCCGGTCAACTGGATGCCCTGACGGCAACTGCGTCACATCATCGTCGATGAGGGTGGGTTGCTGGTCATCCACCACCAAATCGAACGGAGATGGAGGAGACTCTAGTGTTTGAGCATCTGGACACAGATGCTCCTCTGTTAGGTTCGTGGAATCGTGACGTGGAGAGGCAGGTTGAGGGACAATGAAAGGAGTGGAGAACAGCTCTGGGGAGCAGGGACAGTTGGGGTTATTGTTCTGTGAAGCTTGGGAATTTTGGGAGGAAGGAGGACAAGACTGTTGGGTAATAGGAGGAGAGGAGGCAGAGTCTGACTGGCTGCTGGACAATGTGCTGTAAGCGTTCTCTGACAGCCATTGCAAGACCTGTTCCTGGTTCTCGGGCCTACTAAGGTTTGTACCCTGCAGTTTAGTTAATGTGGCAAGCAACCCTGGCACTGTGGAGTGGCGCAATGCTTGCTGCCCCACAGGAGTAGGCACGGGACGCCCTGTGGCTTCACTGCTACCTTGCTCCCCAGAACCATTCCCCCGACCTCGCCCACGGCCTCGTCCACGTCCCTTTCCGGGAGCCTTGCGCATTTTGAATTCCCAGTTAGAAATTGGCACTATATACCAGTAGCAAAAATTGTGGGTGCACGTAACCCCAATATATTCTTTGAATTCCCAGTCAGACAATGGCACTATATACCAGTAGCAAGAAATGAGGGTATTTATAACCCCAATATATTCTTTGAATTACCAGTCAGAAACTGGCACTATATGGCAGTAGCAAGAAATGAGGGTATTTATAACCCCAATATATTCTTTGAATTCCCAGTCAGACAATGGCACTGTATACCAGTAGTAAAAATTGTGGGTGCACGTAACCCCAATATATTCTTTGAATTACCAGTCAGAAACTGGCACTATATGGCAGTAGCAAGAAATGAGGGTATTTGTAACCCCAATATATTCTTTGAATTCCCAGTCAGAAACTGGCACTGTATACCAGTAGTAAAAATTGTAGGTGCACGTAACCCCAATATATTCTTTGAATTCCCAGTCAGACAATGGCACTATATACCAGTAGCAAGAAATGAGGGTATTTATAACCCCAATATATTCTTTGAATTCCCAGTCAGAAACTGGAACTATATGGCAGTAGCAAGAAATGAGGGTATTTATAACCCCAATATATTCTTTGAATTCCCAGTCAGACAATGGCACTGTATACCAGTAGTAAAAATTGTGGGTGCACGTAACCCCAATATATTCTTTGAATTACCAGTCAGAAACTGGCACTATATGGCAGTAGCAAGAAATGAGGGTATTTGTAACCCCAATATATTCTTTGAATTACCAGTCAGAAACTGGCACTATATGGCAGTAGCAAGAAATGAGGGTATTTGTAACCCCAATATATTCTTTGAATTCCCAGTCAGAAACTGGCACTGTATACCAGTAGTAAAAATTGTGGGTGCACGTAACCCCAATATATTCTTTGAATTCCCAGTCAGACAATGGCACTATATACCAGTAGCAAGAAATGAGGGTATTTATAACCCCAATATATTCTTTGAATTACCAGTCAGAAACTGGCACTATATGGCAGTAGCAAGAAATGAGGGTATTTGTAACCCCAATATATTCTTTGAATTCCCAGTCAGAAACTGGCACTGTATACCAGTAGTAAAAATTGTGGGTGCACGTAACCCCAATATATTCTTTGAATTCCCAGTCAGACAATGGCACTATATACCAGTAGCAAGAAATGAGGGTATTTATAACCCCAATATATTCTTTGAATTCCCAGTCAGACAATGGCACTGTATACCAGTAGTAAAAATTGTGGGTGCACGTAACCCCAATATATTCTTTGAATTCCCAGTCAGAAACTGGCACTATATGGCAGTAGCAAGAAATGAGGGTATTTATAACCCCAATATATTCTTTGAATTCCCAGTCAGACAGTGGCACTGTATACCAGTAGTAAAAATTGTGGGTGCACGTAACCCCAATATATTCTTTGAATTACCAGTCAGAAACTGGCACTATATGGCAGTAGCAAGAAATGAGGGTATTTGTAACCCCAATATATTCTTTGAATTCCCAGTCAGAAACTGGCACTGTATACCAGTAGTAAAAATTGTGGGTGCACGTAACCCCAATATATTCTTTGAATTCCCAGTCAGACAATGGCACTATATACCAGTAGCAAGAAATGAGGGTATTTATAACCCCAATATATTCTTTGAATTACCAGTCAGAAACTGGCACTATATGGCAGTAGCAAGAAATGAGGGTATTTGTAACCCCAATATATTCTTTGAATTCCCAGTCAGAAACTGGCACTGTATACCAGTAGTAAAAATTGTGGGTGCACGTAACCCCAATATATTCTTTGAATTACCAGTCAGAAACTGGCACTATATGGCAGTAGCAAGAAATGAGGGTATTTGTAACCCCAATATATTCTTTGAATTCCCAGTCAGAAACTGGCACTGTATACCAGTAGTAAAAATTGTGGGTGCACGTAACCCCAATATATTCTTTGAATTCCCAGTCAGACAATGGCACTATATACCAGTAGCAAGAAATGAGGGTATTTATAACCCCAATATATTCTTTGAATTCCCAGTCAGACAATGGCACTGTATACCAGTAGTAAAAATTGTGGGTGCACGTAACCCCAATATATTCTTTGAATTCCCAGTCAGAAACTGGCACTATATGGCAGTAGCAAGAAATGAGGGTATTTATAACCCCAATATATTCTTTGAATTCCCAGTCAGACAATGGCACTGTATACCAGTAGTAAAAATTGTGGGTGCACGTAACCCCAATATATTCTTTGAATTACCAGTCAGAAACTGGCACTATATGGCAGTAGCAAGAAATGAGGGTATTTGTAACCCCAATATATTCTTTGAATTCTCAGTCAGAAACTGGCACTGTATACCAGTAGTAAAAATTGTGGGTGCACGTAACCCCAATATATTCTTTGAATTACCAGTCAGAAACTGGCACTATATGGCAGTAGCAAGAAATGAGGGTATTTGTAACCCCAATATATTCTTTGAATTCCCAGTCAGAAACTGGCACTGTATACCAGTAGTAAAAATTGTGGGTGCACGTAACCCCAATATATTCTTTGAATTCCCAGTCAGACAATGGCACTATATACCAGTAGCAAGAAATGAGGGTATTTATAACCCCAATATATTCTTTGAATTCCCAGTCAGACAATGGCACTGTATACCAGTAGTAAAAATTGTGGGTGCACGTAACCCCAATATAGTCTTTGAATTCCCAGTAAGAAACTGGCACTATATGGCAGTAGCAAGAAATGAGGGTATTTATAACCCCAATATATTCTTTGAATTCCCAGTCAGACAATGGCACTGTATACCAGTAGTAAAAATTGTGGGTGCACGTAACCCCAATATATTCTTTGAATTACCAGTCAGAAACTGGCACTATATGGCAGTAGCAAGAAATGAGGGTATTTGTAACCCCAATATATTCTTTGAATTCTCAGTCAGAAACTGGCACTGTATACCAGTAGTAAAAATTGTGGGTGCACGTAACCCCAATATATTCTTTGAATTACCAGTCAGAAACTGGCACTATATGGCAGTAGCAAGAAATGAGGGTATTTGTAACCCCAATATATTCTTTGAATTCCCAGTCAGAAACTGGCACTGTATACCAGTAGTAAAAATTGTGGGTGCACGTAACCCCAATATATTCTTTGAATTCCCAGTCAGACAATGGCACTATATACCAGTAGCAAGAAATGAGGGTATTTATAACCCCAATATATTCTTTGAATTCCCAGTCAGACAATGGCACTGTATACCAGTAGTAAAAATTGTGGGTGCACGTAACCCCAATATATTCTTTGAATTCCCAGTAAGAAACTGGCACTATATGGCAGTAGCAAGAAATGAGGGTATTTATAACCCCAATATATTCTTTGAATTCCCAGTCAGACAATGGCACTGTATACCAGTAGTAAAAATTGTGGGTGCACGTAACCCCAATATATTCTTTGAATTACCAGTCAGAAACTGGCACTATATGGCAGTAGCAAGAAATGAGGGTATTTGTAACCCCAATATATTCTTTGAATTCCCAGTCAGAAACTGGCACTGTATACCAGTAGTAAAAATTGTGGGTGCACGTAACCCCAATATATTCTTTGAATTCCCAGTCAGACAATGGCACTATATGGCAGTAGCAAGAAATGAGGGTATTTGTAACCCCAATATATTCTTTGAATTACCAGTCAGAAACTGGCACTATATGGCAGTAGCAAGAAATGAGGGTATTTATAACCCCAATATATTCTTTGAATTCCCAGTCAGAAACTGGCACTGTATACCAGTAGTAAAAATTGTGGGTGCACGTAACCCCAATATATTCTTTGAATTCCCAGTCAGACAATGGCACTATATGGCAGTAGCAAAAATAGTGGGTGTATATAGCCCCAATTCTATTGCTAGGGGACTTGCAGGGTATTTCTGGGGTGAAGGTGGGGGGGCACACCGTTGGAACGGGTATCGGGGGTATATATCGGGTATACGGGAATACACTGACAGTGTATTCCATTCAGGATCCTGGGAAAGTTGGGTTGCGGCGATTGAGCCCGTCAGTGCCACGTTACACTGACAAGCTTCTCCCTGGAATTTAGCTCTTACAAGAGCTGTTGTGGTTGTCTTCTCCTTCCTATCCTAGCCTGTCCCTGCCTACCCAGAATCTAAGCCCTAGCTAGCTGGACGGAAACCTCCGTCCTCGGTGAATTGCAAGCTCAGAATGACGCGAACCTGGGCGGCGCTGTTCTTTTAAATTAGAGGTCACATGTTTTCGGCAGCCAATGGGTTTTGCCTACTTTTCTCAACGTCACCGGTGTCGTAGTTCCTGTCCCACCTACCCTGCGCTGTTATTGGAGCAAAAAAGGCGCCAGGGAAGGTGGGAGGGGAATCGAGTAATGGCGCACTTTACCACGCGGTGTTCGATTCGATTCGAACATGCCGAACAGCCTAATATCCGATCGAACATGAGTTCGATAGAACACTGTTCGCTCATCTCTAGTTTTTAAGTACCTAATACTATGGTTCAGATATCTCAGAAACTATTTTGGTGGCCACTGTAGTCTCCAAACATTTACTTAGAAAGATTTACTAACAAAGACCATAAAGTAAGCACCACATATGTGAGTTAAAAATAATATGAAAGACAATAGTAAGTCAACAGTAGCATGCGGAAATGCATACAGTATCTATACATGCAATACTCGGAAGTCGCCAGACTACAAACACAGACACTACAGCAGGTTCTATTACTGTCACAATAAGAAACTGGACTTTCTGCATGCCAGTCTTACCGTAACAGATCACAAAAAAAATCTGTTATTAGCAAAAAATGGAACAAACAGAAAAACAAAGCAAAAGTTTTTACAGTAAAAATAAAATAAGAAATAGCGCCATTTATAAGGATGAATTTATTTGGAGCTAGTTAAAGGGATTTTACCATCTTAGCAATTTATCCACTACATAGGATAGAGGAAAACTTGCAGAGGGGGGTTGACTGCTCACACCCCCACCTGTCAGAAGAATGGAAGCATTACGCCCCTTGTTCTAAAGGGAATCTTGGTTGGGCAACACTGTTTCCATAACTCCCATAGAAGTGAGTGGGGATTCCAAAAACAGAATAGCTTACCGCTCTATGCTGTTTCCGTCACTCCCTTCCACTTCTATAGAAGTTACGGAAACAGCTGAAAGGGCTATACAGTTTTTATAAGCACAACCATCGCGAACAAGATCACAATTAGATAAGAGCAGAAAAATTAATCTAGTGTCAAAAATAATAATAGTGCAAGAATAACTAATGTGAATATATTTGTCTTTGTTTAATTTTATTGGGGATATAGGGGAATAGGGTGATTTGAATTATTTATTTTTGCATTATTTACTAATGCATTGTAGTATATTAAAAAATGCATTCACTTATATTACCGCCTGTTGATTGCCTTATAATACCGCCTTCAATAGGCTCCAGGCTGTCATGGATATATGAAATCAATTCAATACAATACTGCAGAATCCTAGCAAAACCCTTGGCAGGCTGCAAAATTCACATCAGGGCCACTGGATGGCTGCACACTTTTTTGACACAGTATCGCAAAATCATATTGTCTCAAAAAGCTGATAATCCCATAACACATATCTGGACAAGAGGAGAGTTAGGGAAGGACTTGTATACATTCACTAATGACCATAACTTCAGCAGATTGGTTGAGTAGGATCCCAAAGTACACCAATAAATTAGAATGCAACGTGCACATACCCCAGACTAAGCTGAATAATAAAGAGAATTGTCAGTCCAGAAAAGAGTGAGGGATAAAAAAATATATATACAACTCGGGGTTATATATGTTTATGTGACAGGCAGAGACAACACAGAACAGTAAAACTCAGGTAAGGCCAGCTTCATGTACACAGGTTTGGTCCATGGGATATGAGTCAAAAGTTGGCTTCAATTCTTGGACTGAGCCGGTACAGTCACTACCTCCTTGCGGCTCTACTGTCTTGTACTGAAAACATGATTACTTTATGAACAGAAGAGCCGCAGGAGACTATGATGCTAGGAGTCTGGTCCCTGCTCAGTGTTTGGTCGACAACCAGTCCTTATCTCATAGACCAAAGCCATCCATATGAAGCAGTCCTTATAGATTGACATCTACACACCATTAGTTGTAGAGCAATGCTACAGTACTAGCAGTAGATGTAATGAATGTGTCTACTCCAACTTGTGGTGAAACATAGAAGGATCTGCGACACTTGTTCAATAAATTTTAAAATCCAATGATTTTATTCATATCTTCTTCTTTAAAAATTCACAAAAAACACTCCATGTAGATAGAAAAAACACATACGAAAGATAGTCGGACAAGACAATGTAAAAACCACTGTCAGTAACGCATGATAATGGCTGACGCGTTTCGAGACCAACCTGGTCTCTTAATCATAGCTCTTGTGCGTATTTGCTATGATTAAGAGACCAGGTTGGTCTCGAAACGCGTCAGCCATTATCATGCGTTACTGACAGCGGTTTTTACATTGTCTTGTCCGACTATCTTTCGTATGTGTTTTTTCTATCTACATGGAGTGTTTTTTGTGAATTTTTAAAGAAGAAGATATGAATAAAATCATTGGATTTTAAAATTTATTGAACAAGTGTCGCAGATCCTTCTATGTTTCACCACAAGTTGGAGTAGAAATCTTTTGGGTCCTCAGTCCCGGAGGCGTTTGGATGGTGCACCTTGTTCATCAGGAAAGGGTGAGCAACATTGGACTTTTCTTTTTTGATATTGAAATTGCTGTAATGAATGTGTGTCTAACCCTCCACCAGGTTATAATAAAGTATTAAATACACAATTACAAGTTCAATAAAATGTGCACTTATGGATACCGGAAATGCTATTAGTCTTGCAAGCTCCTGGATAGTGTAAAATATATAAATATTTAGTCTAGTGGAGGTGGTTAGACTAATACAAAAAATAAGTCATTATCAGCTTAAATCCTTATCTTTTGGATAAGTCATGAAATATCAGATCATTGGGGGTCAAACACCCTGAATTTGCACTAACAAACTGATAACAGGAGCTGTGGCACGTGGAGTAACACAATGTAAGGGGCCAGAAGTACACAGCTCTATCTAGTCTATAGTGGCTATGCTAAGGCCTGGCTCACGTCAGCATTCGGTATTCCATTTGGGAAGTCCGCTTAGGGACCCCCGAATGGAATACAAAACGCATTAAATAACGATGAGCAATGAAACTGCACAGACCCCAGAGAATATAATGGGGTTTGTGTGTTTTCTACCCGAATCATACAGAGACAAAAGTGCTGCTTGAATTACTTTTCTCTCTGCATGACTCATGCGGACACTGCGCAGAAAACACGGACCCCATAATAGTCTATGGGGTCTGTGTGGTTTCATTGCTCACCGCTTTTTAATTAGTTTGGTATTCCATTTGGGGGGTCCCCAAGCGGACTTCCCGAACAGAATGCCGAACACAGATGTGAACTGGGCCTGAGTTTATGTGATCAAATAAATACTGTCATCATTAACCCCTTTGCAACTAGCCATTTTTTAGGCCTCAGTAGGCAAACAATGTATAACTGTATGTATGATTTTTTGAGGGAAAAAGTTGTATTTTATTAACTCTTTCTGGGTGAAAATTTTAAAAAGCAGTAATTTTGGCATTGCGGTCCTCTGCTATAAGTTGTGTGCCATACCATAACATGTAACATACCATTGTGTAACATACCATGCAATGTTGTCTCTAGGTGGATATGTTTACCAAATTTGTATAGTATATTTAAGTTTCACTTCTTTACAAACCCCTTTTCTAGTAATAATAATCTAATTTTTTATATGAAATGTTATTTAATTTATTTTTATACAATTTTTTTCATTTCCCTTAGGTACTTGAAGTTGTGATCTGTTGATGGCTTACATAAAACACTGCACTACCTATGAAGTGTAATGTATTATACTGCCTGACAGTCTACTAGACTATGGCTTTGGCAAAGCCTAATAGGAATATATTGAAGGCAGACCTAGGGACCTTCATTAGGCCACTGGCTACCAAGTAAAGATATCTGCACCCTGCAGCCGTATTTGCAGGGGTGCCAATGCTTAAAGGACAGAGCATCATCTCTCCAAAACTATTTAAGGCCAGGGCCCCATATACTGTAAATGCTGGGATTTTGCTGCGGTGAAAAACGCAGTGTTTTACAGTTTCTGCAAAGTGGATGGGATTCTGGCTAATCCCATCATCACATTGAAGAAAAATAATCGCAGTGGACATACTGTGATTTCAAAAACTGTTGCGTTTTGTCAATTATTTACTGTACTTTAAAATATTGCCAAACATCTCTAAGGGTAAGGCCCAACCTTGCGGAATAGTTGCTTTTTTTGTTGCAGATTTCGCTACGGTTTATGTTTCCCTTCTTTCTAATTTGTTGTTCACTCCATGTTACTAGTGAAGTTATGTCTTTAGAAATCAGCAGTAAGTGTGGAAACACACACTCTGCATGTTTGCTCAGAGAGTCCATGGAGTGCTCATATTTCGCTGTGTCATATATCTTTTTACGCTGGGTTCACACCTGCGTTTGGGGTCTCCGTTCTATGGTTTCCGTCTTCTGCATGCCAGAAGACGGAAACCATAGACCGGGTCCGGCCGTGCGCGGCAGTGAGCGTTTTAGGCTCTCCGCCGCGAAACCGGATTTTTTTATCCGGACACAGAGTACTGCATGTCCGACTCTGTGTCCGGATTATAAAACCCAGTTTCGCGGCGGAGAGCCTAAAACGCTCACCGCCGCGCACGGCCGGACATCTCTCTCACCCATTCAAATGAATGGGTGAGAGAGACTCCTGCAGGTTTCCGTATCCTGCCTGTGTTTTAGGCAGGAAACGGAAACCTAAGTACGGAGTGCCGGGCCGCAGATGTGAACGAGCCCTGAGCTGACTCATGCCCTGGATTTGCAGTCCCTGGATCTCCTATTTGATGTTCACTTAGCCTTTTCTCAGTTATTTGTTTGTTTGTTTTTACAGTAACTTGCAAAATTACAGGTGAAGAAAACAGAAGTGGTAATAATGGATGGGGGGAGGTAGACTGGCGGTAGACTGTAGCGGCTCGCTACATTAGCCATAGCCTTAGGGTCAGAGCTTATTTGGCAGCATGAGGGGGATCTACATTATATTTGTTGATTTTAATGTTCAGATTATTTTTTATGTATATATATATATATGTATATATATATATATATATATATATATAAATATATATATATATATATATATATATATATATATATACATATATACACTCACCGGCCACTTTATTAGGTACACCTGTCCAACTGCTCGTTAACACTTAATTTCTAATCAGCCAATCACATGGCAGCAACTCAGTGCATTTAGGCATGTAGACATGGTCAAGACAATCTCCTGCAGTTCAAACCGAGCATCAGTATGGGGAAGAAAGGTGATTTGAGTGCCTTTGAACGTGGCATGGTTGTTGGTACCAGAAGGGCTGGTCTGAGTATTTCAGAAACTGCTGATCTACTGGGATTTTCACGCACAACCATCTCTAGGGTTTACAGAGAATGGTCCGAAAAAGAAAAAACATCCAGTGAGCGGCAGTTCTGTGGGCGGAAATGCGTTGTTGATGCCAGAGGTCAGAGGAGAATGGCCAGACTGGTTCGAGCTGATAGAAAGGCAACAATGACTCAAATAGCCACCCGTTACAACCAAGGTAGCCAGAAGAGCATCTCTGAATGCACAGTACGTCGAACTTTGAGGCAGATGGGCTACAGCAGCAGAAGACCACACCGGGTGCCACTCCTTTCAGCTAAGAACAGGAAACTGAGGCTACAATTTGCACAAGCTCATCGAAATTGGACAATTGAAGATTGTAAAAACGTTGCCTGGTCTGATGAGTCTCAATTTCTGCTGCGACATTCGGATGGTAGGGTCAGAATTTGGCATCAACAACATGAAAGCATGGATCCATCCTGCCTTGTATCAACGGTTCAGGCTGGTGGTGGTGGTGTCATGGTGTGGGGAATATTTTCTTGGCACTCTTTGGGCCCCTTGGTACCAATTGAGCATCGTTGCAACGCCAAAGCCTACCTGAGTATTGTTGCTGACCATGTCCATCCCTTTATGACCACAATGTACCCAACATCTGATGGCTACTTTCAGCAGGATAATGCTCCATGTCATAAAGCTGGAATCATCTCAGACTGGTTTCTTGAACATGACAATGAGTTCACTGTACTCCAATGGCCTCCACAGTCACCAGATCTCAATCCAATAGAGCATCTTTGGGATGTGGTGGAACGGGAGATTCGCATCATGGATGTGCAGCCGACAAATCTGCGGCAACTGTGTGATGCCATCATGTCAATATGGACCAAAATCTCTGAGGAATGCTTCCAGCACCTTGTTGAATCTATGCCACGAAGAATTGAGGCAGTTCTGAAGGCAAAAGGGGGTCCAACCCGTTACTAGCATGGTGTACCTAATAAAGTGGCCGGTGAGTGTATATATATATATATATATATATATATATATATATATATATATATATATGTATATATATATATATATATATATATATATATCTATATAACTGAAGAAAAATCAGAGATCAAACATCAGATTCTTTTCAGCTCTGCATTAGAACTTTTTTCAGACCTAATGCATATATAATGTCTAGATATATAAAATCTCCTTTGTCTTTCATTTTTAGTGCTACTCCTCTTTTTATATTTTCGTTTCAGGGTCCCAGGACATGCACCTTGTTTCTCATTTTCCTCATATAGTGTTACTTCCTTTTTTATTAATCTGATCTCTTTTACTGCCATTAATTTACTGTCTAAGACTGGTACATACATTACTGGACCTGACAGATGAAAAAGTTTTTTTAATAGCGTGCTCTATAAATTGAAAGCTTAGCTTATGGAACTATTATGATATCATGGAAAACTGGTTTAAAGTTGTTAAGCTGAGATGATGTTTTACGTTCTTTCTCAATTATTATACCATTTTGTGTACTTATCTGTCTTCATTACTCACTTGGCAGTGCCAGGATTGTTCACTGTCAGAGCCAAAGTCTTTATAGGAGTAAGAATGTGTCTTGGCTTTTGTTTAAAGTAGTTAGTGAGAAGAGACTAATGTCTGTGCATGCATATATTTATAAGAAACTATCATATTCAACCAGACGACAGTCAACTGAAGGTGCTGGCGTAAAATGAATTGTAGTCCATGATCAGTAATGATGGCTACACACATGAGATAAAAGTCTGCAGATGGAGGATTAAATTACTGTACATGACATTCACAATGGCTGACAGCAGACTTAGCTACAGTATATCATTCCTGTTGGAACGTGGTTTAACTATGGTCAGACACAAATGCAATGGAATGGCAGGAATTCCAGGATTTGGTTGATTGTTCCTTATTTTGTGCAAATGCTGCAATTTTTTTTCAAAATTGGCCCCTGATTGCACAGTTTATTTATATATGTTAGTGCTTGAATTATTAAAATGAAGAATTATACCATTAGTTGGCAGCATCTTAACTCACGTTTAAGGGCAAATTCACATGGCTGAGTCTCAGCCGTGAAACTTGGCCCATTTGTTGGCCAGATTCTGGCCTGCACCTGATGCTGGTATAGGGACTCCCAGCAGTCTAGGTATCTATATTGCTAGAAGTCCCTCTCTCTCAAAAAAGTGCCATTAAATCCGATCAACACACAGACCAAGTCTCCAGGGGTGAACCTGCCTGTTTCGCCCGAGGCGGAAAGAAAGGAGGGGGCGGAGTGGAGCAAAGGGGGCGTGGCGGAGCGGCGTTAGCAGGCACGGAGAGGACCTGCTCTCTGCCTGAGCGTGAGGGGAGGCTGCTGGAGCAGCGCTGCTCCAGCGGCCTCCCCAATCCACTGCTCGGTGACACTAAGCCAGTCCAGGACAGCTTGTCCTGGACTGGCTTAGGAGGAAAAATGACGCCCTTCCCGGGGCCCTGGCATAGCACCGCCTGAAGCGGTCACTTCAGGTTGCCTCATGGGAGGTGCGGTGCTGCAGGTCTCACAGCCGAAACTCAGATGTGTGAATGTACCCTTAGGGCCCCTTCACACGGAGTAAACGCGCGTGTATTTTGGCAAAATACACGTGTAAAAATACACATGTAAAATGTCATTGAAGTCAATGGGAGTCTTATTTTTACACGTGTATTTTTACACGTGTATTTTGCCAAAATACACGTGCGTTTACTCCGTGTGAAGGGGCCCTTAGGCTGGTTTTCATTAACACTAGTAATAAACTGCTTAACTCATGACAGAAATCTCCTCAGTTGTTTGCATCATGTAGATCACATTGAAACCCTTTCTCAGAGATTGTTAAATGGACATATTTTTCATTCACTTATGCCTTTTTGCACTGCCATATAATCCAATTGTTAGGGCCCTTTGGGCTAGCAGACCAATTATTGCTAATTCTCATTGTAACACAGCTAGCTAGTATGACAGAAGTAAACTATCTACTTGTTGGAAATTGCCCCAAAATGTTTACTCACAACACCAATATTATACACAATTATACAGAGGGATACATTTTCTTATACGCACAGTAGACTTGTACCTGTAGGAAGGCTTAGACTGACCATAGGTGAGTAGGTGAGCTCCTAGTGTGCGCCTGAGCCAGGTTGGCCCACAACTCACTCTGACATGGTGTAGTACACTTGTACTTCATTCAGATACTAATATGTATCTCAACCAAGTTATGTGTCAGTATAATGTACTGGGTAGATTATTTAAGAAGCTACCCAGTTTATTTTATATGCTTTAGATAAAGTGGGTGGTTGAGATTAAATTCTGGCAGGTTGGGCCAACCGGTATTCTAACTCCTTGAGCCTCATCTTCTCAATCAGGCTGCAGGGGCATCAATAACCAATCATACTTCTATCACAGCTGCATGAGGCCTGCTACTATACATAACTCATGCAATAGAAAAAATATAGAAGGTGAAAAGGATGGTGATCTGGTGCCCGTAAAGGTAGAATACAAGACTCGAGATGAGAGCTCAAATGGTCAGCTGTAACTCTTACCCAGGCACCAACCTACAGCGTAGGGGGTGGTGTATCACAGTGAAAATAGAGAAAAACCGGGATAATGTAGTGTGCTGCTGATAATACGTAATTGTATAACCGAAATACAGCTTACAGTTAAAATATGTTTATTGGTTCCAATGGACGTTAAAAAGTATCTATCAAGTCTATCAAGTAGAGCACATCCAAACCCTCAACACCTCCCGCTGCCTCCAACTCCAGAACATCCATCAAATCGGCTCCTTCTTCACCCCCGAAGCTACAAAGATGCTAGTCCATGCCCTCATAATCTCCCACCTAGATTACCATAACAGCCTTCTCCACGGCCTCCCAGCGAATACTCTCGCCCCCCCTCCAGTCCGCCTTACACTGTGCTGCTCGCTTAGAGAGGCTTATTACACCTCTCCCCCTGTTCTTCATTAACTGCTCCCCTCTGCCAATCCCTTCACTGGCTACCCATTGCCCATTGCAAATAGAGTTCAAAGTACTAACGCTGACATACAAATCCTTCGACAACCTGTCCCCTGCATATATCTCCGACCTAACCTCCACTACCTACCCACACATAACCTCAGATCCTCCAAAGACTTCCTACTCCGCTCTACCCTTAGCCGCTCTTCAGACAACTGTCTCCAAGATTTCTCCCATGCATCCCCCATAGTCTGAAACTGCTTATCAAGACACATAAGACTGACCCCCACAACCACAAGCTTCAAGAAGGCCCTGAAGACTCACCTATTCAGGAAGGCCTACAACCTCCAATAACACTATCACCGCACTGCCATCTGTACAGTCTCCCCCTCACCTTCTGTCTCTATCCTTCTTCCCTCATAGACTGTAGGGAGGGAGGGCCCTCTATCCCATTGTGCCAGTCGGTCACTATTAATATTATATTTGTTTGTATATTTTGTGCCCAGTATGTAAAACCTCAGATGTAAAGCACCATGGAATTGATGGTGCTATATTAATAATAATAATAATAATAATAATAAAGAGCTCTCCATCTTCAGCATCTCCTGATTCTGCTACAGATCATTTCTGACAGTTGGTACCAGTTACTTCCTGATCTCTGCTTGTACAGTGTTGTGGCGTTGATGTCCCATAATTGGTGGTGATGCCTTAACAATTTTGGTCTGCTGTTCCACAGGTCATTCACAGTGTGGCAAATAGTGTAATACCCCGCACTCCAGATGCCACACTGCTATTATTTAGCATGCCCCAGTCCTCATATTAGAAATCCCCCACACATCACATCTTTTACAAACAACAAAAACATTATCACTCACTGTTAGATGTGTGTCCAGTAAATCCCCCAACGTGAAATATTGGTACAGAGGTTAATATGACTTAGCAAATAATAGAACTCATTGCCTGAAACCTAGAAAAATACTACTACTTGGTATTATTGAACCTGCTTTCAATCCTCCTCCACATTGTCACATTCACATGTGGTAACAGAAACCCCCCACTCTTGCCTATGCTGTTTTCTTGGAGTGGACTTCATCTGCTTCAACTTTTACAGCCCTATTGGAATACCCACCATGTACATCCTCCTTGTTTTACACACTCCCACCCCCCGTGTGTATTTTTCTTTTCTTTTTTCAGGTACCGTATTTTCGTATAAGACGACCCACAACTTTTTCAGTTAAAATATAGACTTTGGGATATACCTACCGTATAAGACTACCCTTCTTCTAACGCACATACAGTAAAAAGTAAAAAAAAAAACCTTCAGATTTGATTTCAATATGGTAAATTTTAATTCAAAAGTTTATGAGATGCAGGTACTTAGCAGGAAAAGGCTGGTTGGCATCAAACATATAAACAATAACATAGCAGTTACACATTGCTATTCATGTAAGTGGCCTTTCAAATAATATATCCACTGCTTGCTGGCAGCTGTCCACTTTGGCTTATAAATGGTGGTCCTGAGTGTGGGACACCCATCTATGATACCTATTATGCTGGGTTCACATATATCAATTGAGCCCAAACCATTCTTTTATGTGGGAGCAGGACATAACTGATGCCATTTTCATGCACTTTGTGCACAGGTTCGGCATCCATGGATGGAAAAAGACAACCACAACATGCTGTATTTTTCATTCTGATGTTAGGAGGCATTCAGGGACTAAACTAATGTGGTGGATGTCAGAAGTAATACTATAGAAAGAAATAGGATCAATTCTAATTTTAGATCTCACTCCTGCAGTGAAGCTATGCAAGAAGAGAAAAAGGGGCGGGCCAGACGGGGGAAGGAGGTGTGTTTTTCTCGGCACAGCTCTGCTCTCCTTTTGCCATCCCCCAGGCTTTCAGGACGCCTCCAGTAATAGGATACAAGGGCCAGAGGGATGCACTCTAAAAGTCCTGGAGACTAGACCCGGCGTATAAGACGAATCCCGACTTTGGAGAAAATGTTCAGGGGTTAAAAAGTCGTCTTATATGCCGGAAAATATGGTAATAATTGTTACTACCTCTCTTAGTGCAGTGGGACAGTTCTGACAACCCTGAGCCTCACCGCTAAGCCCCGCCCCTCCGCTAAGCCCCACCTCCTCCGCTAAGCCCCTCCCCTCCCCGGCGGGGGGGCGGCTTTCTCTCGTTCGCTTCGGGCGGCGAGAGGGGCAGGTTCACCCCTGCTCACCGCCATCAGATTTTGGTATAACACTCTTCAGTTTTATGCCCATTCTGGTCAGTGGGAGCTGCTCACTTTTCTTTTTCCGCTAGCTAACTGAGTATGCGGCTGGGTATTATAACTTTATTGCAAGAGTCTAAAAGCATGGCTATCGAGTAGTCATCTGCTTGTCACTGTGTAAGCAGGGAAGCATACAGCCTGTCATGCTTGCAAGTGGGTGAATGGACCCAGGGGCCTGCCATTGTTGGTCTTGTCCAGTGTGATCATTATCATCATCATCATTTTGAAATGAATAAAGGTCAGCTTTCTACCCTGGCTGTGACATCAAAGGCCACCTTTGCAATCAAAGCAGAGTCTTTCTCCTCCTCCTCCATGTCCAATCCTGACCCAGTTCTTCATCCTCCACCACTTCCTCTTGCATCAACCCAATTCGATGACTGTGACCAATTTTTTGCACAACATAAGCAGACACATCATCTTTCGTATATAGAGGAAACAAATATGTGGCACATGAAAGGAATTTGCGATGTACAATGGAAATTGTCATGAATTCATAAGTTTAGACCATTGTAAACTCAGTCTACGTTGCACAAGAAATGTACCATATTCATTGTTACACCCATGAAACAGGTGAGGGGGAGTGGAGGCAAGATCTTGCCCTAGTAAAGATAGAGACAGGAAACGATCCAAAGGAGGTAGATGGGCCCCACGTGGTATTGGAACTGGGCCTACATAATCTAGATGGAACTAGTACCTGACCTTGTTTTGCTTTTGGACTATGGCAGCTACCATTCAAAACATTGATCCAGTGGCTGTGAAAGCCATGTATTGTCATTGAACATACCTGTTGCTCCTTGTGTTGAGAGTGGTGTGCACCTTTCCCCACACTGAAATATCCAAGTAAAGGCCCACATTCTCTGACACATTCTCCATTGAGGTTGAGAGCATGCCCTCAATTGGCGAAACACAACGTAATCCACTAAGTGGTACAGAAATGACTGCATCGTCAACAACTTGGCCAGGTGTGAGTTAAGTTGCAGAACCACAAGGTGACTGTGCAAATATTGCAGGGACAGACATTCCCTTATGGATGACTGACATTGACGTAGAGGAGGAAGAGGAGTAGGAGAAACAATTGGTGTTGATGATGTTGATAATGACAGCCAGGTGCTAGGTATGGATGTAGCCTTTGCTACAACGGGTGAAGGGGTAGCACTGTCTTGCTCACTCACCCTGACAGGTCTACTGCCAATTGTATTTTTTCAAATATGATAGCGATGCCTTTTCATGTCAGTACAGAGAGATGTAGTTCCTACCTTTGTTCCTGCACAGCCACTACTAATTCCCTGCTTGCAAATCTTGCACATTGCCATGGATTTGTTGTTTGGCCATGTACAAAAAGAATACCCACATGGGTATTGATCTGCCACCACCCCATTCTGCAAGCTTCCCCTATGTCTGCCCCGGGCAGACTTTTTGGATGTTAGGGCTGCATATAGGCTAGAATCATTTCTATCACTACTGACACCATCCTCTTCCTCTAATATTACTTTGTCGATCTGACCCAGTACCCAGCTGATATTCGTAAAAGAATCATCATGGCAATGTCATCATGTCCCCTGTTTTTTTCTTACTCATCTTGCCATGGGATTCTTGCACACTCTCATAATTTCAACCTCCAGTTTTTCCCCTAGTGCCTGTACCAGCATGACTTCCAGTACTACACCCCCTGCCTCTACTACCTCCAAAATCACCAACATTCATGTCTTCCTCCTCTGCCTCCTCTACTTCCAAAAAATGATGACTGTTCTCATCCAACTCATCAAAAAGAGGGGAAAGACTAGGAGAAATATCTTTCTCATCAGGTGCCACATCACTACTAGGGATATGTGTACAAAAGGAGGAGGAACATATAGAAGTCTGACTCTTGAAATGAGTGAGCAAAGTAATCAAAAACTTCATCATCATTCTCAGGAAGTAGCACAGTCCAGATGATTTGTGTGCTGCTTATACTTACTACTGTCAACGCTACCAAAACCAGAAGTAATGTTGCTGTTGCCACTCATATTCTTATTGTTAATACTTGCACTAGTATTTCCTCCTCCTCCTAGTCTATATTCTATTGCCAAAGACCTAACAAACTTAGCTTACTGGCAATGAAAGGATGACCTGTCTAGTATGTGTGTAACAGTGAAATCTGTAGTCACACAACACAGTGAAGGAATTCACCCTATCCCCACTCCTACAATTTTCTGCTTTTCTAAAATTGATAAAACCTAACTATACTGTGCTCCATTAGTCCTCCTCCTATAATTCTATAGTTGATTTGCAATGTTGGTGTTGTTTTCCCACTAACATTAGCAGGAATTGCTTTGGATCATGCAGTGATCAGATAACACATCAGTCCCCTAGCTTGAGTATCATCACAAAATGGCTCTGTCCTCCTCTTCATTAAGGAATTTATTCATAACTCCAAAGTGAGAGATGCAGATACAGTATGCTTCAGAGAGAATGTGTGGCGTTTACACAAGAGTGGTCCTCAAATTGTAAAATATATTTCCTTGAATTGTAATAGAATAGTTGAAACAGTGGGTTGAACTCTCTTTTGGGCATGTCCGTTATTAGAGAGATTACCTCAAGAAACAAAGGATTAGGTTAATGTTAAATGTGTGTCCATTTTTCAGGTATGCCTATTGCTGATGGATGCCATGTTATAGCAATGGAAAGAGTGCCAACTGATGATACAACACATCAATTAATCCTACTGTGATCATTTGTCCCCCATACACTATAATGGTTATGCTTCTTAATAATATTTTTAATGGTGTAAATACAGTCCTATGAAAAAGTTTGGGCACCCCTATTAATCTTAATCATTTTTAGTTCTAAATATTTTGGTGTTTGCAACAGCCATTTCAGTTTGATATATCTAATAACTGATGGACACAGTAATATTTCAGGATTGAAATGAAGTTTATTGTACTAACAGAAAATGCGCAATATGCATTAAACCAAAATTTGACTGGTGCAAAAATATGGGCACCTCAACAGAAAAGTGACATTAATATTTAGTACATCCTCCTTTTGCAAAGATAACAGCCTCTAGTCGCTTCCTGTAGCTTTTAATCAGTTCCTGGATCCTGGATGAAGGTATTTTGGACCATTTCTTTCTACAAAACAATTCAAGTTCAGTTAAGTTTGATGGTCGCCGAACATGGACAGCCCGCTCTCAAATGATCTGAAAACAAAGATTGTTCAACATAGTTGTTCAGGGGAAGGATACAAAACGTTGTCTCAGAGATTTAACCTGTCAGTTTCCACTGTGAGGAACATAGTAAGGAAATGGAAGACCACAGGGACAGTTCTTGTTAAGCCCAGAAGTGGCAGGCCAAGAAAAATATCAGAAAGGCAGAGAAGAAGAATGGTGAGAACAGTCAAGGACAATCCACAGACCACCTCCAAAGAGCTGCAGCATCATCTTGCTGCAGATGGTGTCACTGTGCATCGGTCAACAATACGGCGCACTTTGCACAAGGAGAAGCTGTATGGGAGAGTGATGAGAAAGAAGCCGTTTCTGCACGTACGCCACAAATAGAGTTGCCTGAGGTATGAAAAAGCACATTTGGACAAGGCAGCTTCATTTTGGAAACAAAAATTGAGTTGTTTGGTTATAAAAAAAAGGCGTTATGCATGGCGTCCAAAAAGAAACAGCATTCCAAGAAAAACACATGCTACCCACTGTAAAATTTGGTGGAGGTTCCATCATGCTTTGGGGCTGTGTGGCCAATGCCGGCATCGGGAATCTTGTTAAAGTTGAGGGTCGCATGGATTCCACTCAGTATCAGCAGATTCTTGAGAATAATGTTCAAGAATCAGTGACGAAGTTGAAGTTACGCCGGGGATGGATATTTCAGCAAGACAATGATCCAAAACACTGCTCCAAATCCTCAGGCATTCATGCAGAGGAACAATTACAATGTTCTGGAATGGCCATCCCAGTCCCCAGACCTGAATATCATTGAACATCTGTGGGATGATTTGAAGCGGGCTGTCCATGCTCGGTGACCATCTAACTTAACTGAACTTGAATTGTTTGTCCAAAATACCTTTATCCAGGATCCAGGAACTGATTAAAAGCTACAGGAAGCGACTAGAGGCTGTTATCTTTGCAAAAGGAGGATGTACTAAATATTAATGTCACTTTTCTGTTGAGGTGCCCATACTTTTGCACAGGTCAAATTTTGGTTTAATGCATATTGCGCATTTTCTGTTAGTACAATAAACCTCATTTCAATCCTGAAATATTACTGTGTCCATCAGTTATTAGATATATCAAACTGAAATGGCTGTTGCAAATACCAAAATATTTAGAACTAAAAATGATTAAGATTAATAGGGGTGCCCAAACTTTTTCATAGGACTGTAAATATAACATTTCAGGTTATTACCCTTCATCAGGCAATTGTACATATGATGCGTAGACAAAAAATACAGCCCTTATTCTACACCAGAGACACCACTCTAAAGCATCCTCACAGACCACAATTGTGGTTACACAATTTGAAGTCACACCAGCCCTACCGCTCTGGATCTTACACCAACGGATCTACTCCCACGACCGGATGTTTGTAGTGTCTGAACTACATTATTAAGAAGCATAATTATTTTATGTGCGGTTCTGATTCCTTTATTCTACGTTATTTAGTGGGGAGGTGGTCAGCCCCTCACAGAAGTGCGCCCTTCATATCCAGATGATCTGTGTGCTGCCTATACTTACTCTGTGATTGTCCCCCTTACAATGCCATCATGGTGTTAGCGTGTCCCTTGTTTATATAGAGAGAACAACCAATAGGATCACTCTAATTTTAGAGATAAATCCAAATCAAGAGACTGCGCTGAACCTATAGTTACAATTACAACACTTTATTATAAACACTGTATCAATACACACGACGCTGATTACCAGCGTTTCGGGGTTACCACCCCTTTTTTCAAGTGATAAAAGGTATGAGCAAAGTTGAACCTTAAACACAAAAAAGAAGAAACACAAAAAATACAATCACTGAAAATGACAATAAAAAATATAAAAGCATATATGTATATATATAAAAGAACAAAAAAATAAATAGTTTAAAAAATACATTTTCCATATATTTTGCCCTCTAGCATCACAATTATTAACTGCTTTGAAAGTAGTAACCGCAATGTATATCATCTTTGTCATAACTCAAGAGATCTTCATAAATTCCACGTTAGTGGTGGTTTACCCTTGTTTATATAGAGCAGGAGTCCTTTATAATGGAGCTCCTGGGGAGATCGGGCCAGGCCATGGAGCGCACTTCACTTTACCTATTGGAGGGCACCGCTCCTGATGTCTGTGCGACCTGCGCTGCTTCCGGTATCCGCCTGTGTCCTCCTGCCACATCGCTTGTATGCGATGTAAGGAGCAAAGTTTTAGAGTAATGGAAAGCTTTTTGGGGATAGATTCATTATAACTCGTCATTTAACCATTTATTTTTCAGTTATTTCTATGTTTAGAAGGAGTAAATGAGTCCAGGGGGAGGTCCTAACAGTGATAGAGATAGCTGGTAATAACAGTTAGGACCGCCCACTGGACTCACTTACTTCTTCTAAGCATAGAAAGAACAGATTGATTTATTTATATATGCATGTAGGACACTAACATCAGAACTAGGCAGGTACTTATGTTGGAATATTTACACTTTGTAGGGACCTGGGGTTTTGGCAGTAATTTAGAGCAGAAGACAAGACGTCCAGCTGATATCTTGCAAAGGCAGATACAGAGCTTGTATTGTTTCAAAACAAAAGCTTCAGTTTGTCTCCCCAGAGAGCAGCACCTTTCTACACAAACAGAAAATCCTTATTTCAGGGAAACACAGCTCAAAAACCATATACTGAAGGAAAATGCTTCTATCTCACCCAAATCAGAGGTATTACTATCCTAAAATGACACGTCATAACGTCTTGATCAGTGGAGGCTCAGAAGCTGCTCAGAAAGAATTGTGGTTCAGTGGAGCTGTGTTGTGTTTCCAGCAACATGGATGAATGGGAATGCTGCTATACAAGGCGACTATGCGCAACTACTGATCATAATTTTAAAAGATATTCCTATTATGATATTTGAGGCTATACTGCTAAACATATACCATCACTTACCCTTTTCTGAACCGATAAGGGACATCCATTGATTGAAGTTTAGCACTTTTCTTAAGTCCTGAAGAAGACATTGTTAAAGTGTCGAAGTTTGTTGTTTGGCTCTCCTTGATTTCTCTTAAATTGGTATCTTTGCTAGGTTAGTGTCTTGAAATAGTTAACACTGTGGCATAGTGTGGTTAATGCTCTAAGTGTCAAGTTAAACTTTGTTACATCTGTACAGTTCTACACTGACACTTGAACACTTATTATAGGCTAAGGCCCCACATAGCAAGTTGCAGCCAAAAAGTGCTGCAGGAAAACCACGGTGGGAACACATTGTAATATTTCCTGCAGCGCTTATCGCATAAAGTCTGCAGAGTTTTACTCTACGGACTTTCTTCTACCATTACACCTCTATGGAAACCACCAGCATTTCTGTAGGTACAATTGACATGCTGCAATTTGCAAAAGTATTTTTAAAACCGCAGCATTTCTGTTGCAGATTATTTTCTGCGATGTGTGTATGGGATTAGCCATAATCCCATCTAATTTTCAGTTAATGCTAAATGCCGCGTTTTTTGCTGCGCTGTTTCCACTGCTGCAAAATCACAGTGTTTACATGATACCAGGTGGTTGGAGAGTTGGTAAGAAGCTAAGCTGATATACAGTATGTCTCCTAGTTTCCTGGCTCTTAGGTACATAAGGTGTCATTTATTCTCCAAATGCACCTTAAAGAGAACCTTTCATGTCCTTGGGCACACGTGGTTTTATATGTGTCCCAGTGGTGGAGATATCGGTGCCATTTATTTCAACACCGATACTGCCTCAGCGGGGCGATCCCCAAAGCTCAGCATCATCACTGTGAATAACACCCCCTCTGACTGTACTCTACCATAGCCTTTTACTGTCGGGGGGGGGGGGGGGGCATTCCTCACAGCCCATTGATGATTCTAAGCTCTGAGCAACACCCTTCTGACAATGGGGAGATATCAGTGCCAAAATTAAAAATTAATGGCACCAATATCTCCAGCATCGAGCACATACCGGGAAAGCCCATAGTATGCTGAATTCAGCGTACTGACGGCTTTCTAGCGATATATAAAACCGCACATTCATGAGGACGTAAATGGTCCTCTTTAACAAATATTGTACTCTAACCCACAATATAGCTAATTTTATTATATTATATATCAGGGGTCCTCAAACTTTTTAAACAGTGGGCCGGAGGCAGAGCAGGTCGCACAGACATCGGGAGTGGTGCCCTCCAATAGGTAAAGTGAAGTGTGCTCCATGGCCTGGCCCGAGCTCCCCAGGAGCTTCATTATAAATGCACGCCTGCCGGCGTTGTCGGCGGGGCCAGACAGAAGTGCTTGGCGGGCCGTATGTGGCCCCTGGGCCGAAGTTTGAGGACCCCTGTTATATATAGACTATTCCCTATTGAAAAAATTGTTGACACTTTAAAGAAGTTAATGTAGATAATAACACTGATGATCTAGTGCTAGAATGTTTGCTATGGAGAACACCCCACTTTATGTTCTGTAGATATTTATACAACCTCATGCCTGTGGTAGCGTCACGCTGTACTGTTTGTTTTATTCTTATTACTTGGCAAATGTAGCTCAGTAATTAAAATAGTGATTCTTGGAATTGCTGTGGTTCTTTACAAGGAAATGATTGTTACATATTAGAATTTCTAAAGGCAGGACCATCAGTGTTTCATGCCATGTACTTGTGTATATATAGATCATTTACCTTGTTGGACTATTAACCACTCTTTTAGTGTATTTGGGTTTCTAAGAGCATAGGTCATATTGTAATATCGAATGCAAGTCAGTGATGGAAATATTTTGTTGCCATTTATGGCATTAGGGAAATAATATCTGCATCCAGTGCACTGACCTATTTTATCCTACAATATTGCATTTGCTTGAAAGATACAAATAGAAAAATAAATGCTATTTTTGGGGCACATCAGGATTTGTAAAACAGCCTGACACTGGGTTCACACCAGTGCTTTTATTACGATCAAGGATTCTGTTCGCCTCCCCAGATGAAAAAAGTGGAGAGAATGGGCTGCAAGCAGTGATTTTCTGTCCGCATTTTTCACCCTTTTCGGGCGGAAACCAAGCGAAAACCACATGGACTCCATTATAGTCTATGGGGTCTGTGGGTTTGCTAAGGTAACCGCTTTTTTTATGCAAATTAGATTAACGTTCGGGGGATTCCCAAGCAGACCTCCCGAACAGAAACCCGAACGAAGATATGAACCTACCTTGAGCATTGCTTATGAGTAGGCACTTTCTGTAGTGGAAGTGAAGTTAAGACTTTTTAACAGTTGTCATTGTGCTTTGTCACCATTTGCTAAAGACAATAATTTACATGATAGGAATGGCATCCTACTACAAACTGTGAGCATGAATTATGTGGTTTGCGGCTACTACTTAGAAATTAGAATAAATTTTTGCTCCTCTTTGACTTCCATATCTTGTTTAATCAAGTTTGTCTGAATAGCTACATTTTCTAAGCAAAAGTAGGGGTACATAGAGCTCATTGAACTTCATGTTATGTTATTACTATACAAGGGAACTGATAAGCTCTTCAGATGGCAATTGTGAATTACATGTTCCCATGTGTGGGCCAACAGTCCCAGCCACCACAAAATATGAAGCAGGTCCTATTCCTCTCCTTATTTGAGGCCGTGCTTCCACGGCTCCTATTCATTGATCGAATGGAGATGCAGAAGCACAGTCAGTGCATGGGCGGGACGTGGATGACATCCAGAAGTGTGCAACTTGCCTTAGTCACCTATAAGCCCTTCTCTACATCTGCCGTACTATTACAGCGGATCCAGGTCTTTAAAGATGGTAGCCCCTCTGCTGCAGAGTGGTCACTGTAGCTGGTGCAGGCAAAATCATAAGAACCATCCCATTTCCTGGAGAGCAGGAAGCTTATAATGAAGGCTCTTAGGGAGAGTTCACACGGAGTAACGTGCCGCGTGATGTGGCACGTAGACACTGCGTGAGCTTTTGAGGGCCGTTCACGCTCCCACGTATACGCTGCGTTAAAATCACGGCCGCAAAATAACGCGGCATATACGAGACTAACTCCCATTGAAATCAATGGGAGCGTATACGGCGCTCAAAATCTCACACAGTGTATACGTGCCAGGTCACGCGGCACGTTACTCCGTATAAATGCACCCTTAGGCTGCATTCACACTGAGTAACGCTGGCGTTTTTTGTGCTTATTTTTACACATAGCGCGGCGTTAACGCGGCGCTATGTGCAAAAATAAGCACAAAAAACGCCAGCGTTACTCAGTGTGAATGAGTCTTAGAGGGGTATATTCTGGCCTGGAGGGGTATAGTTTGGCGCCTAGGATATTTTACACCTCGGGTATAGTGTGGCCTAGGACAGTTTATCCCTGGGATATAATTTGGCCTAGGTCAAACTATACCCGGCTTAATCTGGGCGGGGTTAATTTGACCTGTTACTCCGGAACTTTTTTCTAGCTTTAAAGTGCATTATAGAGAATATTACATGGTACCGTAACAAAATAAGTGCTCTGTGAATAGAAAAATTTGGGTTATAGGATTGGAAGGCGGGGAGTCAAAAAAAAAATGAAAGAATGCCTGAGGCAAATTTGAAAAGCAGTATGAAATGTAGCTAAATATATTCTAACCAATGCTATTGTCACATTCTCTACCATTTCAGCTCCCGACACTCCAGTGATTCCTGACAGTTTCTGACTAGTTTACTGCAGCAGTGATGCCGCTATACATTCATGTGACCTCTGTAGATAGTCACTGGCCTCAGCAGCGATCCTTGAAGGTACAGCACGAGGTCAGTGACTGGCAGCAGTAGTCACATGGATGTACATGACATCATCAGCACAATAAAACAAGAAGCTTGGCGGAGGTCACTGGAGTGTTGACCACTTGAGTGGAGGAGGATTTCATTACATTTCCTACTGTCAGCCCTAAGTTTTTAAACTCCCAGAAAACTTTAATGCAAAACTTCTTTTCAGTAAGTTCCCAAGCTTCTCCAAGTGTTGTCTGGAGCCAGGAGTCATAAGAAGGGCTTATCACAAAAGAACAACACGTGTTGTTGAAATGTGACGCGACACCAGGAAATCCTTTGACAAATAGTATACCCTATTTAATATCATCCAGCGACGCTGTTGATATTAGAAGTTTGTATGTCAAATACAATAATTAAAATCACATTACTGAGTGTAAATCATTACATTTATTTCTATTAAGAATCCATCATGTGCCCTCAATTGGCTCCAAAATCTATACTTGTTGCAGAGATTGTCAGGATAATTCCCTCTTCATCTCTCTAATGGACCTATGAATGAGCTTTGTATTTATAGAACACAGAAGAGGTGAACATGTGACAAATCAATACTGTTAAATAGCAAAGCTCTGAGACTGATTTCATTAGAGCGGCTCGAAATCTCTCCCTACATAGGACTGCGTCCTTTCCCTAACAATAGCAGAAAGCTTTTATCTATTATCATACAAGAGTGTGCACAAATGGATGATATTGTTATGGCAGAGCAGATTATGTGCTTCAAAGTCCAATAACATTTCATTTATATGAATGCCCTTTATTACTAGGAAAAAACAATCTCTCCTCCAAAAGAAAATGTTCCGGGGGTCTTCCCCACACATAATAACAACTGTGATCTGTGTAAGTTTTGCAGGTTTCTGCCACATGGGGTCCCATCCTTATAGACGCTAATCTATTATATTATGTATATAGTGGCTATTCAAATGATCTTATTAAGGCATCTATTTATCGTCTACTGTAATTGTTAACACATTAAGATACCAAGTCCCAAAAACAAAAAACTTCCATAAAAAAATGAAACAATCTTACCATATGGGTTTTCTAATGGGATACAGAAGTGGAGCTGACTATTTAAAATTGGAGCCACTGGAGGTGTGTGGGAGGGATATCAGCCCTGTAACTACGCCTAACAAAGGTGGTCCCACAACTGGTCCTATTAAGCCCTATTTAATTCTCCATTTCATGCCCCGATAGTGGGTGCTCTTCAGGGGATTTGTTAGAGATAAGAAACACTGACAGACTTGATAGTCTTGGCTGTATACATCTCAAACCCAGTGTCAGGGGGATCTCTGAGTAGTCTAGGCTGAAGCCCACATTGCAGGAATGCAGCTTTTTATCTTTCAGTTTTTGTTGCCAAAATTAACCCTTTCTCGACATCCGCCGTACTATTACGGCACATGCCAGGTGTGTAACTATGGCGACCACCCAGGAGCCAGGCGGCTGCTATAGCCGCTGGGTGTCTACTGATCGGAGACATTAATTCGGTGTCTACCAATCGGAGACATTAATTCTTCCGGCGCCGCGGTCAAAGGCGCCAGAGGCGCCATTTTCCTGGCGGCGCATGGGCGCCTCCATTTTGCCGGTGATCGCCGGCACCTGGAGAATGTCACGTTTCCATGACAGCCGGGAGTCTCATATGAACCGAATTTCAAAAACACTATTTATATAAAGTGGAGGACACCTGATTTAGTCAGCCAATTCTTTTTTCCGATTTTTTTTCGATGCCTATGTTTTCCTACCTCCTATCCCACCTCCCCTGCAGTTATTGGTGCAAAAAAAGCGCCAAGGAAGGTGGCAGGGGATACGAATTTTTAGTGCATTTGCCACGTGGTATTCGATTGGAATTGAATACCTTGAACAGCCTGATATTGGATCGAATACCAATTCAATCGAACGCCGTTCACTCATCTCTATTCTTTACCTATATGGGTTCTTAGCCTAGATGTGTTTTCTTATTTCAACTAATATGGAAGTATACTACATCTACCTTCACAAAACTGACAGTGATCTTGGGACTTATTTTTAAACATAGGTTTTTGGGATTTGTGCATTCTTTTCTTTTTTTTTAATTGTGTCATGTATAAATAAAGAATATGAATAGAAAAAAGTATTCTAGCCCATTCCATGCAGTTCTACATATGCATTCACCTTTGGTTTGGAAGGACTTGGAAATGCTTTTAGACTGTAAGTGAACCTCCATTAAAGATTCAGTATATTGCTTTGTACTGTAAGTATTCTCTGCAACATGTTTATTTTTAAAGGATGGGAATTATATTATATATATATACTAGGGATGCAGCTTTTAATAGTCACTTTCATAATGCTCATACTTACGCTAGTGTATTTATGGCTGCATCATATGAATAATGGAAGAGGTACATTTCTCATTTTATTTATACTTGATACTCTTTTAATTCTAAAGTCTTATTCACTGCAAGGTCTAACGTGACTTCAGGTCATCTGAACTTAGTCATAGTCAGTGTAGAGTAGAAGATTGGCGACACTCGAAATTTGCACATTGGTTTATAATGAGTTTTCTAACTATCTGAGGCTCAGCCTTACCACAGATGTTTGTCATCCTACACCCACAAATCACTGTTATACTCTGGGGCCTCTTCAGGTCCCAGAGAATAATAAGTGGAGACCCAGGAAAGGAGTGGAAATAAAAGTTATTGTTATGACCCGGTCTTTGCGGTCTCAGCCTGTTAGGTTCAAGTGCAGAATGTCTGAACGTCATTCGGCACGTGAATCATCTGACACGCTGCAGGGGAATGTTCACACTGGGCATGCAATTTCTTCAGTAGGATTTGTGCATGGATCACGTGATGAATTGCATCATGGGTCAGTGTCTTAGTGTGTCTTTGCCTCTGAAGGGGTTACATCCTCTGCAGTGCTGAGTACTCATTACAGGCTGTGGGCAGTTCTGAGTGCTGCTTCCAATCTCCTCTCTGGTCGCTCCTGCTCTTGACTATTTAGTTCTGCTTTGCATGCTGTCAGATGCCAGTCTTAAACTAAACTTCAGTTTCCTGTGTTCTTGAAATGATCTGTCTGCATGAAATTGCTTCATTCATCTGTGTCTGAGTCCTGGCCCATTCAGTTTTCCTTGCCTCCTGTTCATACCATCAGGATTTTTGATATGTATTGAGCTTATTGTTCCAATAATAATTGTTCCGGGTGAGGTGAAGCCTAGTCTTTTACTGCTTGGAAGTTTGGACCTTTTGTAGGGGTTTGGATTTGTGATACTAAGTTCTGTATTTCCTATTTCTGTGTTTCACATTTATTTTCTCCTCTATACTTTGTGCTCCCTCATATTCACCGTTAGTCCATTTGGACTCCTGTGGGGGCTTTCTCTGTATCTGCCTCTCCTTTATAAATGTGAAACTAGTCAGGTTTTAGTCTTCTCTTGTAGGGAAGTTGTTTCTCCTGCTGTGTTCGTGTCCACTCAGGTTATTTAGTTAGGCCCACAGCTACTTCTAGCGTGCAAGGCAGGGATTAGGAGTGTCACACACTAGTTATTCCAAACTGCTCATACTCCTGAGTTTGATTATTCTTTTGTGTTTTTCTTAAACTTAACTGAGAAGTTATCCGTCAGGGGCCCGTCCATGGTCAGAGATCCCCAGGTCATAATAGTTATAATTAGAGATGAGCGAACAGTAAAATGTTCGAGGTTCGATATTCGTTTCGAGTAGTCCCTCAATATTCAACTACTCGAATCGAATATCGAACCCTATTATAGTCTATGGGGGGGAAATGCTCGTTTCAGGGGTAGGCAATATTCGATCAAATTATACTTACCAAGTCCATGAGTAAGGGTCGGGCTGGATCCTCCGAGAAGTCTTCTCCGTGCAGCGTCCTCACGGCGTCTTCCGGCTCTTCATTCACTCTGCCAGGCATCGGGCCTGGGCATAGCCGACTGCACATGCCCGCACTACAAGAGGACATGCGCAGTTGGCTCTGCCCAGGCCTGATGCCTGGCAGAGTGAATGAAGAGCCGGAAGACGCCGCGGGGAAGCTGCACGGAGAAGACTTCTAAAGGTAGGAGAAGAACCAGCGTTGATTGGCCGACTGTATAGCATTCGGCCAATCAATGCTAGTTCTGCATCAAACTTTTACATTCGAACAGCGAGTGGTACTCGATCGAGTACGAGTATTTTGAATACCGTAGTACTCGATCAAATACCTACTCGATCGAGTACTACTCGCTCATCTCTAGTTATAATTACATACCGTCACATCTACTAGGCTCTCTCATGGCATCTGGTGCTTCATTGCAGTACTCTTCCAACCTCCTGGGTGATGCCATAGGCCCCAAGGGATCACAAAGTCTTGTGATTGGGCCTCAGTGCTCATGATGGTTGCGAAGTCATCATGACACTTGTGTCAAAGCATCATGACATCAGCACTCCTCACATAACAGCAGTTCCCATTAGTATTTATTTAGCTTTCGTGTTACTGTGTGATCATGGAGTCAACTGTGCTTATATTAGAATTAAGAATACAGTGGTTATGCCTCTGTAAGAATCCATGCATACAATGTGTATGTAGTTATTACCCATACTTGCATACCTGCTTATCTTTGCTTTCTGCTTTTCAGCACTGAAAGACTTTAGACAGTGAGTACCACATTTTGAATAACATCGGCCAACTGGGTATCTTCTCTTATGACATGTGATTCATGATGCTGAAGCACGTATGAGTGTGAAGGGAGCATTATATAGACAGACCAGTGGTGTAACTACCACGGAGGCAACAGCCACAGGGCCCGGGACATTAGGGGGCCCGGTGACAGCTGCTACCGCTGCGTTTTTTTCTTTTTTCTTAATAGGCCATTACCGGCTGGACTCCAGCCGGTAACAGGCCCTATTTACTTACTGATCCTGGCTGGGCTCGGTAAGTGACACCGCAGGCCCCGCAAAGACTATTATTATACTCGGGGGTCTTTGCAGACTCCCGAGTATAATGATCGACGGCCCGGGAGAGGTAAGAAACATAAAAAACTGTGTTACTTAACTCTCCAGGCTCCTGGCAGGCTTCGGCCTAGTTGTCTGATGTCTCTGACGTCCCATGACCCTGGCCTGCTTCCCGGGTCATGTGACGTCCGACGTCTTTGAAGAAGGATGACAGCAGAGGCCGACAGTGTAGGAGTCCGGGACAAATAAATAACAGTAGTTTTTTATGTTTTTATTCCCCGGGTATCCGATTATTATACTCTGGAGTCTGAAAAGACCCCAGAGTATAATTGTTTATGGGTGTCTACAGTGGAGCATAATACTGTGTGCAGGGGCAACTATGGGGGATAATGCTGTGTGCAGGGGCCACTATGGGGCATATTACTGTGTGCAGGGGCCACTAAGGGACATAATACTGTGTGCAGGGGCCACTAAGGGACATAATACTGTGTGCAGGGGCCACTAAAGGACATAATACTGTGTGCAGGGGCCACTATGGGGCATAATACTGTGTGCAGGGGCCACTATGGGGCATAATACTGTGTGCAGGGGCCACTAAGGGACATAATACTGTGTGCAGGGGCCACTAAGGGACATAATAGAGCGCGCAGGAATGCGGAGGAGGGGGTTAGTCGAGGTGTTCGGTGTCGGTCGGGGGGGGGGGGGGCTTGTCAAAAGTTCGCCATGGGGCCCCGCCATTACTAGTTACGCCACCGAGACAGACCCTACGTAGAGATTGTAAAGGGTTGTTTGTTCAGTGCTATATCAGCTTTATATATTTATAGGGCTTTGCTAGCTTTTTAAAAAATCACGGGCACAAGTCTCAAAAGATACCTTTTGTTGTGCACTGCAGTACTCTGTTCCTGAATATGATTGCTTTTTTTAAATTAAATTAAGCACTGTTAGGCAATGTCTGTCCCACATAAGACCCTTCCCCAAATAACAAATAGTGCCTGTGTTATAAATTATAAAAGCATATTGTTGTGCATATAACACCTCTACACCATGGTCACATTTTACCGCCACATAAAACCTTCACACCATGACCACATACTTTATTATTGCCTCATAGTATTAAAATACATTCAATCCATGACCACATATTATAACCACATAGAGATGAAATAATACTCCTACCATGTCATGTCCACACAGTGATCATGAATAATCCGGCTTTATTTAATGACCCTGTGGTTAAATACTACAGAGGGTACACATGGACCTTCTGCACACTGGGACATAACAATTGCAGTTGTAGATGCTGAAACTGCAGCCTGTCTTGGAGTGGTAGGGAGCCAGCGGCTTGAGATGGACCAGGCCACGCAGAATAATGACAACAATTGGGGAAAACCTGATTCCCCTGACTGCTATCTACTATGCATAGATAATACACCTCCAGCAGCAGAGATAGGCATTCATCTCTGCTGCCTCAGGAGCTCATTAAGCCCATTAAAGGCAAGTAAAAATAAGGAACAGTTATACTCACCTCTTCTGAGATTCTGGCTGTCTCCAGCATCCTCTTCAGTCCCAGGGGTCAACCTGCCCTTTTCGCCGCTCGAGGCAGACGACAGAAAGCCGCCTTTCCCCCCCCCGGAGGAGGGAACGTGGCAGAGCGAGAGGCGGGGCGAAGCGAATGGGCGGGCGAAGCGAAGGGGGCGGGGATTAGCGGCATTCGCAGGCAGAGAGCAGGCAGGGAGAGGACCTGCTCTCTGCCTGAGCGTGAGGGGAGGCCGCTGGAGCAGCGCTGCTCCAGCGGCCTCCCCAATCCACCGCTCGGTGCTAAGCCAGTCCAGGACAGCTTGTCCTGGACTGGCTTAGGTAAGCAAAAATGCCGCCTCATGGGAGGTGCGGTGCTGTTCAGTCCTCTCCTGGCCTCTGGTTGACCCGCTTTTATTCATATGCTAATTATCCAGGAATGAGCACCAGAAGTCTCAGCGAGCACTCTGCAATGTGTGTGAAAGCAGGGAGATGAGTCATCATCAGCAGCAGCCTCCCTGCTCTCATACACATAGCAGATGGTGCTCACTGAGACTTCTGGTGCTCGTTCCTGACTAATTAGCGTAAATTAAAGCGGGCTCATTGAAAAATGACTGATGGGATTAACATACAAAAGGTTGGTGTGGAATAGCCTTTCTAAAGGCTATGCAAGTATATGTTTAGTTAAGAATGAGTTTTCCCAATGATAGAGCCTCTTTAACACTGATGCAGATCTTTTTAAAAGGGAAGTTCTTAAGGACACACATTGTGTGGTGTTGGAAGAGATGAAGATGTGTCATAAAAAAATAATCCAGAAGCTTCTCCAAACCAGGATCTCAAGTCTATAAATAACATTCCTACAGTATGTAACATCAGTATGTAACATCTTAGTGGGAAAAGCTTTGTGGGAGCTCTAGAAGGGAGTCTATACCCTTGCCACTTTGTTTTTTTGCTTGTATTATTTTTTTGTGTATTAATCCCCATTAAATAGAAAGTGATCCATGCTTAGCAACGTGATGTAGTATACATTTTGCGCCATATATTCCCTGATTGAGCAACTGTTTAAGAGGGCTTACAAAATGTAAGCAGGTTGCACATTTGGAAGTCGAGATCCTGGATCTAAATGAGGAAATTGCAACACTAAGATCAACTGATAAGTTGGATAGAGGTTTGCTCCCAGAGCAAGCGAACTGAATTACCCAAAATTGATGCTGGCCAGAGAAACCGCACTGAACCGATAGCTGGGAGAAGATGGCTAGGTTTGTTAAAAGTCAGGAGGTTATCTAGGTTATAGTGACCACAACATACATTTTCATGTGCACTTTCATGTTTTTGTATCCCCTCTACTTAACACTTATTAAAGGGCTTATCTGGTTTCGAACATACATGGCCTATCTGACACTAGCTAACCCCTTCCAACTACAAGCATTTTCCGATTTTCGTTTTTGATCCCCCCCCTTCCAAAGCCCATAACTTCTTTAATTTTCCACTCTTAGAGCCATACAAGGTCTTAATGTTTGCCCCTTTAAAATTGTTAGCCCCTAAAATGGTGGTTCCAGAACCATCACTCTCATTGTGTTGGATTGATGCAGTGGATTGGACTGACCATTGACCTTGATTGTGATTGGGAAATTGATAACATTTTGGCATCAAGTCCTGGGGGTAACTTTTATTTAGAGGACCGCAAAGGTAGAGAATTGGCTGCAACTACTACTACCGGTAATGGTCCTTTAATATCTGACTCTACATTACCTCTACAGGGTTCTGATCAGGTGTTAATAGTCCAAACAACAAGCTCCAGTACTTCAGATGTAGATCAGAAACCACTTTCCCTTCCGACACCAGGTTTAACCAAGCTTCATCATCATCATCATCATCCTGCTGAGATGGAGCCACTAAAGGAAACCTTGCCTTCCAAGGCATGTTCTGGAGCTGTGACTGTGACTGAGACAAATCTAAACACAGAGTCCTTTGGAACTGAACAAAATTCACCAGCAGTGTTTTTGGCCCTTAGGGTGAGTTGAGCCTTGCATCAGCACGTGTCCCGTAACATCAGGCAGGTCCTAAATTCTGCACTAAATTGCACAAAGTTCCACTTCACCACCAACGTGTGGACAAGTGTATGTGGCCAGGGACACTACATCTCAATCACGGCACACTGGATGAATGTAGTTGAGGCTGGGACCATGTCGCAAACTGTGGCGGCCTGCCTTTCTCCCCGCTCAATATTCCTGGCAGGGGTGCTGAAACACCACCCTCCTCCTCCGACATAAAATCGACCCCAGCTACGAGCCGAAAACGCTGCAACACTGGTGTGGGGAGACATCAGCAGGCTGTGCTGAAGCTCATCAGCTTGAGGGACAGACAGCACACTGCCTCCAAGGTGAGGGATGCCATCTGGATGATATGGCAATGTGTTTTTCCCCGCTGCACCTGGGGCCAGGCATTTTTGTCGTGTGTGATAATGAACCAAACCTGGTAGCGGCACTCGAACTTGCCAGGCTCCAACATGGTCCATTCCTGGCCCACGTTTTCAAATTATTGGTGCAACGGTTTTTAAAAACGTATCACAATTAACATGAGCTTCTGGTTAAAGTGCAGCGCTTGTGTGCCCACTTTGGCAAGTCTATCCCATCCGCCCCTTTTTGCCTGCACCATCTTGCGCCTCTTCCCAGCCACTCCCCATCTCCCAGGCATTTCATTGCAGGCAGAAGCACAGCGCAAGCCACCCACATGCCCAAGCCTTCAACGGCCTCATCTAAAAATTGCTGGCCCTGGAGATGTTGGCGTTTATGCTTCTGGATACTCAGGCCTTCCGTCACCAGATGGCAGTTGTGGCACCTCCTTATGCTGGGCCTAGCCGTTACTACTTCTCTTGGTGTGCCTGCACGTGTCCCATAACATCAGTCGGGCCCAGAGTTCCGCGCTTTGCTGCAAGGTCCACTTGACCACCGACGTATCGACAAGCGCCTGCGGTCAGGGATACTGCTTCTCTTTAATGTCAGGCCGGGTAAATGTAGTGGAGTCTGGGCTCAGGGTGCAAACTGGGTGACCTATCTCCTCTCCCAGCCCAAAATTCATGGCAGGGTTTCTCTGAAAGCCTACTCCTGCGCTGCAACCTCAACCCCAGCTACGAGCTGGAAACGCTGTAACACTGGCGTGGGGAGATGTCATCAGGCCATGCTGAAGCTCATCAGCTTGGGGGACAGACAGCACCTCCGAGGTGAGAGATGCCATCCTGGATGATATGGCAATATGGTTTTCCCCACTGCACCTGGGCCCAGGTATGTTTGCGTATGTGATAATAGCCGGAACCTGGTAGCAGATCTGGAGCTTGCCAGACTCAAACACGGTCCACACATGGCCCATGTTTTCAACTTGTTGGCGCAAAGGTTCTTTGAAACCTACACCATTGTGCCTGATATACTGGTCAAAGTGCGGCCATTTTCGTAAGTGAAAAGTAGCCTCTGCTAGGCTGAAAACTTTCAGAGCACACTCCTGTCATCTTCGCACCGTTCGCTGGTGGAGGAAGACGAGGGGGATAAGTGGCATTTCATGTCACTGTCCCACACGAGGCTTGAGGGTGAAGTTCAGTGCATTCCATTGCTTCAGCACAGATGGTGTGAAGGGGATTGGAAAATGGAGGAAATGGAGAGTGACCCTTACAGTTGCGGGCAGCAAAGTCATGCCAAGTAACACACTGGCACACATGGCTGACTTCATGTTGGGTTGCTTTTCAAGATACAAAGGCATAGTTCACATCATGGAGAACAAACAATACTGGAATGAACAAAAAATTGGATTGAGTTTATATAGCTTCACTGAATTGCTGTGTATCCCAGGTAGGTTTTGGGGGGTACAGCATTAAAAAATTGGATTGAGCTTATATAGCATGACTGAATTGCTGTGTATAACACTTAGCTTTTGGGGGGTAGACCCTTAAAAATTGGATTGAGCTGATATAGCCTGATTGAATTGCTGTGTATACCACTTAGCTTTGGGGGGTACAACATTAAAAACAGGTTTGACCATACATGGCCTGACTGAACGGCTGTCTCCCACTTAGCATTGGGGTACAGTGGAGGAAAGCTGGATGTTGCGTATACGGACTGAATGAATTGCTGTGTATACCACTTAGCTATGGGGGGTACAGCATTAAAAACAGGTTTGACCATACATGGCCTGACTGAATTGCTGTGTCTCCCACTTAGCTTTGGGGGGTACAGCATTAAAAAACTGGATTGAGCTTTTATAGCGTGACTGAATTGCTGTGTTTCACCCATAGCTTTTGGGGGGTAGACCCTTAAAAATTGGATTGAGAGTACTTAGCCTGACTGAATTTCTGTGTATCCCACCTAGGTTTTGGCGTTACACACCATGAAAAACTGGATTGAGCGTACATAGCCTGACTGAATTTCTGTGTATCCCACCTAGGTTTTGGGGGTACACACTGTGGATATCTTGATTGAGCGTACATAGCCTGACTGAATTTCTGTGTATCCCACCTAGGTTTTGGGGGTACACACCGTGGATATCTGGATTAAGCGTACATAGCCTGACTGAATTTCTGTGTATCCAACTTAGGTTTTGGGGGTACACACCGTGGATATCTGTATTGAGCATACATAGCCTGACTGAATTTCTGTGTATCCCACTTAGGTTTTGGGGGTACACATTGTGGATATCTGGATTGAGCGTACTTAGCCTGACTGAATTTCTGTGTATCCCACCTAGGTTTTGGGGGTACACACTGTGGATATCTGATTGAACGTACATAGCCTGACTGAATTTCTGTGTATCCCACCTAGGTTTTGGGGGTACACACCGTGGATATCTGGATTGAGCGTACATAGCCTGACTGAATTTCTGTGTATCCAACTTAGGTTTTGGGGGTACACACCGTGGATATCTGGATTGAGCATACATAGCCTGACTGAATTTCTGTGTATCCCACTTAGGTTTTGGGGGTACACATTGTGGATATCTGGATTGAGCGTACTTAGCCTGACTGAATTTCTGTGTATCCCACCTAGGTTTTGGGGGTACACACTGTGGATATCTGATTGAGCGTACATAGCCTGACTGAATTTCTGTGTATCCCACCTAGGTTTTGGGGGTACACACCGTGGATATCTTGATTGAGCGTACATAGCCGGTCCTAATTGCTCTGTATCCCTGTTTTGGGGGGACACCGCCTGGAAAGCTGGGTTGAGCGTATATCGCTGGACTGAATTGCTCTGTATCCCTGTTAGGTGTTTGGGGGGACACTGCCTGCAAAGCTGGGTTGAGCGTATATCGCTGCACTGAATTGATCTGTATCCCACTTTGGTGTTTGAGGGGACACACCATGCAAAGCTGGATTGCAAACAAATCAATTGCAAACGAATACCTCGAACGGCCTGATATTCAATTGAATACCTATTCGATCGAACGGCATTCGCTCATCTCTAGACACCAGGCCCGGAGCTTGCTCTGGGTGCCGGTAATCCCAGGGAAAATGACAGCGCTCACACGCCGCCAGTACAATGGTGCCTCGGTCAGCTTTGAAACAGCTTTGGGGTAAGAATGCTCACTATACCCCTTGATAAATTCAATTTCTTGGCGGGTCTAGTTTCCAAAATGAGGTCACTTCTTGGGGGTTTGTACTGTTCTGATACTTCAGGAGCTCTGCAAATACATGGTACCTGTAAATGATTACAATAAAATCTGCCCTCCAAAATCCCAATAGCTCTCCTTCCCTTTTGTGTCTTGCTGTGCACCCATTGATCAGTTTACAGCCACATGTGGGATCATTTTATGCTTGAGAGAAATTGAATTACAGACTTCTTTAGTCTCCTTGTGAATGTGTAAATTCTAGGGTTAAATAAATATATTAGCGACACTGAAGTGTAAATTTCACCTCCATTTTGTTTTAATTCCTCTGAAATGCTGAAAGGGTTAAGAAACCTTTTGAATTATTTCAGTAGTGCAGTTTGGAAAATGGGTTTCTATTACAGAGGCCTTTCAAAACTCCCTTCAAAACTGAACTGGTTCCTTAAAAATTAGTTTCAGAAATGTTCTTGAAATTATGAAAAATTGACTTGTAAGCCTTATAATATGTGGAAAAAAAAAATACAGTGAAGCCAACATAAAGCAAAGATATGGTAAATTATATTTATGAATTAATCAGTAATTTGAGTTGCATGACTATATGAAAGGTATGCAATTTCAAAGTTTAAAAGCTGCATTTTTCCAAATTTCCTATTTCCTATAACTAAACACAAGACATATGAATCAAAATTTACCACTGTTATGAAATACTATGTGTCATCTCAGTATCACTTTGATAAGTTAAAGCATCTCATAATTATTATAACATTCAGTGTTACATGTCAGATTTGAAAAAAGAGGCTGTGTCCTCAAGGGGTTAACCTTTGTAGAATAACTTGGTACTCTCTGATACAAAAGATGAAAGGTCCAATTCCAAACCAGTGACCATCAGACATGCATTCACCAAAGCCCTATACATTTAGGTTTTGGCTGTGTTACAGTTTTGGGTCCATGCATTTTTCAGATTTATTTAGGTACTAAGATTTAGGATGTTTTTGACATGTTTTCCTTCCAACGTGATACTTCAAAATATCATCAATAGATGGTAAGATAGTGAGCCACTGAAATAAAAAAAAGGTCTAGTGGGGACTACTGCTTTTGTGTTATAGCTGTTTCCCAAAACCATCATCAGACTACTATCACCATCATTCATGTGTTCCTATTACTGAACCATCTTCTTACGAGTTACACTACACAACAAAAAAAAACTTTATATATCTTGGTATACAATAATCGATCTTAGTCAATTTGAACGTGCTGATTTCGAATATGCTAACCGTTTTTCTGTATCACCCTCCATTCTTGAAATATCCATGATCTTAAATTTTATATTTCAATTAATTACTTCAAAACATAAGAAATGTAATTTTTGCACAAAATCTTGTATTTTAAAAGTTATTGCTACATGAATTTTAAATGTAAACATGAATGTGGCTATAGCTACTGAAATTATATATAACATGCATAATTATATGATAAACAAAAATCCAGTTTGAAGTCTAATATCTGTAAAATATGTGCAAAAATTCGTTAAACATTTTCATGGTTTAAATTTCTTGGCTGTGGACTTCCGCTTATACTGGTCAGTTGTCAAATCATGCTGAAGCGTCCAACAGTAATCGGCCAACATCGCTGCACTCCACCAACCCTGATAGCGTGACTCTATCACTGAAATGTCCTGGTGGAGGCGCTCGCCATGTTCATCGCTGACTGCGCCTAGGTTTTCTAGAAAGGCCATTCCATACGTACCTTTTGTATGTAAATTGCCTCAGTGTGTTTTGAGTAAGTCCATTTTTATTTATATACTAATGAGCCTTCTCCGTGCACTCCGGAAGTCTCTTCGTGCACTGTCTCCTGTGTATATAGCACAGGTTGCTGCTCATGCTGACTCCTCCCTGCTCTCTTTGGGGCACACCTGGGTATACTGCACATATACAGAGATGTAGCAGAGCCAAGACGCAGGCGGATCATCGCCAGCAACAATTGCATGTGTATACGCGTGTTGTTGTTAGACGAAGTCGCGGGCAGATGCTAGTATATATATATATATATATATATATATATATATATATATATATATATATATATATACAGTGGCGGCCAAAAAAAACACACCATTTCACAAAATGTAATGATTGTAGTGAAAATGATTTCTTGTCTTTTTCCATTTCTCTCCTCTTCTCTCCTGGATGACAAGCATTTGGCAATTTTGAACATGGTGTCATATCACATCTTTCAGTCGATTTTATAGTACAGTAGGAGGTATACATATCATTTGTAGGGACTCAATTTATGCGCATCATATACATTTGACAAAATCCACTGGTGGCGCATTTTTTTTGGCTGCTACTGTATGTGTGTATATATATACAGTCCTATGAAAAAGTTTGGGCACCCCTATTAATCTTAATCATTTTTAGTTCTAAATATTTTGGTGTTTGCAACAGCCATTTCAGTTTGATATATCTAATAACTGATGGACACAGTAATATTTCAGGATTGAAATGAGGTTTATTGTACATCTGTGGGATGATTTGAAGCGGGCTGTCCATGCTCGGCGACCATCTAACTTAACTGAACTTGAATTGTTTGTCCAAAATACCTTTATCCAGGATCCAGGAACTGATTAAAAGCTACAGGAAGCGACTAGAGGCTGTTATTTTTGCAAAAGGAGGATCTACTAAATATTAATGTCACTTTTCTGTTGAGGTGCCCATACTTTTGCACCGGTCAAATTTTGGTTTAATGCATATTGTGCATTTTCTGTTAGTACAATAAACCTCATTTCAATCCTGAAATATTACTGTGTCCATCAGTTATTAGATATATCAAACTGAAATGGCTGTTGCAAATACCAAAATATTTAGAACTAAAAATGATTAAGATTAATAGGGGTGCCCAAACTTTTTCATAGGACTGTATATATATATATATATATATATATATATATATAGAGAGAGAGAGAGAGAGAGAGAGAGAGAGAGAGAGAGAGAGAGAGAGAGAGAGAGAATATATGTTTAGATATTATATTTCAGATTTGAAATCAGCATAAAAAACTGCATAAGAAATACTTAATGACATTTAAGATATCCACAGCGTGTCTTCCAGTGTTATCTATTAGGGGGCGGTCACACTACCGTTGGTGTTTACTCAGCAGTGTCCGTGGCTATTGTCCGTACATGATTTTAGCAACAGACACTAGTTGGTCCGTTTGCAATTTCCATTAATTTCAATGGGATTTTATCTTGTGTCCTTTAGTGTCTGTTTGTGTCCTTTAGTGTCTGTTTTTTCAAGCAGACAAAAAAATCCTATTTACAGGACTTTTCTGTTCATTTGAAAAAAATGGACAGTAAGTGTCCGTTTTTTGTAACATTGAGGTCTATGGGCAACGGACATATAACAGACAGTAACCGATAGCCATCAGTTACTGTCCGTTTGTGTCTGTTATTATAGATGTCCGTTTTTTGTTTTTTTTTTTAAACAGGCACCTTCTGAGTGGACACCAATGGTAGAGTGAACCATACCTTACTGAGTTCTCTTTTTTTTTTTGTATATTTTTTACAGCTTGGATTGTGATACATATTCCATAAATTCCTTTTTTTCTCTGCCTTGGCCCTACTGCTTGTTCTGGGGTTACCTGAGGATCAGGAATACCGTAAGTACCCAAGAAAAGGGATTTCTATAGGTGAAGTCCTGTTCTGTTCTCTTGTAACCAAATGACATTAGTCCTTACAAACATGATCCAAATAACTATGCACAAGATGTTTGATATACCCTGGCTGTGCACATTATTATATAACAAAGATGTCCAGGTTATTCCAGCATGCTCTTTATGAATATCACTATATGACGATGGTCTATATTAACTATGTATAAGAAGATTTATAAGTTAACCAAGCTGAAAATATGCAATAAAATAAAAGAGGATGCTCAGGTTCTGCCATGGCCTCCATATGTGGGGGAAAGATGCAAAACATACCATATTTCCATTCGTACTTGTCAGATATTATCTGCACAATGGGACTAATTTACTATTACTTGTGAAATAAATCTGATGAATATGTATATAGCACATCATACAGATGCTGAGGAAATGTTACATTACTCTGTATTGGGAACTGCAGAAAGTAAAGCAAAATTACCTCTGAAGAATGTGGCTTTAAAATGTTATATTCAGATTTTACTGCAGATTTTACCCTCTATCCTGGGCAATCTGAGGAGTAGAAGCTGAAAACCAGGCAAGATAAGGTACGCCCCAAAGCACTTTTCCTCTCATTTGCATATGTATAACAGTGTTTTACATGAAAATGGGGCTCCAAAGCTGAATAGCAGAGGCATATTTGGAAACTGTAGAATTACCTCTACAAGTAGGTAAAGACTGGAGGTTGTTTAGTTTAGAAAACCTGTAAGGCTGCATTCACACGGAGTTACGCCGGGCTTGTAAAAATCCTCATTCACAGCCGTACACGCGAGCGCTGAGGACGGCTCCCGAACACTTCCCATTCACTTCAATGGGAGCGCTCTTAACAGCGGCGTTACGAGCACTCCCATTGAAGTGAATGGGATGTGTTTGGGCGCCGTCCGCAGCGCTCGCGTGTACGGCTGTGAATGAGGATTTTTACAAGCCCGGCATAACTCCGTGTGCATGCAGCCTAATATACAATATTAGGGAATTCAATGTTGGTAGAGGGGAGCTATTTCATTTTGGAGATGTGACGTTGATCCAGGGATTTATTACGATATTTGAAGTTGGGAAGAGATTTTTTACTCTAACGTGTGGCAAATGGCATCTATATCATGAGGGATGTATCTACACTGGATCTACATGTTAGGAATTTAGCTTGGACTTGATGGTACTGTGCTTATTCAACCTTCTCTACAGTGGTGTAACTACCAGGTAGCAGATGCCACAGGGCCTGGAACCTGGGCCTGTGTTTTTTTTAATAGACCACTACCTGCTGGAGTAACTCCAGCAGGTAATGGGCCCTATTTATTTACCAATTCTCGCTTCTGCTCACAGCCACCTGTGCTTCCCCTTGTGCGGATGCGAGGGAAGCGGGGATTGGTAAGTGAGGCCACGCGCCCTGGAACCCCACAAACATTGCTAATATTATACTCAGGGGTTTTTTCATATCCCAGAGTATAACGATGTGAGGCCCAGGGGAGAAGAGGGAACATAAAAAACACTCCAGCAGGCTTTGAGTACATTTGGTGATGTCCTAGACATCACATGGATCGGGCCTGTGTCATTATACATCGCGGTGAAGGCCTGGCTCATGTAACGTCTGTATCAACATTGAAGATGGCCAAAATCAGCAGGGAGTGTGCCAGAGCCCAGGAGAGGTAAGTAACATTTATGTTTGTATCCTCCCCTGGAACGTCAATCATTATACTCTGTTGTCTGAAAAGACCCCACAGTAGAATAATTGTTGAAATTCCCTTTAGCCGTTACTGATTGGCCAACATAATGGCACACCAGGTGATTTATGTAAAATTACAAATAAAGGATTTATATATTTCCATTTCTATATTTTTTCCAGCCTAACCATTGCTGGTGTATTTCAGTGTGTAATCATTTATTTACCATTATACTTGGAAATTTGTCATACAGTATGCTGCACTTTAATAGATTTTGAATAAATGTGATATACATAAAGTCTTTGAGTATTTCTCATTTCTTCATGAAAAAGGGGAGATATTCTTTCCTACTGACAGTGGAAACTGCAGCAATAAAACACTCACAAGACGTTTATGGGACAGTCCTTAGTTTCTTCTGCTGTTGCATCTGGTTCCACTTATGACTCATACATCCCATATGTTGATACACAAGTCATTTACTGCTGCTTGATCCCCATAGCTTTATGTATATGTTCATGACAGCCAAGTCAACAAAAAAAATTCTCATCAAAGGGATTTAAAAAAAAATAATCTTAATTGCATTAAAATGACATTCATATTTAGGATTAAGATTTGAGAGCTGGAAGAACAAGTCATTATGTTTTCTCAAAGGCTGCTCAGTTGCATTACCCATTTGATCTTATTTTTAACTATTCCTATACATGTATAAAGGTATCAGAGCTAAAACTCGAGTCACACCACTCTTTAGGTGCCCTGTTGCTGTATACATTGAATATATCAACATATCCATACACTTTAATATCCAAGTATAATCCAAGGCAATGTTTTTTTTAACAGATATTTAACTGGGATCCTGCAGACCTAACTGTATTTAATAGTGCAAACAACTGTACACACTGTAATAGTATTACACACCCATGCCATAGAGAGGTACAACAATTTCCTGCCTTGTGTCAAGTATTGCTTGTCTCCCTCCCAGATTCCGCTTAAGTAAAAAAGTCCTGTAAGGAGGGCCTTTCTCGTGGCCAAGTTCAGTATAAAATTGGCGGGACACATTGGTGGGCCCTGTGCAAAGGTTTCATAAGTGGACCCCCCATCACCACCAGTTAGAAATACTTGAGCTGCACAAATTATGATGCCCCCTCAATGGCCCCTATTTAGTATAATGCCCCTTAGTGCTTCTCACACAGTATAATGCCTCCCCACTGGTGCCATACAATATAATGTCCATTCCAGGTTACCCCCACATTTTCATTTCCTCCTCCAGATTACCCCCCCCATATTCATGTCCCCACCCCCCTGGTTGCCTCCACAGTGTCCTGTGTCCCCACAAGTTGTTCCCACAATGTCATTTTGCCTTAAGGTTGCCCCCACAATGTCATTTTGCCTTAAGGTTGCCCCCAAAATGTCATGTCCTTCACAGATTGCTCTCACAGTATCACGTCTGCCACCCCCAGGTTGCTCCCATAGTGTCATGCTTCCCCATGTTTCCCTCACAGTTTTATGTCTCCATCAAGTTGTTCCCTCAGTGTCATGTTCCCTCCACAGGTTGCCCCCATATTTTCATGTCCCCCTCCCGGTTACCCACCCAGATTCATGTTCCCCCACCCCCTAGTTGCCCCACAATGTCATGTTTCCCCCACAAGTTGACCCCACAGTATCATGTTCCCCCATCCCTCAGTTTTTCACCACAGTATCATGTCCCCCCACCCTTCAGGTTGCCCCTACAGTTTAATGTTCCCCAATGAGAAAAACAAGCCTTAATACTCACCTTTCCTTGTTCCCTACATCGTGCCTCTTGTTTCCAGGATACTTGAAGCAAAGGCAGTGGCCGGGTGGTGAAGCAGGGAGCAAACAGCTCTCTACTTCATCACTGGCTTCAACTCATAAGTGTCCTCCGGATGCTGATGAGTTGGTGAAGCAAGGACCCACTGCTCTGAACATTGGGACAGGGCAGGACTGACCCACTGTCCAAAAGGGGCCCCCACTACCATAGGGCCCGGTGCAAGTGTACCATTGACCCTATGGTTAAAACGGCCCTGTCTATGAGGTCCGAAGGATTTTGCATGTAACCGCTTTTTAAGCAGATACGGTTTCCGCCTTTCGGACCCAAAGCAGACCTACTGTAAAGGACATAAACCCGAATGCTAATATGAACCTAGCATCAGTTCTTAGAAATGTATTTTCATTATGATGTGCTATCAACATGTATGTGCTGACATAACCTGTTCTCATTACCACAGCAGATATTTAATCTTTCTAAAACCTGTTCATACTCCTTTTTGCTTTCACACTTTAAAGTGTCAGTAACACCACCTACTCCACACATAGGTAACTATACTCACTAGCTCTACCCTCAGACACATACAAAATTCACAGCACACAGTGTGCATAACTTCCTAACACTTACAGCTTTTAGACTCTTCATATCACACTGCTATTTTAAAAATACTCACAAACAGAGTCATGTTCCCATTGAACTTAATACGTATCAAATCATTATCAAGTGACAGAAGGCAATCTGCCTCTCCCATAGTAACAGCATCGTCCCTATGAGCTATACAGTTAACATGCAACTGACCACATTTGATAAAAAATAATTGTACATTTTTAAAAAACAAAAACTGCTTCTTGTAAAAAAAAACAAAAAAAAAACTTGTCGCCGGATGAAAAAGTCTTGCAAGTGTCTCAAGTACAATCCATTCTAGCCACAGGCAGGCTCATCTTCCAGTCAAAAAGCTACACCGTTGTCTCTGCTCTGGGTGACTGTACTGGTTGTCCATCCACTACAGAATAGAATTGAGGTTGGGGCCCCACAATGCGAAAACGTGTTTTAAAGTACCTGCAAAGTGGATGGGCTTCTGGCTAATCTCATCCACACATTGCAGAAATAATATCTGCAAAAAAACCTTACATTTTCACAAACTCTCGCATTTTTGAAAATCGACACATTATTTATACCTGTGGAAACTCTGGCATTTTCCATATAGGTACAATAGGGGCAGAAAGTAAGAAAGAAAGAAATAGTGGCAGAAAGAAATTGCAAAAAAAAAATGCTGTATGAAAAGACACAATGCGTTTCCACCATGTTTTTTCCACAGTGTTTTTTTGCTACACTTCACTTGGGAGGCTGGTGCCTTAGCCTTAAACTTCTCACTCTGATCCACAAAGCACTGCACCTTCCTATATCTCCTCCTTCATCCCTACTACCATACATGCTCTCCATTCTTTCAGTGATCATCTTATATAATCAGAACCTCCCACTTTTCCCAAGTTGCACCAGTTCTCTGAAATGCTCCCAATCAGATTAGCACCTTCAAAATACATATCTTCTGACAGGCCTCTAACATTTCCAAATATAACACCTGTGCACTTATGCTCACCAAAGTAACAATCCTTTGTTCAGCCACCCCCTTTCTCCCCCCCTCACAAACACACAGGACATGATGCCTCTATCTAAGTAAGTGCAACCCTGTTTGTCCAGGCACTCTACAGAGAATCTCTACATAAAATGACATTGGAGGATGGTTTTAGAATATGTCAAATTTAGCACATACATAAATCAGCATCCGAAGATTTTAGATCAGCTTACAGCTCTCCTACAATTCTCAACATATCCACAAAAGCAAATATAGCACGACTGAATTTCACATCAAGAACCTTCTTCCACACTACATCACATGACTTGACCCATTTTAGCCAAAAGACGCTTGCAGATCCTTCATTTTCAGTAGCCTCACTGACATACACTCTTATGAGATTATTGCAGGACTCACTATTGTTCTCTGTTACGAGAAATTATCAGAGAACTGCACTTACATGACCTGTATTAGACAATAGGAGCTCACAGATGCTTCATTCTTTATAACCTCACTAACAGAATTGTCAGAGGATTACAGCACTCACTTGCTATTGTTCTCAGGTACCAACCATTATCAGTGGACAGCACTTACATGTTCTGTATTACCTAGCAGAGGCTGGCAGCTCCTTCATTGTTAATAGCCTCACTAACATAAAGAATTATCACAGAAATGTTACACTCACTCATTGTTGTTCTATGTTATCAGCCATTATCAGAGGACAGCATTCACGTGACCTGTATTATCCAATAAAAGATCACAGGTCCTTTATTCTTAATAGCCTCACTGACATATACTACCCTGTTTCCCCGAAAATAAGGCATGTTCTTATAATTAATTATCTAACGAAATATATGACCTTTCTTATTTTCGGCGGATGTTTTATGCAGCGGCTGGAGCGGGGAACAATCGGCAAACAAAGCGGGGAACAATTAACGGAGTGCCGGCATGACTGCCGGTTATATGTGATCCAGAAGGTGAAGGGGGGGTCTTATTTTCGGGGAAACAGGGTATTACACAGGTGTGGAACTAAAAAGCTGTTTATTTTCATCTAATTTCCATGTATTTTAGGATCTATGCACCACCCCGAATAGCTATGTTACTATGACAGGCCTGGGAGCCTTCATTAGACTGCTGGCTGCCATAAGAACAGGATGGCTACCACGATTTTGCCATGCAGAAGTCGTCCTGCAATGAGAAAGGTATGGAGCCAGAAGGGGCCAATTCCAGTGGGCTGCTTTAGACTCTGGGGTGAATGTTGATTGCAGGCATTGGCTTCAGGTCTCTGCTGTATAATGCAATGGAGACCCAGGGGCTATGGTGCCTGCTCTGTTTCAGAGCAGTGGCCACCTTTAAAGACCCGGCATTATGGTATTATGATATTATGGGCAAAGGACATGGTCAAAAATCATCTTAAGGACACAACCTCATTTTTCAAATCTGAGGTGTCACTTTATGTTGTAATAACTCTGGAACGCTTTAACTTTCCCATGTGATTTTGAGATTTGTTTTTTAAAGACACATTGTAACTGATGTATGAAAATATAGTAAAAGTGGTGAAAAATGTGAAAAATTTACAATTTTTCATATTTAAATAACAATACGTAAAAGAGATCTATCGAATGCTTAGATGATGAAAATTCCCCTACAAATTAAAACTGACATGGCAAACAAACAACCAGCTCTCAAAACTAACCAAAAATATTTAATAACTGGAATAAAAAATAAATATCAATAAACTGTTACCGAATACCAACACAATACATAATTGAATGACGATACATAATTCAATCATATAAAAACATGGATTAAAACAATATTTAATCAAGATATAATTACTAAGTGATAAATAAAAAATGAAATAGTCACAGTATCACAGATTGTTTCAAAACAACAACAGGGCCCTTATAGGTCAAAAACTGGCAGTATTTTGTATATATTACATAAAAATAAGCACATCTTTTCTTAAGTCAATAGTACAATGAAGAATGTGGAAATGAGCCTCCAAGTAATCAAGTCTTAATTTACACAAGCTAGGTATGGGGATCTTATAATTATCGATCTTACTATCCAAGCAGTGTAAAGGTCCATTCACACGGAGGAAAATGGTGAGGAATTTGGTGTGGAATTTTCCACGCTGAAAAAAAAGCCTCCCATTAATTTCAATGGGTTCTACTATTTTTATTTCCACTAGAGGAACAGATTATACTTTATAATGGCACCATTCAATATCCTGTGTACTGGGAAAAAAGTTAGTGGCATTGGAATAAATTTTTTGCATTTGCATTAATTTCCTATGGATTTAAATCTTACGACATTCACTATGTGGTAAAAATGACGTTACCCGTATTCTGTTGGTCAGTATGGTCACGGTGATACCAAATTTATATAGTATTTTTTAATTTTTTGATGCCTTTTAAAAAATGTAAAAATTTGCAAAATAGAAAAAAATTCTTTCTGTCGCCATGTTCTGACACCTGTAACTTTTTCATATTTATGTGTTATGGAGCTGAGTAAGGTGTCTTTTTATGTGGAACAAAATGTAGTTTTCATTGATACCATTTTAGAGAAAATCTGGTTTGATCTCTTTTTTATTCAATTTTCTGTCCTTTGTCCTGTTAGATTTTTTACAGCATTCATTATATATGATAAATACGATCAGATACTGATGAATGGGATACTAATCTATTGCAGTGTATAGCAAAATGCATTGACTATAGTAATTACAAGCCTGGGAGCCTTCAATAGGCTCATGGCTGTCATCACAACTGATTTCTAAAACTGATTGTTAAAAATGGAGGCACCCATGGCGTCTGCGCACTTTAGATTCTGTGCTCGTGTTTTAACGTGGCATCTAAACAGTTAGCAGCCATGATCGGTTGTTAGCGGCGGGTGCTATCTGTATTATTGAGCACACGTCCCACGCCTGATCACTTACATGTACGTGATTTTGCATGAAGTGGTTAAAGGCCTGCTAGTCATACCCATTAGAGTTTAGACTGCTGAAGTGGCAGATTTTGGAACGTCTGCTTTTGCTTAGTTGTACATAAACCTGCAACAGTCTGTCCCATACAGCCAACCATCTGTTTTGATCAGAAATAAAATCTATTGTGTTGGATTTTTTCTGTCGTCTGTCTGCCATGATCTGTTGTGTATGGGCTAGTCTGACAGACCTGTGGGGGATTTTTGAATTGTGGGTTGTTTGTAATACGAACACAAATCCATAAATCGTAGTTTTCAGCACTTTATTACCATTGTACGATTTTCATTAGTTATTATTCCAAGGGTTTGGAGTAGTCAAACGCTTATTGAAAGGATTATGGTTGTTCATGTGATTGGCCAATCAAAGTACAACCAACCACAGTTCATTTCAGTTGCGTGATGGCAGTCTAAAATCTAATGTGTATGGCCAGCTTTAGGCCATCTCACCATTCTGGTGGTTTTAGAATAGTAGAAGCTTCCATCTGTAGTGCCAGTGATAGTTACTATGCTTATGTTAGTGCCTAGCCCAAATATTTTACTTACACAAGGGGTTAAAGGAAAAAAATGCACCCCATGTTTTGTTATGCAATTTCTCTTGAATAGGTAAATACCCCATATGTGGTTGTAAACTACTGTATGAGCACATGGTGGGGCTTGGATGGGAAAGAGCCCTATCTGGTTTTGAAAGGCAACATTTTTGAAATGCTTTTCGAGTGCCATGTCTCATTTCTTAAAATACCAGAACAATAACAAACCCCAAAAAGTGGCCGCTATTGGAAACTACACCCTCAAGGAATTTATCAAAAGGTATAGTGAGCATATTGACCTCACATGTTCTTCACACATTTTATTTACATCAGTGAAAATGGAAAATGTAAAAAATTTTTAGGAAAAAAAATGTATTTTTAGCCACTAAATTTCAGTAGTAGGAGAAACATCCCACAATATGTTATAGAATCTCTCCTGAGTATGTTAATGCCTTATATGTGGATAAAAACTGCTGTTTGGGTGCAAGGCAGGGCACAGAAGGTTAGAAGCACCATTGGGCTTTTCGAGGACAGATTTTAGATAGAAATTTATTAAGGGGTAGGGTGACCATTTTGACACCAGGGAAGGTTTTCAAAATATGTGCAGCAGTTGATAAAAAATTTAAATTAAAATTTTTATAGATGTTAATACGCTGTTTTCTGATTTTAACACCCTACATGAGACCCTAATATTTTGTGTGTAAATTCACCTTTGCTTAAAAGTGTACCGTGTGTTTTTGTGGCCTAATTTACTCATTTGGGGTATGTTCACAGTGGAATTTGAATTTGTTTTGAGGCAGATTCCCCCCTAAAATCAGTGGCCGATCTTGTCCTGATTCTGCCTGAAAAATAAACAAACTGTTCAGTCACAGAGTCCGTGGCTCATGATAGCCCACTGATTCGGCCCATTTATCTAGGCCTAGGCCTGTGGTGGAAAGCCGCAGCAGAATCCCACACTCTGCTTTATCATTCCACCGCAGGGAGCGGAAAAAGAAGAGGAATCTGAGATGCTGCTGGTGAGCGGTCCTGCCGACGGTCAGCACATCTACCGCCAATAATTTATCTGGGCAGCTTGGTGCTGCGGTTAATAATGATATCTGTAAATTGCCCCTGAAGAGTCTGGAATGAGACGAAACGCGTAGGGATGCTTTAGGAGTTATATGTATGGCTGGGGTGACTGGTCTGAAGCTCTGTCATCTACTGGTGTAGTGTGGCCAGCTTCCTTCCCCTGTTGGTGTGGCGCTAGGCCAGTATCCTAAGGGGGGGGGGGGGTTGGTGCACTCACCAACTTTACCATATTGATTTCAGAGTCTAAGTATTCAGAACCAGAACCGACATACGACATATAGGGAATGAGGGTACAAGTGCATAGGGACAAACAACAGTCTATTGTCCCTTAGGGTACCTATCTCCCCAGTGTATATACCATTATATGTACACAGTGATATTGGCTAAATGAACGTCAGGTTGGCCGATCCTATATAGCGTTTTACCTTTTATATTCACAGTTGGTTTTAACTGATCTAAATAAAGGTGAAGTTTTATTTATTTATTTTTGTTTAAACCCTATCTTTGGGATCTAGGTCCTTTCGGTGAAGCTTCATAAAAGATAAATTAAAATTTTTCAACATCTTTTATGCAGGTTATTCTGTATAAAACAAAGTTGTATATGTGGACATAAACTGCTGTTTGGGCATACAACACAATGTAAAAGGTAAGGACACTATTTGGCCATTCCATTTCTGCGGAGTCCCCTAAGTGCAAGTAAGGTGGAATCCCATAACACGTGACCCCACTCGCTCCTATGTCCTGTTGTGTGCTCATACAGCAATTAATAACAATTTCTATAACAGGAGCGCTATTTGGCTTATACAGCACAGATTGCGATGGTTGGTTTTTCGGACACTATGTTCTGTTTGCAGAGTCCCTGAGGTACCAATCAATCCCCCAGGAAGTGACCCCATTTATAATTATCAAAGGGGTGTAGTAAAGATTAGTTTCCCAGATGTGAGTGTGTAGTGGCTGGTGAAAAGCACTGCTTCTTAACAATTTAAATTTTTTGCCATTCATCGCACATTACGTTATCTCTATTCTTTGGCTCAATATGATTACGATGAAAACTAATATATGTTGTTGTTTAAGTTTTGTTTTCTAAAATTAACTCATTTTGGTAAAAAATAAAAATGATTGTTTTTCCATCCCCATCTTCCCAGAGGTGTAACATTATCTGTCTGTCTATGGAGCTAGATGAGGGCCTGTCCTTGCCATAATAGTAAGTAGCACCTATACATGCCATACTACTATAGCATGGTGCAGCATGGGCTTATGGTATAATCAAACATGCCAGATTAGTTATGAAAATCTTTGTGCTTGACAGCAAATCTGACTCCAGATGAATGCGGCAGTACCAACTATGTATTCTTTTGGATTTTTTACATACATAATAAGGCATTTTCATATACTAAAGGGACATTTTTTGGGATGGTTATATATATATACCAATACTGATGTTTAGTCTCAAGATTTGGTGCAACAAATGCTGTTGCATTTGGCTGTACCTCTCAGATTTACAGGTTTACCTTCTGTTTTTACAGATTGTTAATTTTTTGTATTTTGTAACTCACTTATGAATTACTAGCTTTTACCCGCGACTTCGTCTGCGGTGATTTGAGAATTGGGCGGACACAGATGTGTGAAACTGTAAAAGTGCTTTAAAAAGTTTGGTGGGCTAGCAAATGTGATTTGATGTGTTATATTGTGTATGTAGTAATACAGACAATGTGATGTGTTATACAGCCTGTGTACAGGAGTATATATGTATCAGGCACTGTATATAGCAGTGATAGGAGATACATGTAATTATATAGTATATACAGCCTGTGTACAGGAGTATATATGTATCAGGTACTGTATATAGCAGTGATAGGAGACACATGTAATTATATAGTATATACAGCCTGTGTACAGGAGTATATATGTATCAGGCACTGTATATAGCAGTGATAGGAGATACATGTAATTATATAGTATATACAGCCTGTGTACAGGGGTATTTATATAGTATATACAGCCTGTGTACAGGAGTATATATGTATCAGGTACTGTATATAGCAGTGATAGGAGATACATGTAATATATAGTATATAAAGTCTGTGTACAGGAGTATATATGTATCATGTACTGTATATAGCAGTGATAGGAGATACATGTAATTATATAGTATATACAGCCTGTGTACAGGAGTATACACTCACCGGCCACTTTATTAGGTACACCATGCTAGTAACGGGTTGGACCCCCTTTTGCCTTCAGAACTGCCTCAATTCTTCGTGGCATAGATTCAACAAGGTGCTGGAAGCATTCCTCAGAGATTTTGGTCCATATTGACATGATGGCATCACACAGTTGCCGCAGATTTGTCGGCTGCACATCCATGATGCGAATCTCCCGTTCCACCACATCCCAAAGATGCTCTATTGGATTGAGATCTGGTGACTGTGGAGGCCATTGGAGTACAGTGAACTCATTGTCATGTTCAAGAAACCAGTCTGAGATGATTCCAGCTTTATGACATGGCGCATTATCCTGCTGAAAGTAGCCATCAGATGTTGGGTACATTGTGGTCATAAAGGGATGGACATGGTCAGCAACAATACTCAGGTAGGCTTTGGCGTTGCAACAATTGGTACCAAGGGGCCCAAAGAGTGCCAAGAAAATATTCCCCACACCATGACACCACCACCACCAGCCTGAACCGTTGATACAAGGCAGGATGGATCCATGCTTTCATGTTGTTGACGCCAAATTCTGACCCTACCATCCGAATGTCACAGCAGAAATTGAGACCAGGCAACGTTTTTCCAATCTTCAATTGTCCAATTTCGATGAGCTTGTGCAAATTGTAGCCTCAGTTTCCTGTTCTTAGCTGAAAGGAGTGGCACCCGGTGTGGTCTTCTGCTGCTGTAGCCCATCTGCCTCAAAGTTTGACGTACTGTGCGTTCAGAGATGCTCTTCTGGCTACCTTGGTTGTAACGGGTGGCTATTTGAGTCACTGTTGCCTTTCTATCAGCTCGAACCAGTCTGGCCATTCTCCTCTGACCTCTGGCATCAACAACGCATTTCCGCCCACAGAACTGCCGCTCACCGGATGTTTTTTCTTTTTCGGACCATTCTCTGTAAACCCTAGAGATGGTTGTGCGTGAAAATCCCAGTAGATCAGCAGTTTCTGAAATACTCAGACCAGCCCTTCTGGCACCAACAACCATGCCACGTTCAAAGGCACTCAAATCGCCTTTCTTCCCCATACTGATGCTCGGTTTGAACTGCAGGAGATTGTCTTGACCATGTCTACATGCCTAAATGCACTGAGTTGCCGCCATGTGATTGGCTGATTAGAAATTAAGTGTTAACGAGCAGTTGGACAGCTGTACCTAATAAAGTGGCCGGTGAGTGTATATGTATCAGGTGCTGTATATAGCAGTGATAGGAGATACATGTAATTACAATGTGATGTGTTATATAGTGCAAAGCTATATGTAAATGTGAGTGAGTAGAGTGAGGGCTACTCCTGAGGAGACAGTAAGGAGTGTGCAGGCAGGTTGAGGCAGGAAATGCCATGTAGTGTGTGTGAGTCTATAGCTGGGGCTAGGAGTCCTCCTTTTGTGAGTCTCCTGCTAGGAAGCCATGTTGTTTAGTGGCACCAAAAGTAGCCTGTGACTCAATCCTGAGGGAAAGCTATGTTTGTGGAAAATTGCACGCAAATGCGTCCAGGCGTTTTAGCGTGATTGAGGAACAAACATCCAAACTCACAAACATCCAAAAACACAAACTTTCACATTTATAATATTAGTAGGATGATACAATACATAGTTACATAGTGGGCTGAAAAACGACGTACATCAAGTTCACATGTTTTATACTTCAAACCGTAGTTGATCCAAAAGAAGTTAAACAACACTTTGGGCAGACAACAAATTTTCCAAAAAGTGTAAAAAATTTCTTCTTGACTTCTGCTGGCAATTGGACAGAATCCTGGATCAACTCTGCAACAAAATGAACAACAAGCAGTGACCCTGTTCATAAAAGTACATACGGTGCCTTCAGAATATAAAGTGTTTTCTTTCGTGTGTTTATTACTTTCCACCTTTGTTGTAAGTCGCTTCGGCTTTGGTTTACATTTTTTTAGAACCTGTTGTTGAGCGCAGAGACAGAAACCCACAGATAGTAACACACTTGTCAATTTATCCATACATAGAGGAGAAATAACAGAAGGACAGCACAATACAGAATTCACAGTATATGTGCAGCAGAATTCTTATATAGTATATAATGATTTACTAAAACAGACATATTATAAGAGGTATCTGAGCCCCTTTATAGGGAGTCTGTCATCAGGGTGAAGCATATTAAACCAGGAATACAGTTTCATAGGTCAGGCCCGCTAGGTACATAGGTCACGCATTTCTGTAGCTATAATAATGTTGTGCTACAATTTCCAAAAGCACAACACCTTTGGAAACTGCTGCGTATCCGCAGCATGCATTTTACAGCAAACTAGCGATGGGAATTCACTAGAATCCCATGCACTTTGCTGTGACTGTAAATGCAGTGTTTCTGCCACACTGGGCCCCAGCCTTAAACAGTATTAGTATTTAGTAGAGATTAGCGAGTACTGTTTGGATCAGCCGATCCAAACAGCACGCTCCATAGAAATGAATGGATGCACCTGGTACTTCCGCTTTGACGGCGGCCGGCCGCTTAACCCCCCGCGTGCCGGCTACGTCCATTCATTTCTATGCAAGCATGCTGTTTGGATCGGCTGATCCCAACAGTACTCGCTCATCTCTAGTATTTAGCTATAATGTAGTTCACAGGAACAATCACCTAAAAATGATACCCCTTTTACCAGCCAGATCCATTGACATGGAAGTTTGGATCAATAAATTGATCTGCATTTAGAAATGTATTTTTTAGGCCATATGACAGTTTTTCAGTCTTCTGTTGTGCTCACTGTAACCTAGTCCATATTCTTAGCTCTCATGTAAACTTGTGCAGCTTATGTACTACCATGTGCACCCCATGTGTTACACATTTCAATATGCTTCTGTGCTGCTGCAGTCAGATATGCCAAATCGAGTTACCACCACCTTCCTATTAGGATAAACCAACATGGTCACTATTGTTAAAGTTAAAGAAGTCATCGGACAGTTATCAAACCAATGCATCTGGTACACAGAACCAAAGTTGTTGAAATAAATCTGATTATACCAACTATAAGCCGACACCACAGGTCACACATTTTTTCCAGAAGACTAATAATACCTCTTATCAGTTTTGAGGAAAACATTATATTAGTAGCCATATTCTCAAACCTGAGTGCTGAGCTGTGTACGGCGTCTTTCTTTGCGGCACAATATGTAGTTTTTATTTAAACCATTTTTGGCAATGACTGACACTTTGATCACTTTTTATCTAATTGTTGTATATATATATATATATATATATATATATACTTTCGAAGCCATTCATACAGCGGAAAATGAAGAGAAATCCCTCTTCATTTTCTGCAGTTGTTTTTTGACCACTGGCTATCCACGATGGGATGACGATGCAGGACATTGTGATTCTGTCATGGCTTTCCGCTGCTTAGTCCCAGATAAAGGGGCCTAATCAGCCGTGAGTCTCGAACCGTGGCACCCATGGCGAGATTGTGCAGGCCGCTTATCTTCTCAGCGCCTGCTGCGTTCTCTGCCTCTAATTGATTTCAATAGAAGGCAGAATCTAAGCGGAATCCGCCCCCAAAACAGCGTCAAATTCTAATGTGTGAACAGTCCCTTAAGAAGCAGGGATGGCTAATTTGTTTTTATGATCTAGAGAAAGGGTGGGTGAATTGAATTTTTTTTTTTTTTTTTTTCATTTATTGTCATTAAATCGCAAATTTTTTCCAAACATAAAAATGCTTTTACAGGCGTTATTGTGAACAATATATATTACAACAATGAACTACTGGTAATTCTAATATACAGTCTCCATAGATATAAAATATGAAGTAAATATCTTGAATTGTCTGCAACTATTGCACTTCCTTTTCTTATTTGTAGGATATAATTCTATATGTATTATAGCTGTATAACAGCAGCACCGCACTATTGCACATTATTGATCCCCATAGTATGCACACCAGCAAAATGGGATTCAATGTGTTTTCATTATTTTTATTATATTTATTTTTAATTTCATTATTAGATCATTGGATGTTGTCCTTTTGGTGTTTTAGGATTCATTTTAAATATCTTTATGTATAATTTCAATAAAGAAATGCATTTTTGTAATATTTGCAGCCCTCTGTATCAATATGCATATCAGTATGTCTAGCTCTCTATTTGCAGAAAAAATCTCTGAAAATTCCATAAGCTTATACGTATAGATAATGTATACAAATGTAGCAAATAGAATGAATAGAATGTTTTTACTGCCTTTTTTTCTGTCCTGCAAATTATTTGATACTTTTGTGTCAAAAAGGCAAAAGTATTGCAGACACCTTTAATTGTTAGGCTACGGTCCGATGTAGAGGGCCGCATCGAAAAAGCACCATGGAAAAAAACGCGGCCTAACCGAATAACGGTTTTTCCCACAGCACTTTTCACAGAGATTCCAAAGAGGTTTCCTCTGCGGATTTTCTGTTTCCATTGTACCTTTGGGGAAACCGCCAGCATTTCCGTAGGTATAATTGACCTGCTGTGATTTCCAAAATTGTGACGGTTTTGGAAATCGCAGCATTTCTGCTGCACATACTTTTCTGCAATGTTTCAATGGAATTCGCTAGTGACTGTAAAACACTGCAGTTTTTGCTGCAGCGTTTACGCCACATGGGGCCCTGAAGAAGGAACCTCTGTGCTTTGAAATTTTGCAAATGTACTTTTTCTGGTTAGCCAATAAAGGGATCATACCTACAACACTTTTGACACAAAAGTATGAAATATGGCTTGATTTATTCTAGCTAACTCGGTACTATACTATTTTTTCCTATACTTTGTTGTGCCCTGTGGTAAGATATCATGCAGCAAGTTACAGTGTCAGGATAAACTTGTACATCAGTAAACTGCAGAATGCTTTCCTTTATGTTGTTAGAGGCAATGCACAATAGTTCTTTATCACTGGTAAGATGTGTACAGAAATGTGACATGTGAAACCTCTGGGCCTAAATATAAAATCTGTAGTAAGGCTCCCCACACCTACCATGTGCCATTAATACTAGCTTCTTCTTACAGGGTAGAGGAACATTTGGGCCCCTCACACACTTGAGCCTGAGAGTGATGGCTCTCTTCACCCCATGTAGTTACGCCCCTGACCAGTTCTCATACTGGGGGAAGGGGAAGGAGTTATATCGCAATCACAATGTTCACTATTATTACATCACAACCTAAACATAATAAATATACATAATTTACCAATCTGAAGACACTATGCATGATAAACGTTCAACACAGTTTCTGCATGTAACTGTATATTTATTTCTTTTTTAAAGAACACTCCTTAATGATCTGTATTACAAACTCAGTTTCACAGAATTATAATCCACTAAATAGCACAATAACCCATTTCCACATAGTCAGATGTGCTTTGTCACCTTTTTTAAAGACACTCCAGTAAATTTATTTGGTGACGTGTCCAACTGAGAGTTACATATAACTGTACCAGTGATGCACTTGTACATATACATGGGGTGGAATGTTTCCCATATGTATTATTGGAGTATACCAAGCAAAATGTTCACATAAGACCATATACTTGTGATATATTCATAACTGTGTCATACAGAATTTGGAGAAATAAAACCTCACAATAAGCACGTGTTTGTACTTTTAATGCTTTACATTACTATAATTTTAAAATCACAATCCGCACTTAAGTTATAGTCAATTCAGCAAACAAGGGACGAAAAAATTACAAGAGTAAAGAACTGACTGATATATCCGTAATTTTTGTTTTTTTTAAACCAATGCATAAGTGCATAATAAGATGATATTTCAGTTAAATATCTTGCTTACACTATACATTTTTTGTTCTATTTACGCAACAGTAATCCCCATGCTTCACATAGAAAAAAGCAATTCACAACATTAAGAAAAAATGTACAATTTATGAAACAAAGTAAATAAATATTAGTATTACAGGATTGGAGCTGTACATAAAAGCTGTCGAGTTTCAATCATATAAAAATATGTTTTAGTGCAACCTCACATATATATTGATGCTATTTTTTACTTTTTACATGTAGGCCCAAGTGTCCAAAAAAGAATGAAATTACAATTATTACAAAGCAGATACACAAATTCTAAAATATATACAGGGTACTGCTAAAAATGCTTATAAGAATATAAGCAAAGTAAAGAAAAAGGCACAAACATCTGTACAATTAAAAGTACCAGACCCCTTACAAGAGTTTAAAGTTTCGTTTTGGTCAGGCTCATGATGTCTTATTTCAATAGACACATATATATATATATATATATATATATATATATATATATATATATATATATATATATATGTCTATATATTTATAGTTATCTGTTTTCATATAATAAAAGCACTTTCAAGAACAAATCATCGTTTAGTACATCAGACATGCTATGAATATATTTTCTACAAGAAAAGAGTTTTTTTATCATATCGTCTACATGCCCATTCAAATCAATGCAAGTTACTAGAATCATCTGCGGAGTCCTTCCCTTCTTGTGTGCTCGATGGCTCTTCATTCCTTCCATGAAATCCTAATTTTGTCATGTCCATGGTCTTACTATAGAATTTGGAATGAGCTAGTGTAGACTGTGATGTACCAAAACTGTCTTTTTCTCCGTGCAAGTCAACATAGGTGGGTGAGGCGCATGCCAATGACATGCCTGCCTCGTGTCCACTAAAGTGCCTAATGCCAAACTGTGCACTTTCTAATGTTTTTTGATTGGGCTCAGGAGGATGAGACAGCTGGTCCCGCTTCAGCGGTAGACCTTCCTCTGTAGCAATCCTCAGGCAAGCAATGGCTTTTGTGCAAGTGTGTATGTTTTCCTCCTGCTCCCTCTCAGCAGGCTTGGAGCTTTCATCTGAAGGGCTTTGCCCTGGTGAAGGTAAGAGTGTTGGGATAGCTCCATGTATAGGATCTCCAAGAGGGAAATCAGAAGAAGAATGTTTCTCAAGGTGCAATGGGATACATGACTCTGGAGATGGGATTGTCTTCTCATCTGAGCTGCTTAGGTGCAAAGTTGTGGTGGAGGAGTGAGGACCGGGCTGGATTGCAGAATTTGAATTAATAATCTGAATCCCACCAATTGGGATCATAGGTAAAGGTGCTCGTATCTGCTGCTGTGAGTGCAATGGCAAGTGGCTAAAAACATAGTCTTTGTGGCCAACAGGAGCTGGGCCATGGCTTTGGTGTCCAGGAAAATCTTCTGGATAAGGACCAACATATGGGAACTGTGGCCAATTCTTTCGTAAACTCTGCAGTGGAAATAAATAAAAATGGTTAGACAAGCAATTTTCTAGAAGGAAAAAAGCTTATTGTTTTGTATGAAAATAAGAAAAAAGAACATAAGGAAATAAAAGGACTTTTCCTACTTAACATGATTTACTAAATCACTGATAAATCTACAATGAAAAAGGGTGGATTTTGACAATCTTAATGTGAATTCTAATTCAGTCTCTACCCTGTGTCCCTGAAAATAAGTCATTCCCAAAAGTAAGACACAGCAGAGGTTTTGTAAAGCACCCCCCGAAAGTAAGACATCCCCCAATAATAATAATCTTTCTACGCAAAGATTGTATGAAGAAAAACATTGCTGCTGACGCCATTGCGATACGTTGTATGCACTGTTCCTGCTGCTGTAGGATGAGCTGGGAGATGCCCGCTGTGCATACACTAAGCATTGTATCTGGCAGGGGGTTTCACTCTCACAGCTCATCCCACAGCAGCAGGAACAGTGGATACAACGTACGGTATCACAGCAGTGGCATCAGCCGACTTTCCTGTGCACACAGAGCACCGCACACTGCGTAACGGCTGCAATGTTTTTCTTCATACAGTCTTTGCACAGCAAACACATCTCAGTGTAGCGCAGTGGTGGCAGCGGCACAAAAAAATACAATTAGACATCCCCTGAAAATAAGACATAGCATATCTTTAGGACCAAAATTTTATAAGACACTGTCTTATTTTCGGGGGAAACACGGTATCACAGAATTCACCAGTCACAACATGTGATGTCACAGTTCACCTACTCCACTCTATGGAGTGACCTCTGCAGAGGTCACAGGGCATGTCTAGGAAACTCTCTCATAGAAATCAGTTGAGTCTGCAGGCCATTGGGTCTATGATCCAATGCCTATTTCCAAAATGTCACAGAATATTTTAGGTTTAGTGGCAAAAGTTGGAATTGTAAGATTTTTAGGATTTTTTAAAAAAAATATAGATAATAAAATGAATTAACAATTAATTAAAAAAAAAATCAAAAGTTATTTAACAACGAAAAAAAATGTATAAATGTTTACTATAAAATAGTGGTTTAAAGAGTAGGTCATTTCATAGTGACACTTTCCGTTTAATGGCATAACTAATTTTAGCAAAAATTTGAGGAGCTAATGATCTTTCAGAGATTTTGCTAAACCCTGAGAAAACAAATCTATGACCATGAATGTCAATGGTACACATAGTATTTAAAGTTATGTTACTAAATCTAGGGCTCTAAATAATCTGTTAAACCTCATCAGAACAATATGTTCCTAAATGTATGAGAATGTACCCCACAATGGGATAATGGTACACCATGGGTATGCAACCTTCAGCACTCCAGCTGTTGTAAAACTACAACTCCCAGCATTCATACTTGTGCTGCTGTTCTTGGAACTCCCATGGAAGTGAATGGAGTATGTTGGGGGTTTTAGTTTCACAGTAGCTGGAGAGCTGAAGAATGCTGACCCCTGTGGTACATCATCTGAAAAGAGTCTGTATAGGTGGGCAAGAGATTTTGAGTTTTGTTTCCAGAGAGCCTGATATGTGGATTGTTTATAAGTGTCCATAACGGCACAAAACCTTTAAGAGTTTCTCCAGGATTACAAAAGCATGGCTGCTTTTGCCCAAAAGTATATCTACACCTGTTGATGAGTTTTGTCATAATGTTCAGCAACATATAAGTGATGGTGACTGCCCTGTATTACCGTACCCAACCTGTGGACAGACATGGCACATGTTTTTCTAGTTCTTATTTTGACTGCTCCCATCATCTCACTGCCACTTAACATTATGACATCAAAAGCCATTGTATCTGCCCCCTTAAATAGCAGTGGCGCGGCTACCCTTCTGACCCCACTCACTGCCTGCTGGAAATACAACCAAAACAACATGTAGTGAGCAGGTTGTGAGTAGTGACCGGCAACATTAACTCTTTAGATTCTGTGGTCAATAAAGATTGTGATATCTAAGGGGCAGTTCACACACAGTAAACTGGCGCGCAATCTGGCACGTATACGCGTGTCAGAGTTTGCGCGCTCAAAAAAGATCCCATTGATTTCAATGGGGATTACGATTGTATAACGCGCGTTATTTTACGCCTGTAATTTCTGGCCGCAAAATTACGGGCGCAAAATAATGTGCGTTATACGATTATAATCCCCATTGAAATCAAGGGGATCTTTTTTGAGCGCGCAAACTCTGACACGCGTATACGTGCCAGATTGCGTGCCAGTTTACTCCGTGTGAACTGCCCCTAAGGTGTTTGATTGTTTTATTCAATTGTTGGATGCTGATAGGCCTCTCACCTCCCATCACAACCTAGCAGTGGCTACCTACAGAAGCCTATATGTCCTTATAAGGGTTTTTATTAGTAAGTGTTTCCATTTTTCTGGACAGAATGTATACAGGAGTCATTTCAGAAAGATTGGCCAAGAAAATACAATGGAGAGCAAAATATACATCAGAACAAATGAAATACTACCACATTTGAATGAAAAGACCCTTGGGTTTATATTAATGGCTTAGCTAATGGAGTGCTTGAGATCTAATCATCCTATGATACATATGATGACCATTAATATTAAATATTGAGAGCAGGAATGATGGCGTTTTACAAATGTGCTACTCTTCGGACAAAAATTTAAGAAATATCTATCATAAGAATCAGAGGCATACGGTATGTAAATGCTCCCCCTCCCCCGCAGACTACAGTACTCGAGTGCAACCACAACCTATTTATCTCCTGTATGTATGCCTGTGATAATCTCCATCTACAATGAAAATCTATTAAACATTGTAGTACTGGTGAGGTAACAAATATGTCTGCTAAATCAAAGGCATTATCAAAGGTTCCTCTTAATATGAGCTCATACCTAGCTATACTTAGAGTGCTACATTAAGTCGCTGACAGCACAGACATTGTTCTTCTTACAGATCTGCAAACCAGTTGGTTCTCTATTGCTCATATATTTCTCTAAAACGTGTGTTTTAGGGAAATAAAACACATGTTCCAATTTGTCCTACTTCCTTTGAGCATTTTGAAAATAAGAGGACAAAAGTAGGAAGATGTGAGGATCAATAGAGCAAAAAATATAGATAAATTATACATCTAAAATAAAAAAGGAAATATAAAAAGTAACATACTCCAGAGCCAAGTAATCCTGAGTCTGAGTGCAAATAGTGACTCATTGGCAAACTTGGGTTGTGGTGTAAACGTCTTCTAGGAGAAAGTGCTCTAAAGCTGGTCATGTATCTCCGCTCTCTTCTAGGAGAAAGATCTCGCCCGGTAGACATATCTTTCCCAGGTGACACTGGCCTTAATGGTGAAAGGTGACGTCTTGGTGAAACGTCTCTTCTTGGTGACAGTTCCCTCCTTAATGCAGCTTCTTTTCTTGGTGACAGATGCCGCATTGGTGAAGCATCCCTTCGTGGTGATAAGTGCCTTCTGGGGGACAAATCTCCCCTAAGTGATAGGTACCTCTTTGGTGAATTATCTCTGCATGGCGAAGAATCATATCCTGGAGAGGAATGGCGGCTACAAGATGAAAAATCCCTAGGAGAAGAACTAGCTTCAGAAGTAAGCATATAGTCCTCATCCATGCTGCCAGGTACATCCATTTTTTCTCTCTCATGTTCCAGATTGGCAAGGACAAGCTTTTGGTAATTTACAATTTGGGAGTCTCCACTCATAGCACTTGGAGTCAAGAGATGTGTAACTTGAATACTAGGCATGGTGGACAAATAACTCATCAAGGATGAGTGACCCATGGAGACCTCAGGGGATGTTCTTTGTGATGCTGAAGCAGCAGTAACAGACAATGTTGAAAATCGAGGGGGTTGAGGGCTTGTACTTCTTGATCTAGTTTTTGGTGTTGAGTCACCCTGGTTATCATCAAAATCTTCCTCCTCGTCATCATCATCATCGTTATCATCTCCATCATCACCATCTGATTCTTCTGCATCTGAAAACTGGTGATCAATTGCTATGGTGCTCTTTTCTGATTCTTTCTGTATATCTTCAATGTTTCCTAAAAAAAATTATATAACAACACATAAGAATTCTGGTAAAAGGAACAAATCATTTCAGAATTTAGCTTTCCAGATCAACATTTAGTGACTATAGTTCCTACTGAGACAGATAAAAAAGATCATTATGCCTACAATAATAAAAAATAAAATCTGAAATGTAAGTGTGTCGCTATAAGCCACATTACATCATGTTTCACTGACTGATGTAATAATTTAGACTTGTAATAAATTTCTTTGATACAATCAATTCATCAATGACCAAGTCAGGTGACTTCAAAACAAAAGCCTGAACACTACTCATCTTCTTGTCATTGTACCTTGGCACCAACTGATAAGTCATGTCAGTCTTGTCACACACTGATATTACAGTATTTTTCTTTCTTAATAGCTAAAATCACTTTATTCTTAGTGCAGTATTTTTGTGAAGCTATTATATTTGCAAGATATTTATTATACAGTGTTGCTAAGTTGGCACACTGAGCCAGATTTACAACAGTGCTTACATGTAGACCCTGAATCTTGTTGGCCTATCATTTTTATGACTTGCTAGATGTGGGTGTGGCTTAAATGTACTAAGATGCACCAAAATTGTGTTGTAAAATTGTAGCTCAAAGTAAGCCAACTAAAAAGTAATATGAATACAGATAAGACAGCCTAAAAATATGCCAAATTTAACATCCAGCATCGGCCACTGTGATAAATCTGGTGTATTTTCAGAGTGCCAAGGTTTACATCGATTGGGCTAATCTGTATATCTTGATATGTACCAGTTTATCTATCTGGAGTCAGAAAAACTCAATTTTAAAGGAGTTTTTCTGACTTGGCTATTACTCTCAGATTATGCTTTTTGGATTCTTTGAAAATCATGCATTAATCTATAGAGTTACCTTCCAAAAAGTGGTGGTAGGAGCAAATTCCACATTTACACCAAAGGTGTCTTATTTGCATAAGGCTTTCCCAACACATTTGTCCTTCTCAACCCTAGGTGTGCTTACAGCCCAATAGTCTTTTCCTCTTTAGACACCTTATTGGGAGCGGTAAACTCACTATATTTTTCACTTTCCCTCATATTGTTATTGTATGACTATAATGTTGTACCAGTTATACCGAGTCATTTAGATTTTTGAAGCATTCTTAAAAAAGCAGGTTCCACTGTTTGAAAAGGAATAACTATACCATAAAGTTATGTGGTCTGAAAAAAGGTGTGAGAACTGTTCTGAAATATACCACAGAATACTTAAAAAATGTGGCTGGATATCCTTAAAACATTGCTATAATCACATTTTGCTCTCTATTATTAGAGCACATTTGTTTTCATTGCTATGGATATATAGACAGACTTGCTCTTTAAATGTATTTCCCCATGAAAGGCAGTTGTGTGGGCGATCCATCTTCTCACACAGACGCTCAGGAACCAAAATTAAAGTATGACGTACCTGACTCTTCTATTTCTGCATCATCTACAGATGTCATTGCTACTCCGAGCTCCAGGCACTTTTTCATGTGGGCTTTTGACTTCATATGTTTTGTCAGGTTACCTATAAAGAGACAGGCAATCAGATTGAGTTAGCCAAGTGCAGACGTCTAGTTATGTGCTACATTACGTCAGCATCCTTATATTTCTGTACAGGCTGTGGCACAACACATTCCTATAATTGCTGCCTTGTGACCAGGAAGGGAACATAAGAATATCGAATAAATTGATAGACTAAAGAAAATGCTAAGACACATAGTTCATATAGGTAATGGTACAATAATGAGGTGATAGAGATATTTTAGGATAGTATGAAGCGTACATGAAAGGAAACACTAGTCAGGCTGTGTGCACGTCTCCATTCTGCGGACGTGTGATGCCCGTGATAATCATGGAGAGCACTCCAACCTGCTTATTTGTGGGTGGTGCGCTGTCTGTGGTTCATCCATTTTTCACATCCATGAAAAAAAAGATCAACTTTTTTTTTTTTTTTTTACAATTCCAAAACTTTGTCCATGGGTCAAGAAAAACAGATGGCACACAGATATCATATGTTTTTTTTCACGGACCCATAGACTTTCAGTGCTGTGATGCAATGATAATAATCAGTGAAAAAATAAAGGACATGATTCTGTTTCTTTTTAACAGACCCATGGTCCATGAAATAGCATGTATGTCTGAATAACTATTTCACAATCATAACAGTCAGGTGACCATGAATTCATAAGGGGATGCCATAGAGAAATGTCCTCTGCCCTGGACCCCTCTATGTCAGATAAAATGGTTAACTCTTTCAGGGGTAATGCTAGCAGGTTTCGGCAGCTAGACCCTGGCTGTATTTAGAAAGTGTTAATGATTAGCTACATTAGGGAATATTAACATTGTTATCAATAATTTTAAATACTATATAAACTATACGTATGTGCCAGTACATTATAGTGGTGGAAAATAATACCCACAAGCATTTCTCAGAGTTTACCTAAGGTATGCCCTAACGTCACCTCGACTTTCCCGACTTTTATTTGGCTGAGGCCTACGTTGTGTAAATGCAGCTGTTTTTGTTCCAGTTTTTTGAACCAAAGTCTAGAATGGCTATAAAAGGAATAGAAAGTATATACTCAGCTCTCATACTTCTCTTCAATCCACTCCTGGTTTTGCCTCAAAAAACCGCAGCAAAATCTGCAACAAAAAAAAGCTGCGTTTCTGCAACGTGGGGCCTTAGCCTGTATCTCTTTTTAGTGCTTGTTAACGGGAAGCTTTCAGCAATAAATTGGTTAAAAACCTAATCTTAGAAACCTTGTAGAGGTGAGTCTACAGTTTCCAAATATGCCTCTGTTATTCAGCTTTAGAGCCCAACTTTCATGTAAATTGCTATTTTTTCAAATGAAGCAACAAATGTTACACATGTGGATAAGGGAGGGAGGGAGGTCATGGAATCTCTTTTAGAGAACACACAGCCCAATAGTGATCAATGGGCCCCTTAAAAGCAGATCAACATCTGAGTTACTTTAAAAATAAATCAGTGGGCTGGGTAAAATTAAAAAAAGAAAAAAAAAAACCAAAACAATTCAGACTTCAAAAGTGGACAATGAACGTATGCAAAACAGCCAGGGATCCTATAATTAAAACTCATTTTTTTGTCCCTAACACGTAGGATTAGCCTTAAAAAGGCTATTCTTCTCCTACCGTTAGATGTCTTCTCCGCGCCACCTTTCCGTAGAAATCCCGGTTTAAGTCGGTATGCAAATGAGTTCTCTCGCAGCACTGGGGGCGTCCCCAATGCTGCGAGAGAACTCTCCAGCACCGCCTGCATCTTCTTCTGCAACGGGCTCTCTTTGCGTCTTCTTCCGGTGGTGGCTTCAAACTTCTAGGCCTCGGGCCTAGGGAAAAAGCCGACTGAGCATGCCCGCCGGCCACAAGAAAATGGCTGCTTACACAGTATTGTACTGTGAGAACTCATTTGCATACCGATGAAAACTGAGATTTCTACGGAACGGCAGCACTAAGAAGACATCTAAAGGTTGGAGAAGAATAGCTTTTCTTAAGGCTATTCCTATGTGTAAAGTATCCCTTTAAAAATGGACCAATTTGTCCTTTTCTTCATGTCTGAGAAATTGGCAAATTCATGTCAATAATGCCTAAGTGTTACCATATATTCTTTTTTATGTAAAAAATTGTACAGAATTTATTGGTTAGTGTGAAATAGAACAAGGTAGGACATAAAAACAAAGCTAAAAACTGCATGTTCCTCACTGTGTGTCCTAATCCAAAGATTCTGCCCTAGTTATACCATGTACATACTTTTAACAGTACCTGCTGCCTTGGATATGCTGAGAGCATTACAGCAAAAAGAAAAAACCTGCATGTTTTACCTAACAAATAAAAGATGACATGAGTAAAGGCGACTCGACATCATATAAGATTCCTATTACAGTTTATATCGATTTCAAAGACTTCAATGCAAATCCTGGCTTCAATTAATAAAAGCATCCCTAGACCAGTGGAATCAAATGGAAGTCATTTTCTCTGCAAATGAATGTATGTGAACACTAGCTATCAGGACTTCATCAATAATTAATGTAGATACGGATGGAGAGGGCCACCGGGGAGACTGTGGGCCTTTACATTATTGATAAACTTGAAACTGACCCACTGTAAAAGCATACTTTTCTTTGAATACCTCTCTATTATACAGCTTGTGTCATCTTTGTTTGTAAGGCTGTCCACATCAGCACAAACACTGCAGACGTTAGCAGTGCAACAACAGTCTGTCACTGAGACTTATGACTGTGCTAGCCTCTCATTGCAGACGGCTTGGCATTGTTTGCAGTCTATGTATCACGTAATATTAGCAAGTGGTGTGGGAGCTTCAATATGCTAATGTCTTTCTACTTATAAGACACTATTATGGATAACTGCACGTTTACAATTGGTAGAGGTTTTTATTTTTACTGTAGTCAGAGTGATGACGTCACCCACATTTATGGTTACCCACTTTTTGAGAATATGATTATGTTCGCTGTTGAGATTTCTATGAAGCAGTTTTCTGTGTAACAGACTGGCTCTCCAGCCTCTGCAATTCTACTGCTTTCTAGCAATGGTTAGCTAGAGAACTGTGCACTATGCATTATGGGTTATCCAGTTTAAAGAGGACCTTTCACGTCCTCGGGCAAATGCCGTTTTATATACCGCTAGAAAGCCAACAGTCAGCTTTCCCGTTATGTGCCCCAGGGCAAGAGATATTGGTGCAATTACCGATTGCTCTTCACCATCAGAAGGGCTTTCCTGACAGTCTAGCTGGGAACACCCCTCCTGACAGTCTGTGCGTAGCTCTATACTGTCAATTGGGTGTTCTTTACTGCCCAGCAATGACACTGAGTGGTGAGGAACGCCCTCCCCCAGTACTCATGTACAGTTTAGCAGGTCAGAGTGAGGTCACATGACCCAACTGAATAGAAGGATCCCATGAATTTTCAAATAGAAAGTAATAACTAAATAAGGTAACCTCGATGAATCATATTTACTGGGGGATAGGTACATAATAAAAGGAAAAAATAAATCACCTGAGTGTTTCATTAATAATTATGCCAATTATAAAAATATACATTATATAGCGGTATAATCAGTTGCTCAGAAGTTAGCAAACTGTGAAGACAACTGGCCCACAGTAAAATGGCTTTTAGATATATTTTTATAAAGGCCCCCTTTATGACCATTGATAGATGTACCATGTTTCCTTTTTTATGCTTTGCCATGAGGACAAGGCTACTAGAATTTACAGAGCTTTGACATGTGAATACTGACGGATGCTATGATTACCCATGTGGGGTCAGGAATCACAGTGTATGCAATATGTTGCTGTATGCACATATCCTCTAAAACAATAATAGTGCCATGTAGAGGACTTTAATAGGAGAACAAACATACCTTTGTTGCTATAAACCAATGACACAATGTAGAAATAACGTAGCAATGAGAATTTTTTGTGTATATACATATAAATCAACAAGTGCAGCAGCGGCAGGTCATGAAGATTTAATTTTTTTGTTTTTTAATTGAACTCATGGCTGGTCTTGTGTCTCAGGGCTCTTTGGATCACTGAACTCAATCTCAAGCACCTTTGAGAATTAGTTTGCCAGGTGAACCCAATTAAACAAAACTTACTTAAAGGGGTCGGCCAATTTCAGACCTATATTAAGAGACAAATGTTATTGTTTGTATAATAAAATGTGCTGCAACATTAGGTCCACACTGTTCAGGTGAGTGTGTGTATGTGCATCAAGGTGTGTGCCCATCGGGTCTGCGGCTATATTTGCTGATGGTCATGTCTCCTTGTAATTTATTTATATTACAACATTGTTTAGCGATATAGATATTTGTATGCCCATTTGTTATGACTTTGGTCTCTCATTGAACAATTAATTGGATACTCTGACATCGTGTTTGATATCACACGTATATGGATTCATGTATATTCACTAACTGTTATCAGAACATAATTGCAGACTGTTTCCTTATATTTTTATATGAATTAGATATCTAGTATTTATTCAAATATTTATATATACACTGTTTTTGATGTCTTTTTGTGTGGTTTTTTTTTCTTGAGTACGACTATTGTTATGAAATAATAAATGTGAATTGAGTATTATTTGTGTTATTTTTTTTTACTATAATCTCTCTGCAGTATGGGTCTTGTGTAGTAGTAGTTGTGGGAGATTTACTTGGTATATAAAGGTACTTTGTAAATGGATGTCCATGACTAGATGAAGCTGCTCCCCGTCCTAATTACTAGTTAAAGGTGTTGTCCAGTTTCAGACCAATATTAAGAGATAGAGGTTATTGTTTGTATAATAAAAAGTTATACAATTTTCCATTATATTTTCTCTATCAGTTCCTCACAGTTTTCTAGATCTCTGCTTGCTTGCTGTCATTCATTTGGTTTAAAGTAGATAAAAATCAGTCTATGGTCATGTGATATAAAGTTTATGGTCATGTGATGGACACACAGGAGTATTACACCATAGTCACAGCACAGTAATCAGATATCTGCCTGTGTTCATCACATGACCATGGACTGATTTTATCCACTGGGAATAAGCAGAATGAATCACAGCAGAGACTTAGAAAACTCAGAGGAATTGATACAGAAAGTATATTGGAACATTGTATAAGTTTTCATTGCACAACAACTGTGTAAGTTTCATTACAACAATAACATTTTTTGTCTCAATATTGGTCAGAAAGTGGACAACCCCTTCAAGGTATATTTCCATCTAAGCCTTTAAAAGCTTATAACTTGACTTTTCAGCAAGAGACAGCTTAAAGGGGCTCTATCATTGGGAAAAGTCATTTTTAGATAAGCACATCCTTGCATAGCGTTTAGAAAGGCGATTCCACACATATCTTTTGTATGTAAATCGCCTCAGTAGATTTTGAATAAGTACATTTTATTCAAATATTAATGAGTTTCCACCGTGCTACGGAAGTGTCTGTTCTATGTGTCTGTATAGCAGAGATGAGTCATCAGCACAGCAGCCTCTGTTATACATACACATAGAGCAGACTGTGATCACAGATACTTCCGATGCACAGTGGGAGCTCATTAACATACAAATAAAAACAGACTTATTAAAAATCTACTGAGGCAATTACATATAAAAGGTAGGTGTGGAATAGCCTTTCTAAAGGCTATGCATGGATGTGCTTATCTAAAATTGACTTTTCCAAATGATAGAACCCCTTTAAGCAATAACATTGCTGGCAGCCCCAAGGTAAAGAACAGGTTCACATTCTGAACCTACCCCATACTCCCATGCAACCAATGACATACCTGTACATCATGATCGATAACGGTTAAACATGCACAGACCTGAACAAACCACTTCAGTCTATCAGAGATTTGCTGGATTTCGAAAAGTATCCAGTTAAAGTTAGCATACAAGATAAAATTGGCAATAGTACTTCATGATACACTTTACCAAAGACCATAGACATTAGGATTCCATAAAAATGCCAGTTCATGTGTGTTCTCTTCGAGCCCAGAGAGTTCAACCCTGTCACATTATTTATACAAGAGGTTTATATTTACCTTTAGTTTTGAAGGCAAAGTTGCACAGTTTGCACACATAAGGCCGTACATCTGTGTGGGTGCGGATATGTTTTTTCAACATGCTTGGTTTCTTACAACGTATACCACATTCTTCACATATGTACTTTCCACGACCTCTCCCTCGCACATATACATAGTCTTCATTGGATTTAAAACTGTTGGTGGTAAAACAGGAAACAATGAATTGCCAAGTACTTGTAAAGAGACAACACTTAAATGAGGGGAATTTATTAAGCTGTTTTTGCAAAAATGTTGACAGATCTTGTGCCTATGGTTGGTGACCTAGCATTTACAGCATATTTATGTAGTGTTTGAGTGTAAGATACAGACTAGTGCCCTATGTTCGCCAGGTTGCTTTCTTGTTGGTGAAAAAAGGTGGTCTATTTTGAGTATCGATGTACAAGTAATTTATGATGTTTGCCTTTTTAAAATTCGTGCAAAAGTTCCATGCAAACCTTCTCCATTCAAATAGTAGTAATACAAGGGAGACATCTACACTAAGGAATGGATTAAGTGGAATAGATTGCTCAAGACTTATCAAACAAAGGGTTTCTTGTCAATAGATTTTTCTCAACCTAAGGCACTGAAAAAAAGGATATGCATAAAGCCTGATATAAATTTTTACTCAAATGATAAAGTCTAGCATGACATAGACTGTTTACAGAGTATGAGTGGCATTATATCATTAATATATGTCACATACACTCTAAGTGATCTGGCACCAACACTCGGCTGTTTTAATAGAATAGTGAGCACTCTTCATAATATTCCTATGTGGGATTCCTAGTGGGACACATTATTTAATGTCTCATTAAATGGCATCCACATAAGGCCCCCTGCCTCCTCAGTCACTAGTATTAGATACAAATATTAAAAACCCAAAAGTTATACCCACTAGAGATGAGCGAGTAGTATTCGATGGAATACCTCCCCTGCATATGTATTGGTGTAAAAAAGTGCCAGGGAAGGTGGGAGAGGAATCAAATTATTACTGCGTTTCCCGCGTGGTATTTGACCGATTACACCAATAACTATACAGGGAAGGTATTCGATCGAATACTACTCGCTCATCTCTAATACCCACCTAACTAACATAGTTGAAATTGATAACTGCCACCCGAAACAGTAGAACAAGACCCGAAATGTGGGACTGTCCTGCTCGATCCAGGTCAGCTGAAGGGACCCCTACTATCATAGGACCTAATTCACCATTTGCTTTAAGTGTCCCTGCCCCCGTAAATCTGCAAGTTATTATCTATCCTGCAGATATAGGATAACTTTTTAGGATAGAAATATGCTTATACAACTAAGGCATGCAAAGAAAGTCTTTATCTCCAGGAACAACGTGCTAACAGTATATTAGAAAATAGTAGTTATTCTTCTCGATACCAAACAATACTACAGCACAACATTAGAAAAGGCTAATCCATTTTTGGCTTGTTATTTTTAGGCTGTACTAATGTACTGTGAAATAAACAAGACCTTAATGGAAGAAAAGTCTTTATACACAATGATCCAGTTTACATGTCTAGGAATATAAAAAAAAGGTTAAGTTTCTAACGATATTTTAAAGTAAGTCTAGAAACCACAAATTCCTATTAGCGCACCATCATCATCGCACAGATGAGTTTATTGTTCATATCACAAAAATTGTCCTTTTATACACAAGTAAATGAATGTTTGTTATCTTACCCTCCTTCAAATATTTTAATCCTCATAGGTTCTGTTTGTTTAGCTGAAATATCTTTCTCTCCATGACTTTCTCCCTTTGTCCTTTCTTTGCTGTTTCCAGCAGTCTTCTTTTCAAGTTTACTGGTAACCAGTAGGGACGGCTCAGGTTTCATCTAAGTCATAAAAATAAACAGAAAAGTTGCTGTATCTGTGCTTAAGTAATTATATAGGTCTCCTTTAACTCTCACAGCACTCGAGGAAGAATTTCTAATGATCTATATCTGATAAGCTGCAATGGTCACATGTTACCAACATGACCTCACCATTCCGGCCAAGTAAATACAGATCAGCATATTCTCAAACCATTATTTTGAGAGTATAAAAAAAGCAAACCAAAATGTTTTTTTTCTGTTAAATTTGGATACAAAATGTCCTAAAAAATCACATATTTGTATTTTCAGCTAAATGTCACTGGAGAGGGAAAAAAAACTCCACAATGTACATATAGAACCACATGTTTTCATACTGACTAATAGCAAACCTATTTGGGTCCATTCACACTGAGTTTTTTGGCGAGGATTTTGGTGAGGAAAAAATACGGTTCAGGAATTAGGAAATTGTTTTTTTTGGAAGCCATTTTTGAAGTGTTTTTTGAGGCTTTTTAGTTTTTGTTTTCTTTCTCCCAGCACAGTGTATGGACCTTGAAAAAAAATGCTAGTGGTTTTTCCACGCTGTTTTTTCCAATTCCGTGTCCAAGTCCATGACGTGGACTTTCCGCCTCCCATTGACTGCGTTGGTTTTTGCAGGCGGAATCTTCCTGAAGGAAGCTTTTTTACCGCTTTGTTTCTGACACGAATTCAGTGTCAAAATCAACGCCCAAAAACTCAGTGTGAATGGACCCTTTGGGTCCATTCACACGGAGGAAAATGGTGCTGAATTTGGTACTGATGTTCAGCACTGAAAAAAAAGCCTCCCATTTACTTCAATGGGTTCCTTTTTCTGCTAGCAGAATTGAAATTGTGCTAGTAGAAAAAAAGGAACCCATTGTAGTCAATGGGAGGCTTTTTTTTTTCAGCGCTGAAATTGGGCACCAAATTCAGCACCATTTTCCTCCATGTGAATGGAACCAAAGCCTAAGGGCCCTTTAACACAACTATAATCTGACTGAAAAATATGCTCCTGTGATCTGAGCACTATACTGATGGATAGCTGTGAGCTTCAGAACCAACATGGATCTACTGTCCTGACTTACATAATGCTGCAGGCCAAGGCCCTATTTCTAGGCCTGAATGTGACCTTATGAAAGAGACCTTATTGCTATGTGAGAATCCAGTTTATGAAAGTATTTCCTCTTTGCTGGGATATATTTACACTTTTGTGGAAAAGGATAGATGAGAGAAAGAAACTCCAAAATACATTGTGAAATAGACCTAATACATATAGCGGCTAAGGCTCTACATAGCGAGCCACAGCCGCATTGCGTTTTTCCAGTATTTTTCACAGAAAGCTCACAGAGTTTTACTCTGTGGACTTTCTGCCTCTATTATACCTATACGAATAACGCTTGCTTTTCCGTAGGTATAATTGTCATGCTGCGATTTTTCAAAAAACAAGTGTTTCTGAAAATGCAGCATTTCCACTGCAAATGTAAAAAAGCAGTATTTTCGCAATGGGGGGCCCTGGCCTAAAGCATGAATTTGGCCCATTCCTTTTGCATTGGTCATTTTCATTCCCATCCATAATTATTCAATTTGAATAGAATTCAATATGTGACTTATTTAATAAATGATCATGCATGTTCTGCATATTTTGTGATATAAAAGTACATCTTATGCCAAACCCATATTTTTTCAATACAGAAAAATAGCTATTTTTTTCTGCAGTGTGCGGATGGGATTAACCAGAATCCCATCCACTTTGCAGCTTGCCAATGCGGCATTTTCGTAAAGAAGGGCCCCGGCCTTAGTAGGTAATGCTGCCTATGCAACTCTTAACTTACCTGTGCAAACTGCAGTTTCCAGACACTTGAAGAAGTTAATTTTCCAGCTCCTGGTCTGTGCATAGCAGCTGTGGTGTAAATTTCCCCTGTATTCTTCTGCTTGGACCTCAGAAGTGCTAAGGATGTTCTTGTACTAAGGCCTGAAGGGTTGGGATTGCAAGAACTAATACACCATGCAGCATAAACAGATGACTTCAGTGATTCCTGTTCTGTGTGACTGGGTTTGGCATAGTTAAGGAAACACCAGCTGACGGTAGTAGTAGTCCGCAGGCTTGGAAACTGAAGGATTTGCTGTACTTCCTCTGTTGAAGAGGACCTTTGTGATATCTGCATTAATATTCCTACAGAACGTTTTTTGTTTTTAATTGGTTCATCCTCAAGAACGTCACTTGATGTCCTTTGTGGACTTAAGCTCATATCAGAAGCAGCATCATCATCATAAAATTCATCTGGTGACATTCGACCTTCTGGAGCATCACTGGACTTTGATTCAGATAACGTTTTTTCAGCACAAGATGATGTGCTTAGTGGTGAATTTGACAGAGAGGGTGGAGGTGTCTGGGTAGCTGAAGAAAGACTGTCTTTTTGCTCTAATGTGCGTCCTTGTCTTACCAACTGAGGTTTTGAGGTTCGGGACAAATTCTTTTTTATGTCAGAATTAGTCAATTCTACTGCACTTAGTTCTTTAACAATCTGTCCGTACATCTTTTCATCTTTCACTCTTTTTTGCTGTTTTGTTTCTATAAAGAGTTCCAGACTACTTGCAGGAGAAAGCATGCGTTTGCCACCACCAAAAGAAGATGCGCTGTCGGAACTAGAAACCAAACATAATGGGATTGTAGATTCTATGCCTAATGGCAATGTCTGTGGCACTTTCCATAAAGGATATTGTTCCAATTCTCCACAAGGTGCGAGCATTTGGGCTATGTTGAATCCCAAACCTTTCATGGACGCGCTTGTTGCCATTACTTTTTGCGATGTACTTCCATCCACTTTGCAGCAGATGACTATGGATGGACTATTAGTTTGAGAGTGCGTGACAAGAATCTGTGAAATACTAGTGTACATGACACTACCATAGGATGGCACATGTGTTTGAAGTCTAACTGGTACAACAGGCCCTGACAATGGCTGAAGTGCGCCAGCACTTGGAGACACAGAAAGTTGTTGATCATTAGAGGAATCACTTGAACCTCCACTGTGATCTCTCTGCAGTTTTGAGAGAATATTTTTCGATTTCTTAGAGGACGACTCTATATATGGTTGGTAGCCTTTTTCCATACTATGCAGATAATTAAGAGATTTGCATATGATTGGATCTTGAGCAGTATCGAGGTAATAGGAGGATGGCAGCTCTGACTGCGTAGGAGGCTTGAAATATGTGTTTTGTAAAGTTTGTAAATGATGCTGGAAATGTCTTTGCAAAGGATCTATACAGGATGGCCACAAAAGAGGAGGATGGGTTGGCATTTGAGCCATGCAAACAGAAGTGTAAGGTAACTGAAATGTATTATGAACTGGTGGATATAAAATTTTCTCAGGATGTGGAAATAAATGCTGTTGTTCTGGCAAATGTCTTTTGGCGATGTAAGAAGATGGTGGTCCTAGAGGATTTCTCAACACATCATGGCTTGTAATGGACTGCTGTGAATAATGTGATGAGGTACAGGTAGTTTGGGCAGATGTACCGACAGCTAGATTTATTGACTCGTCAGCAAGATTTATAGAACCTGATAAAGATGACGATGAAGAACGCTGCCAGGCAATCTGTGCTGACCTACGACTTGTATAGGCAGGATCAGTCTGTTCTTGGTTTCCAAGTTCTTGCTCTGACTGAGAATTTTCAGGGAATCCGCTAAAAGAAGCTTGACGAATAAGAAAGCATTTTTTCCGTTCACGGGCTGGAGACAAAGTTGTAGTGATGGCACCAGGGACAGAAGCATGTGTTAGGTTTCCATAGTCAAAGGATTTGCTCCTTATTTCAGGAATCTCAGTTAAACTAGGACATGGTATCTGCTCGGAAGAAGACCTTCTCATTTCTTTTTGATGGTGGTGGCTGGGTACAGAAAGTGAATAACCTCCTGGAGGAACAGTTAAAAATTCAGGTGGCCTACCAATTTCATCCTGTTTTGCTGGAATTGTAGATTTTATTATATCTTCTCTATCAAAAGACATTGAGAAGCTAGAACTGTGAGACAAGTTACTTTCCTGACTTGGACTGCGGGACAGACTTGTTCCTGTTGACTCAAAGCTAGATTCACCTGATGAATTTTCCATGTCTGCCAAACGAAGGCGCTTCTTCTTTGGAGGCAATTTCTCTGCAGGTAGTTGAGACAGTGTTTCACTTCTTTGGGGCCACTGAAATTCTTCTTGCGTTTTTTCCGGCTCTTTCACAGGAATTTCAGGTTCCTTCTCAGGTTTGTCTGGTTCCTCTGTAACTCGAATCTCAGGTACTGTAATATTGTGTTGACGAACCAATTTAGGAGGCATATGGTAATTAGATTGTTGCTGGTGTTGAGACGTAGATGGCCTTCCCGTAGATTCAGAAAGGTCTGATGTATGGGTCCAGTCTGGACTCATAGAAGACATTGTATTTCCACTGTCACAAGTCTCAGATGGAGAGCAGGCCTTATCTGGCTGGCTAGCTAGAAGTTCTGTTGATTCAGATCTTTCAAAAGAGTTAGGTCTGCTCAAAGAATTAGTGTGTTGTATTACAGATATTACATTACCAGGAGGTTTCCTACTGATTATATCTGCTACCTTATCTGCATCTGAAGATGATTCATCCAATACAGGTACAGGACTTCCAATTTGCTGATGAGATCGACAAATGTCAAACCGATCTTGAGGCCCACTGTAAACATATTCTTGCCCTGAAATGGAAAATCCAATCCTGGCAGGTTCTTGACTTGGGGATTTTGTATCATAATCCAAAATCACAGGGCTGCTTGCTGAACTGCTAGGCATAGAAATATCTTCTTCATCCCCAACGCTCTTTTCTTTTCTACGCTTTCTGTTTTCAATCGTTGTTCCAAACCGAGGAGGAGAAGGTACAGTAACATCTACAAAATATTCCCCTGGTTTCATTCCACCTAAATACTGTAACTCTCTGTATCCCTGTTTCTGAACTTCAAAATCATCCCACCTTTTAGGATGCATACCTGAGACATATTCATATACTGAAGGCATTTTCTTTTCTTTTGATGAAGCAGATTTTTCAGGCATAGTTTTCCTGCAATAGGCAACAGCCGCATTCTTTGACATTCTGTTATATGCATCGAATTCAGAATGACCCTCCAAAACCAATGGTAATTCAAAAGCACCTTGCCTCCTAAGGAGTCTTTGATGAGGAATACCTGTAGTACCTGGATAAAAGACGTCATCAGATCCTGTCATACGTTCATCAAATGAGTGACTTCCCCTAATAGAAGTAGGGACACTTAAGCTTGCACCTGAAGATGTTGGCATTGAATTGCTCCTTATAAGTGTCGATGTTTCTCCAGAAGGCTCTAAAAACACTGCTGTTTGTCCCTGCGGAATTTCTGAGTACATCTTTGAATCACTTTCAGGAGATTCTCCAATGAGGTGTGTTTTTTGCAATTCAGAAGTATGGATTCCTGATAATCTTGACTTCATATTTTTTAACTTGCTATGATCTAGAAAGCCTTCTCTCTTTGTCATAAACTGTGAGATTTGCTCCTCAATCATGCTGGAGTTAACAATCGATACACTGGCTTCTTGACTTTGCAGTGAAGATCTGGGGCTCAGTCTACAGTATTTACCAAAGATAATTTCTTCATAAGAGGTTGCATTTGTGTTTGGAGGACTTATATTCTGCTCTGCACTTTCTGAACGTGAAAAATAACCAGAGTCTGTGCTTCCTTTACTGTGTGGGCTCAAGAGATTTAAGGACTTCTCAGAGTCATGCCCTTTCTTTTCTGTAAGCTTTAGTGCAAGTTTTTGCCTAGCCGTATGTGGTTCATCACTTTTTCCAATTAATGGTGGATTGTGCATTAACTCAGATGTCATGTAATGTGAGCTTTCACTAGGTAAGTTGATGCCACTTTTGGGGATTATCAGTATTGGCACTTTCATTGGACCTCCTAATGAATCTTCTGAAGTATGAAAACCTGGATCTATAAGTTCTTTGCTTCTATCTCTCAAGTCCAATGGAATTTGTGAAATGGGGCTTAGTTTTTCAGATTCTTCAACTAGCAACAATGTCTCTTCATCAGTGTCTGTACTTTGTTCCCCATCAGAATGTATTTCATTTTCTACATCAATGCAAGAAGTCTCAAGGTCTAATTTGGACACTCCAGAGTCTGTAAAAGGAACTAACCCAGCTTTAATGGCATGAGCATGTGACTTCCTGTGCTTATACAAGTTGCTTTTTGTTTTGAATGAAAAACCACAGGGTACACATGGATAAGGACGCTCTCCTGTGTGAGATCTTATATGTTTTTTCAGCACACTTGGTTTGGCACAGGCCCGTGTACAATACGGACATATATATTTGCCTGGTTTTTTGGGCTTTTGCTCTTTCTTGTGAGAATCTTCTGGCTGATCAATAGACTTCTGAGAATATTGGCCATATGACGAAGCAAGTGAAAATTTCTTTCTGGAGAATTCTGCCCCTTGTCCTTGAATACGAAGGAATAAATCCTCTGAAGCAATAGACAGGCGACTGTGATATGGATAAGCATGTCCTTCAAGGCTCTGATGAGGCTTAGTGCTATGTACTAGCCTCTGTTGGTGCAGAGTATGCTGGGGAAAAGAAAGTGAATGCCGATGAGTATAGGAGCCAGAACGCTTCTGTGCATATTGCTTTCCTGGCATCTGCTGGCTACTTTCATTCTGGGTTCCTACTTTCAAAGAACTGTAATGCTGTACTGATGTTGGGTGTGGTATCAGTTCAGGGTTAGTCTGTCTTTCTCCTTCCTGACTCTCATAAGTGCTCATTGTAACAACAGCTGGATGCTCTTGTCTCCATCTGCTCGATACTTTCTCTGATTCGCCACACCTTGAGGTAGATTCTTGCTCTAATATGGTGTCTCCAGAGTCCATTTTGACTAAGTTGGTCTTCAGTGCTAGCTTACTTTAATGCTATACAGACACATGGAGTGTGACTGACTTTTCTCTTTAAATCAGAGTCACTGTCATTTTTCTTTTCACCAAGTCACCAATGTGTGTCTCTAAAAGTACTTCCATGAAGTGGTACATATGTATGAATCAAAAGGTTCACGCATGACCAAAAGCTTCACAAGTGTGACCAGAAATATTCTTATGTCGAACAAGATATGGATAATCCAGGGAGCTTTGTGCAACTAACGTGCTATCCTTGTTAGTGACAGCATACATGCACAACCTGAAAGACATAAAAAAAGGAATATCAGGAAGTATCACCCTATATCTGTCATATAACATTTGAATTACTAGTGACAATGTATTTTTGTCTAGAATATTAATGGAGTTTAATGGTGTTAAGATATTGATTACTTATGTTTAGGAATAGCCTGGCACATACATTTCACTGTGTATGGAACTATCTGCTCCCAGCAACTTCAGTGGACGTGTCTGCTAATACCAACTGATCAGTGGGGATTTCAGTGGGTGTTAGACCCTTAACAATGTGATAATGATTAATTGACTATCTTAGGATAGGTCACTAATATCTGATCAATAGGGGTAGACAGCTAGCCCTTACATGGATCAGCTGTTTGGTGTTGCTTCCAATCCCCATACCATACATTGTATGGAGTCTTAAACAGATAGCTCCATGTCCTGTATTGTAGCTAAGCGGAATTACTGCTGTTCTGCTCCCAAAGATGTCAATGGAAGAAGAACTGCAGCAACGCCGCATAGCCACTATACAGGGTACTGAACTATCTTTTTCCTGTATGAGAATCAGAAGAAACCCTAAGCAGTTGATTCATGCAGGGAACCAGCTGCCCCCCCCCCCCCCCATCAGATATTTCTAGTGTATTGTAGGGAAAGGCATTTACAAAAACATCCTGGACAATCTTAAGGAATAGGTGATCAATATCTTAATCTTAGGAAACCCCTTTAACTGATCCAGTATAAATGCATAACATATATCCAAAGCTATTGTGAACTACTTACAGATCTGAAAAGACTGGTAGTAATGAAGACAAACAGTTCCTCCCAAAACTCCTAGGCTACTGGCACCAATGTTTAAATTTGAACTAATTTACAATCAAAATTCTAAGTACTGTATATTGGACCGAAATACTTAAAGGGAGTCACTAGAATATAGGATATCAACCCAACACTGCAGATAGGTTGGGCTCACCTAAACCAAAAGGTGTTTTCCCCTTAGGAATTCGTGCCTTCAAGGTAGATATACTATAGGTTTTCACAATATGCAAATGTACTCTTTGATGGAGCAAGGAAAGTGAGTGTGTACATAGATTTAGCTGTCAACCACGGAGTAGGACCGCCCACTTGACTGCTAAGCCCAGAAAGAGTTAGATCATTTAGATGAAAGAATGACAAGCTTTACTGGAAATTTCCTAACAACACTACATATCAATCCGCTCAGTATCTCCTGCTCTATTGTTATAGTTTAGCTTTGCATTGTATTGTGCCAGCTTGGACTATAGCACTTTCCATGCACGGTCATTTATAAAATTAGCAGTACATGGATATTCCACAAACAGATATTTAGCTCCTTAAACCCCCTATTGGCCTATTAGTTCAGTACATAATAGCGTGAATGAATTAAAATCAATATATGAATTTTTTTTCTTCAAAAACAGAAATTCAAATAGAAACAATAGAAGACAATTGCTATGACGTCTTCATAATCCACAAAGAATATACATCCAATAGTAATTAGTCAGATACCGGTAACTCTTAAACAAGTTCAGCAATGAAGGAGGTCCTGGCACAATTTCAGAGAGATAAGAAAGGTGGATCTCCTGCAATCTTTCTGACAAGAAAAGGATCAATGCTCTTCCCTTCACCGTCTATACATATGGATTTGGTCAACTGATCAACTTATTTTCCCCTTCACAATGTGTTCCCACACCCAAAATATTTTTATCTTGCAAGAACACCCTACTATGTGTCAGTCCACACGTGTGTTGCCTATGACAAACAGTAAATTCCCTATGGGAGACCGTGGAAACTCTTTGCAGATGTTCCAATTGGTCAGAACCCCAGTACTGCAAGACAACAGTGCCAACCATTAAGCCACCAAGCTGCCTTAATACCTGATCATTCACTCCAGGAATGGCAGTAAGAACTGTCACGTATGATCAAATTAGAAAAATCTGAATAAACCTAGTAGCCTTATACTTAACATTATACCTAGTAGCATTACTTTATTAAAGGCTTTGGTAGTGCAGAAACTTTAATGTTCGCTTTAAGAAGATAATTAAACCAAAGACATTTGAGATAATTTTATGGTACATATTTAAGTCTATTAAGTGGATGTAAAATCAGTCTGAAATAGCTGTTAATAGAACACCAATGCTTACACTCAACTGTATAGTAAATGTCAAGTCATTCATGTCCTCCCATGGGGACCTTTAACTTAACATGTATATCTGTGCATGCTTCAAGATTTATTTCTGAAGTCCAGGTTCACACTTAAAGTGTGGTGCTTTTTTACATACATTTATGATTTGGAGGAAAGCTCCTTTTTAAAGCATCTGTTAATCAAAAAGATAGATAGATAGATAGATAGATAGATAGATAGATAGATAGGAACAGCTGTGCAAGATCCATTTCTCTTTGTGCCCCCACACAGTATAACGCCACTACAGTCACCCTAATATTATATGCCCCCACTTTATTATGTCCTCATCCAGTTGCCCCCAGTTTACTTTCCCCCTCCACCTGCCCCCAGTTTAATGTTTCTCTCTAGTTCCCTCCACAGTATAATGTCTCCCAACAACTGCCCCTACAGTTTAATGTCCTCTCTCCAGCTTTCCCCAGTTTAATATCCCCCCCCTCCAGCTACCCCCAGATTAATGTCTCTCTTCCAGATGACCCCACAGTTTTAAGTTCACATGAAGTTGACCCCACAATATTATGCCCCTCTGCTGGAAACAAACATAAAAGAAATAATCCTCACCTCGATCCATTCCCATGCTGCTGATCTCTGCTATCTCTACATTGCACCTAATACACCCAGAGCAAAGACACTGGTCAAATTTTGAAGCAGGGAGCAGATGGCTCCCTGCTTCTCCATTCTTGTAGTCAACTCATCTGCGTCTGGAGTACAGATGTGATCATTGGGCCGTGCCATAGGAAGGCGTAAAGTGCTTCCCCACTGCCCCAAAAAAGGCTCTCAGAGGCTACTTTTGGGTAGCATACCATTTGGTGTGAGATAGTTGACTGCTTGATACACCTTTAGAGACACACACTCACAGACATTTTGCCCAGTTTACAGACTTTGAGAGGAGGCACACCATTAGACTGAGAGAAGCAGGATGGTCATTTCAGCAAATTCTCAACCATTTAAGCCGTTCTGACTTAGCTGTTAAGAGATGGTGGGAGGGGAACTTATGTGGTGGAACACGTTATGGCAAAAAGACTCCAGATGGTCTAGACCAGGGGTCCTCAAACTGCGGCCCGGGGGCCACATGCGGCCCACCAAGCACTTCTGTCTGGCCCCGCCAACAACGCCGGCAGGCATGCATTTATAATGAAGCTCATGGGGAGCTCGGGCCAGGCCATAGAGCGCACTTCACTTTACCTGTTGGAGGGCACCGCTCCCGATGTTTGTGCGACCTACTCTGCCTCCGGCCCACTGTTTAAAAGGTTTGAGGACCCCTGGTCTAGACAGACCACCAGTATAGAGAACTGTTTAATCTTCTGACAAGAACAAGCAGCTCCCACAGTGTCCACTATGCAGACACAGGTGCCACCTTCATTACACACCCCGGTCTCTGTCTGAACCAAGCACTCAGCAGTAGGAAATTTGATGTCATAGTGCTCATTACATGTTCTGCCATTGCCAACCAACCATCATTGTGTTTAGTTGCAGTGGTGTTGTGAACAAGAATCTTGGACGGCAAGCCCAACAAATCTAGGATCTGTTTGGGATTTGTCAAAGGTTGGGTTTGAGTACAGAAGCCTTATGGTGAGCACTTAGATACTTTACTGTAGAGCCAACACTACCTCAAGTGCTGGTGTGATGATCTGGGAGGCCATCACATGTAAGAGTCGGTCACTTCTAGAAGTAAAACACGGAACACTAACAGCTCAGTTATATGTGTTACCTATCATGGCAGGACTTACAAATGGCATTTTCAGCAAGATAATGTCCACCCACATACAACAAGGGTTTCCCATAAATATCTCCACCAGATTTAAACACTTCTCTGGCCTGCCTAGTTGTCCGATTTAGTACCAACTGAGCATTTATGGGACCAGATAGGATGCCAGCTTCAGCAAATTACAAGTATAAAAGATTTACAGGCCCAGTTTCAGCATCTGTGGGCAAATGTGCTGCAGGATACTATACAGAACCTGCAGTAGCGTAACTAAAGTCTTGTTGGCCCCAGTACAATCTTCTCTCCAAGGTCTCCTCCCTCATCCCTAGAGCGAATTCTTGAAAGTGTTGGTTATGGGTGCTAAGGATGCAAATTTTTGTGTTGTTAGGATAATCCTGGGGTCTCGTTGGCATATGGTCCAAGTGGAAGCTGTAAACTCAATACTGATGCAAATGCTTATGGGCCCCCTAAGGCTCCTGGGCCCCGATGCAACTGCACCCTATGCACCTCTACAAGGTACGTCCCTGAGAACCTGTATGACTTCTTGTCCAACTGCTTGGTGTGTTATTTTTATTTATTTTTTTTGTCAATGAGGATAGATAGACAGATGATAGATAGATAGATAGATAGATAGATAGATAGATAGATAGATAGATAGATAGACCGATGCAGCTCTGGGCTATGATATAGTACAGGATAAGTAATATGAAATTTATTCAACTTTTATATTAACATATGATTATACTCTTTGCTGAGACTTGCCCTCTGACAGTCAAACTTCCTTCAGATCCTCTTTAACAACACATAGCGCTATTTGAGTACAACAACAACCATTTGTAATAAACTTTTCTCACAATAAACTCAATAGGCAGCCCAGCACTTGATAGACAGTATATTACAGTATTAGCAGTATATACAATGTCCTAGATATATCGAAGGAATCATTTTTCCTTAAGTGCCAAACTGAAGACATTCAGTTTTGATTTAAAAGCGTCCAAAACTGAGATCTCTCTGGTGGCTGGTCTGGGTAACCTGCTCCAGAGAGTGGGGGCTGCATGGCAGGGGATTCTGACTCCAAATCTTTTAAGGTGGACCAGAAGGATGGACAATGTATTTGTGCCTGATGATTGGAAAGGTCGGCAAGGAGTATGGGGCTTCATACAGTTCTGTTCAGTTTGCAGGAGCTGAGTTGGTTATGGATTTAAACTCCAGTACATAATACTAAGTGTTCAGTCTGCAAGTGCTGAGGGAAGTCGGGTACAGACAACTCTCAGCAAACTATGTTTCCCTTAAAAAAAAACATTATATTCCTTACTGTCACTGCTAAAGTGCAGATGTGAACCCAGCACATTTCCTCCACACTACTTTTGACACATATATCCATCTAATAACTGCTCCTCTGTTAGACAAACAGTACAATTATTCTGTCTATCTACTCAATAGTCAATTGATGGAAGATGTCTCTGAGAAGATCTATACTGTTTCTGCATAGCAAACTGAAGACACATACTGTACACCCAAGATAAGTACTGAGCTATATACATCAGAGGAGGCAAACCATTACAAACACACAAGTACAATTTTACACGTAGTTTACTGTTACATCCTGTGTCAAAGAGATTCTGCATTATATCTACAGTCATCAAGAGTAAGAAAAAGAAATCTTTTTGTATGTACCTGTTCCTTTCAGAAATATCATACACATGGTTGCGCTGTGATCTTGCCTGTAACAGAAAAGAAAAAGTGATCAGTGTTTTAGGACTTGACACAGGAAAGAAGCCCTGAGATCAGAAAAAAGGATGGGACATTATAGTAAAGTTTTGAATTCCCTCACACGTAAGTTTTTGGGCAGACCTCATGTTTGCATAATGAAAATCATTGCACCCAGCTGCCAAGAATAACAAGAACAGGAAATGAGCAGTGAAAGCTATTCGCTCTCAACAAGCCTCAGTATTATTATACAGCTCTCTACCTGGTGTTCTTCTTTACACCTTTGTATCAATGCAGCCTTCCTGGACAGTAAGGAGGTTTGTACACTCCACTGCATAATAGAAGGCTGGTGAGGGAAAGTAAGCAGAGAACGGTATATCAGGAATTCACATTGTTCTGCACTAAAAATCCAATGATGGTGTAAAACAAAAAGACCACACGTTATTATTGGTGCCACAATGATAAAGAAACAGCAGTAAAGAGAATTCCCATTCCCAAAACATAAAAGTAGCCATATACTAGTACATCAAAAGTATGTAAGTAATTATATTCTTACATTTTTTGTTTTGAGGCATAATTTTTGCAAACACGACAGAAAGAGAGATAATATTGGTTGTCACCCTTGAATTAGCTTTTCTGTCAATTGATTTGGCGAGCATTTTCACATAAGTACACTTCCTGTCGTAACTTTTGCAAAAATGTCCACCGTGACAAAACAAAAAGAAATGTCAATATCGCTGAAAATCGCAGCATGTCAATCATATCTAGATTTCCTGTGAAAAATGTTTCAGAAAGAAACGTGATGGGTTTCCACCTCAGTCTTTTCTGCAGTATTTTTTGTCTGTGGCTTGCTACTTGGGGCCTTCGCCGACAAACAGAAGGACAGAATGGGAAGCTCCTACTAGATGTAGGAAATATTCCATAGAAAACAATATGAAACATTAGCTAATCTGATTATCACAGTGGCAGGCAGAGACCCATCAAATTATATAGTAATAGAATTACCAATTGACAACAAAATGATATGCCACCCATTGTTTCTCTATATGTTTTTTCGGAGGAATTTGGATTCCTTTGCAATTTGTAAATGACTCGTGATGCACTAGGAAAATGTAGTAATACCAGAAGTGAACTTGCCTGAGAACCATATCAACACCTTTTTTAGCAGAGCAGTTGTTCAGAAAGCTGTTTGTGCATATTTATCTCCTCTAGATGTAAAATATTCACAGTGATATACAACCTGATTTAGAAAGCCTAGTGCTGAAAAGGTGGTTTTGTAATACAGAAAAATGAAGAATTTGTTAAGACCATCAAACAAGCTAAATCTTGAGGAAACCAGAAACTATAAAGTATAGATAACTACTATGAACACCCTCTAAGCCACACAGCATACTGGGAAAATCTACACAAATAAATCACTTTCAGGCTGAAGACCCACATTGCAAAAATGCTGCATTTTAGAGTACCTGCAAAGTGGAAATTCAGTTTTAAAGAATGGACACCCAACTGATCCATTAGAGTTAATGGTGTACATCGGGTTCCTTATGTGACTGCTGTTGTAGGAGTCCACCTATCTGTTATTCTGGTCCTATGAAAGACCATAATACTGAAATACCATAAAAAGGTCGACGCTAGTGTGAACCTAGGGTAAACTGATGTTAGGATTGGGTCCCGCAGGTTTTCCTTCCGGCGCACAGCGCCACCTGCCGGTCGATCCAGCTCTCGCCCTCAGCGTCGGACGGTGAGGGTTGTGGAGTCTACGTCCAGCGTTTGGCCTACTGAGCATGCTCTGACTTTTTGGAGACGCTCTGAGGCTAAGTCTCATTCTCCCCTTACTGAGCATGCTCGGACTTTTTGGAGACGCTATGAGGCTAAGTCTCATTCTCCCCCTACTGAGCATGCTCAGACCTTTTGGAGACGCTCTGAGGCTAAGTCTCATTCTCCCCCTTCTGAGCATGCTTAGACTTTTTAGAGACGCTCTGAGGCTAAGTCCCATTCTCTCCCTAATGAGCATGCTCAGACATTTTGGAGGCACTCAGAGGCTAAGTCCCATTCGGCCCATACTGAGCATGCCCAGTGAGGTTATGGCCACTGCCCTGTGGGTGGGGACTTGCCTTTATATGGTGTGAGCCGACGCCCGCCGGGTGCTCACACTTTGACTATTAACTTTGAGACAAGAGGTCAGGGCTAGGTTCCTGTGAAAGGCAGGTTGTCAGGGATTCTAGATAGGATTCCTGGGTTCCTGGGTACTACCAGTAGGGAACGATTAGCCTGATTGAACTGTCCAGTAGGATTTGTAGCTCCAAAGCTGTTTGTGGAGCCTTTGTGTTGCTGACAGGGGTGACATTAACCCTTGGCAGCCTTCTTGCAGTCAGTTCACATTGGAAGCTGCCTAAACTCACTTGCCCAGTGAAGCCAACTGGTGTAAGCCTCATTGCAGCCGTTTCACATTAAAGTTGCAAACACCCTTGCCCAGTGAAGCCAACTGGTGTAAGCCGCATTGCAGCCAGTTCACATTAAAGATGCACAAATACACTTGCCCAGTGAAGCCAACTGGTGTAAGCCTCCTTGCAGTCTGTTCACATTGGGAGCTGTGCAGACACATTCACCCAGTGAAGTTAACTGGTGAACGTGTGTTGCTCTCTGTTCACACTAGAGCCACACAGACATACTGCTTCCCTGCTTAGGCAGACGGCCGCCCTCATAGGGCTTGTGGACCTCGACTGCAGCCACTACCGCAGTCAAGAGGTTCTGTTAAGTTATAATTTATATATATAGACAGAACCCTAACAACTGACCACTTATACTAATCTCTCTATAATTCTGTACATATTTTTGGTTGGAGTTATTATAAACTGTATATTGTTAATCCGCAAAATTGGGGCCTTGTTTTAAAAAAAAAAAAAAAAAAAAACCCTAGTTAAAGCAGTAAAAAACCTACAGGAAGCATGTTTTTTTCTTCTTTCGTCGCATGTCTTTTGCAATAGAAGTATTGTTAAAACTTTATTGCATATTAAAAATGTACAGTGGAAAACTACACGATGTCTTAATACAGATAGAATGCCGGGTTTCATTGTTTATGCAATTCTCCACTTGAGCCTGACTTCCTTGACCAGAGTGCGCCCCCCTGATCTCCCTTTGGGTTTCATTGTTTGGTCGCTGTGGTGCCATACGCTGGCCCCTGTGGTACCCTTTTGGAGGAACTTGACTGCCATGATATACTATGAAAACATAGAAAGGTATGAATCACCCAAAGGAAACATGAAAAAGGAATTATGCTCATACTAACTTCAGACTGGGGCCCCACGGGTCGGAAACGCTGCGATTTCCCCATGGCAGAAATGCCGTGGGAAAAATTGCGGCATTATACATGCCCACTTTGTGGTAAAAACCGCAGTGCAGACACACTGTGATTTCCAAAACCAGCGCGGTTTTGGAAATCACAGCATATCAATTATATCTAACTAAACGCCGGCAGCTTCCTTGTAGATATCATGGTAACAGAAAGTCTGCGGAGGAAAACTCTGCGAACTTTCTGTTTAAAGCGCTATGGGAAGAACCGCAATGCGTTCCAGCTGCGGTTTTTCACGCAACGCTTTATAGCTATGAATCGTCCCATGGGGCCTTAGCCTAAAAGGGTTTTCTGGGCTGTTAGTGCCATTGATGGTTTAAGAAGTGCACCCATATAACTTTAAGCAGGGTTTGGAGTGTCTCTGGTTGCTTCTGCATCCTATGTGTTTGTTTACATGTGTAATCTTCCTGTCGTGCAGTTCCTGTGTACCTACTGCACTAGTTCCCTCTCACTCACTCTTACACACCCCCTCCCTGTGTCAGTAACCTGGTGATCCCGCCCATTACCAGCCCCTCCCACCCTTCCCTGTCTCTTTTTAGAATAGCAATTCCACCCATTACTAGCTCCTCCCACCCTCCACTGTCTCTCTTTAGAATAGAGATCCTGCCCATTACTAGCCCCTCCCCCTTCTCCCTCTAATCTATTCTGCCCACTACCAGTAGACAGGGAGGAACCATATCGAACACAGGAAGGCTTTGTAATTATTGTGGGGGTTGGGGGGGGGGTAGACGTTCCTTTTCGGAAGCAGTGAAAAAGAATGTCAACGGATTATCAGAAGTTAGGTGGAGGGAATGGACTTTAGTTTAGGGGCAAATTTTTAGTTTATCCTGGACAACCCCTTTAACATGAGATTTTTATGAATGAATGTATGTAATTTAAAAAGAATGACAACCATGTGAAGCAAGTGTGTGAATAGTTTATTAAAAAAACATGACAGGTCTTCCTATATTTGACATTTTTATCACCCTGTATACAAACACTGGCTAGGCCTCACGCACACAATATTTTCTAACGGTTTTGAAACTTATAGGAAGATTTGTAAGTTTTGTTTAGAATCCATTCCAATACTGTTGCTGCAAGCATAACATTAGAAAAAAGGAGACCAAAAAAAACCACAAGAAATGGCTAAAATTATATCCTAAAATTAAAATAATCATTTGACTATTTGTTCTATTTAAGGAAGGAAAAGATCTAAAGAACTAAAACTTCTTTAGAAATACAGTATGCACAGTAATCCAAGATAAAACTCTAAACCATGCTGACGAGAAAAGAATGTTGACATATACAGTACAGACCAAAAGTTTGGACACACCTTCTCATTCAAAGAGTTTTCTATATTTTTCGAAAGGGGCCACACGGTGGCTCAGTGGTTAGCACTGTAGCCTTGCAGCGCTGGGTCCTGGTGTTCAAATCCCGTCAAGGGCAAAAAACCATCTGCAAGGAGTTTGTATGTTCTCCCCGTGTTTGCATGGATTTCCATCCCATATTCCAAAGACATACCGATAGGGGGAAAAAATGTACATTGTGAGCTCTATGTGGGGCTCACAATCTACATAAAAAAAAAAAAAAAAAAAGTTTTCTATATTTTCTTGACTATTAAAATTGTAGATTCACACTGAAGGCATCAAAACTATGAATTAAAACGTGGAATTATATACTTAACAAAAAAGTGTGAATCAAATATGTTTTATATTCTAGGTTCTTCAAAGTAGCCACCTTTTGCTTTGATTCCTGCTTTGCACACTCTTGGCTTTCTCTTGATGAGCTTCAAGAGGTAGTCACCGGAAATGGTCTTCCAACAGTCTTGAAGGAGTTCCCAGAGATGCTTAGCACTTGTTGGCCCTTTTGCCTTCACTCTGCGGTCCAGCTCACCCCAAACCATCTCGATTGGGTTTAGGTCTGGTGACTGGAGGCCAGGTCATCTGGTGTAGCACCCCATCACTCTCCTTCTTGGTCAAATAGCCCTTACACAGCCTGGAGGTGTGTTTGGGGTCATTGTCCTGTTGAAAAATAAATGATGGTCCAACTAAACTCAAACCGGATGGAATAGCATGCTGCTGCAAGATGCTGTGGTAGCCATGCTGGTTCAGAATGCCTTCAATTTTGAATCAATACCCAACAGTGTCACCAGCGAAGCACCCCCACACCATCACACCTCGTCCTCCATGCTTCACGGTGGGAACCATGCATGTAGAGTCCATCCGTAGAGTCCATCCAGACCTCTCCTTCGTGATCTCCTGATTTGGCATCTTCCTGACCTCCTGTGCATGACCTTTGGCTTTCTGCTGACATCTCTTATCTGGATCCTGATTTGGCTACTCCACAAACCTCCTGTGTATGACCCAGCGCTCCTGACTATGCTTCTGCCTCTTCCTTCTGCTACCACGTGACCTCCTGTGAACCATCTTGCTTCTCTCAGTCCAATAGTGCACCTCCTTACAAAGTCTGTCATGTGGCATGTCTACCAGTCAAAAACCTCTCACCAAGAGGTATACTATGCAAAAGTAGCCTCTGGGAGCCTGTTTAAAGGACAGCCTCTCACCAAGAGGTACACTTCCAAAAAGTAGCCTCTGAGAGCCTATTTAAAATGCAGTTGGAGGCTACTTTTAGCACTAACAAGATATAATTATTTTTATTAGGCAATAACAACATAAATCATCAGAAACCTAAAAAAAAATATATAAAATCTTGGTTTCAACAAAATGAGAAAGAAACTCTATAACAAGTCTGGTAGAGCCAAGTTGTCTTTAATTATCCTGAACCCATTTACATTGCTATTGTATTACAAGCTAAAACCTGATACTATGGTTACAACGGAGGGCATAACCAAAATTAGAATGTGAGACAACTTATCATTTAGAAAAACATTTGCAGTGAAAATGTAATTCAGTAAATCTGAACCGTCAAGTGATGTCCACATTTCATGCTTCAGTACCACACATAACAAACTAAGAGTGTATGGAAAATGTTTCCCAAAAAGCATGGCACATTCCCAGAGTCAAACTAAACACAGACTTATTTCCACAGGATAGCTATAAAACTTGTACATGGTGCCAAATTCATTTCTTTAGACACCTTCTTTGCTGGCAAGAGCTGTTGGCCTGGCCCTGGCTAGTCTCCTATTGAACACGTTAATTGTATGTATAAGATGCCAAGATACAAAGCTGGCTAATGTTCCTACTGGGTTCACGTGGACAAAACAAATACTTCTATTTTATAAAACCCTTTAGACTAGTAGGTAATGTCTGTTTTTTCCATTGGTAACATTGTGTACACAAAAAGTTCATCTTTTATGCTAAAATTTACCTGTACCACTGTGTGGACCGACAAACTGAAAAGTAGCATGGAAAACTTGCCAAAACTGTCACCTAGGATGGGCTGTGAACCTTATGAATCACTCACATTGTTTTCTTGGAAAACCTCTTTGAGCTGATACTATTATGCACTTTGCACACAGATTGAAGGAGTACCTCAGAATGTGAAGTACTCTACATAGACAACAGGGAACTACAATCATACCATAAAATAAAGGTCTGCTAATATTCTAGTGACCTCTATACACAGGGTATTTCTGAAGTTCTTCAGACTGTAGGACACACCTGAATACTATATGTGCCCATAATTCAAAGCATAAAACTGGAAAATAATATATCAACACTTCCAATGAGTAATATTCAGGTGATATAGTCAGGTGATAGGCGATAACTCTCCTCCATCTCTACAGGCCTTTGATGTAGTTGCTGCTACTTGTTCATATGGAGATGTGGACAGAAGGTCTCCTGTGGAGCTGCAAGCACAAATTACAGCTCTGTGTGTATGAATCCCTATATTATCTTCTCAATAGGCAGTGAGATTTAACACACGGCTGTGTGTAGGATCTGACTGATCAGGAAATAGATAAGAGTTATGTTCACATGGTGGAATTTGCTGCTGATTTTGCACTGGATTCTGCACCAAAATCAGCAGAAGATTCTGCCTTGCATTGTTTTCAATGTTTTCAATACCAGCTACATCACTATCAAACATTATACACTAAAATGTCAAAAGTCAGTTGTTCAAAAAGTCAGAATCTGCCATAAAAGATAATTATAAATCTGATCTAAAAACAAAGCTAAGGGTTTTTTTCACACTACCACTGTCTTTCCATTGTTCTGATCCATCAGTCAAAGAAGACAGATACAATTGGAAAGTCTTCTGGAAGGTCTGCTTTGTATATCTAACACCAATTCGTTTGTAAATCCATGTAGAGTTTTTCAGCCTCAAATATCAGACATGGCCTGCAGTGTCTGATTATAAAACAGGCACGCTACACATAATCATGGAAATAGTAGACTAGCCCCAACACTCCAATTCAGGAATTCAGGATAGCCTTCTGCTACAGTATTGTCCATTCTCATCTTTTGAACCTGTTACAGAAGAGGAAGTCTCCCAGTTACTTTCTTCATCTCGCCCTACAACCTGTAGTAGTGACCCCTTCCCCTCACACCTTCTCCAATCTCTGTCGCCTGCTGTCACTACTTACCTTACTAAAATATTTAAGCTCTCTCTCTCTTCTGGAATCTTCCCATCCTACTTCAAGCATGCTGTTATAACCCCGCTATTGAAAAAACCCTCCCTGAACCCGTCCGGTGCTGCTAACTATCGACCCGTCTCTAACCTCCCCTTCATCTCTAAACTCTTGGAACACCTGGTCTATTCTCGTTTAATCCGCTATCTCTCTGCTTGAACCCTTAAAATCTGGTTTCCATGCTCTGCACTCTACTGAAACGGCTTTCACAAAAGTCTCCAATGATCTCCTAATGGCTAAATCCAATGGTGACTTCTCTCTTCTTATTCTTCTGGACCTCTCTGCAGCTTTTGACACTGTTGACCATTAACTCCTCACTATGCTCTTCTCGGTAGGCCTCAACGACACTGCGCTGTCCTGGTTCTCCTTTTATCTCTCAGACCGCACTTTCAGCGAATCATTTGCGGGCTCTGTTTCCTCCCCTCTTTCCCTTGCTGTTGGGGTTCCTAGGTCCCTGTTCTTTTCTCTCTACACAGCCCCCATTGGACAAATCATCGCCAGATTTGGCTTCAGGTACCATCTTTATGCTGATGACATCCAATTATACATATCTTCCCATGACGTCACCCCTACATTCATACAGAACACCACTGACTGTCTTTCTGCTGTCTCTAATATCATGTCCTCGCTCTATCTGAAACTAAATCTTTCTAAGACTCAACTACTACTGTTTCCATCATCTAATAGATCTGTCCCTGATATATCCATTGGCTGCCTATTCATTATAGAATAAAATATAAAGTTATTACTCTCATCCACAAGGCTCTCCATAATGCTGCACCTCCCTACATTTCCTCCCTCATCTCTGTCTACCGCCCAGCCCGTGTTCTCAATGACCTAACACTTACATCCTTTATTATCAGAACCTCCCATGCTCGTATACAAGACTTCTCCCGAGTTGCACCACTTTTCTGGAATGCTCTACCCCGGACAATGAGATTAACTCCCAATTTCTACAGTTTCAAACGCAAACTAAAGACACATCTTTTCAGACAGGCCTATCACAATTTCTAACGTAAACCCTTCCGTACTATAATTAGAACCCCCAAAATTTAACCCTCCTCTGTCCCCGCTCCCACATTTCCCCACATGATATGATGCCATTTCAGGCTAACTTTATAGGTCCAAGCTCCATCCACATGTTAAAGGACACCACTAGTGACGGCTCATAAAGTTTTATGTTTGTGTAATGACAGTCACCTCTATTACAAAAGTGTCTGACCTCTGCATAAGCAATGCTGCCCCTGCTACCTCTTGTGTCACCCCCTCTACCTCATAGATTGTAAGCCCTTGCGAGCAGGGCCCTCAGTCCCATTGTGTGAAATGACTTTCTTTGTAATGCATCTTTCTGTCTGTATTTGAACCCTACAAATTGTACAGCGCTGCGGAATATGTTGGCTTTGGGCAGTCAGCGGATTAGGGCTGTGTCTGTGGGTTTGCGGCTTTCCAGGCAACCTAAAGTGTTATATGATGCCGATGATCTGTTTACTGCAAAGTAGACATAAAAAAGATACAAAAAAATCCTTGTGCCTACTTGCTGGAAAAAAAGAGGGATTTATTTTTACTACACCGATCTCCAGGTTGCTAGCATAGGACCCAATAATGTAATGTGAATACAGCAATGACAAGCTCACAGACACACACACAATCCAGAGATGAGCTTCGCTGCCATGACTTCTACCAGACTGGAGAAATGTTACATTCGTGACCACTAATTGGTCTAAATGACGCTGAAAAAAGCTGCTGGATAACTCTGTGGCAAATGTAATGCTGCCCTCACACCACACACCACAAAAAAGCACAATAACATAATTAAATTCTATAAATTGTCACTTTCTGTGGCTTTCAACACAAATATAAGAGTCGTAGAATATGCCAATCCATGTTTCCTGCTCTCCAGTCTTCTCAATATACACTAGTCAAAAACGACTCAATTTATGACAGACGACTAGGCCAGGAATTGTAAACAGGTAGAAAACACAGGGATCTCACATTAGGGTATATTTAGTAATGTTGTGTTTTGTCGCTGCAGATTTTTTTCTGCAATGTGTGGATGGCATTAGCCCCATGTTTTTGCAATGTGGGGGTCCAGCCTAAAGGAGTTACAGCTATTCTTGAGATTAGTGGCGGTGGTGTGTGTGTGGGGGGGAGGGGGTCCCAAATGTCAGACCTCCACTGTTCAACCCTCAATCAATGATAAAGGGATGGCATATCCTTGTGATAAGCCATCACTTTATAAACTGTGAAACATAGTTAGTATGCCTGGTCTCTTACTCTAATGGCTAATAGAGGAGGACCCACTCAGATAAGGCATTTAAAAATGGCTTTTCTAAATCAGACAACCCCTTTAAAGAGTTGTTATGGAAACCTGGATTGGATTCAATATCTAGAGCCTAATGGCTTGAACACTGGTACTTATGTGCGGCCATGATAAGGCTTTAGTGACACAAGGTTTCCTTCACAACACTGCACCTGGCAGGCAAATGTCAGAAATTGATAATATCTTAGAAAATAAAGTTTTTATCTCTTAATGTATATGAACGGTATATAAAAATATCTTCAGGAAAGGTTTTCTATAGCCAATACACAACATGCTTTTACAAATGTCCTTAAAAGTGAATTTGCCTTGTGTCAGGCCTACAAAGCACGCCTTTGCCTGGTATAATAAATGCCTTGGTTCCTGTTACTGTACTATGAGGCCTACAATAACTTGTCGTAGTCCCACATAGCACTAAGTCGTAGTCTTTCATCATAGACCTTTATAGTATATACCAGTGATGGCGAACCTTTTTGAGACCGAGTGCCTAAACTGCAACCCAAAACCAAATAAATCATCACGGAGTGCCAACACGGCAATTTAACCTTAAAACTCTGTGGGTCCACAATTGCGGACCCACAAATTACAGTCATGTGACTGGGGCTTTACAGATCTTGTACTGAAAGGTAAAGGTCTCTGCATTCTGTACTTTTAAACAATTAATTTTCACTATTTACATCGCACAGGATCTGTTTTATAGTTTACAGTGCAATGTTATTACATCCTGTACTAATTTCACGTCTGCTATAAAACAAATACTGTGTGATATACATAGTGAGGGGACCCCACACAGTACAATCTGCCCCTCAGTGGCCCCCCACACAGTACGATCTGGCCCACAGTGGCCCCCACACAGGATTATACCTGTATACTCCACAGTAGCCCCCTCCCACACAGCATGAACTGGTCCACAGTAGCCCCCTCCCACACAGCATGAACTGGTCCACAGTAGCCCCCTCCCACACAGCATGAACTGGTCCACAGTAGCCCCCTCCCACACAACATGAACTGGTCCACAGTAGCCCCCTCCCACAGAGCATGAAAGATCCACAGTAGCCCCCTCCCACACAACATGAAATGGTCCACAGTAGCCCCCTACCCGCACAGCATGAAAGTCTACAGTAGCCCCCTCCCACACAACATGAAATGGTCCACAGTAGCCCCCTCCCACACAGCATGAAATGGTCCAGAGTAGCCCCCTCCCACACAACATGAACTGGTCCACAGTAGCCCCCTCCCACAGAGCATGAAAGATCCACAGTAGCTCCCTCCCACACAGCATAAAATGGTCCACAGTAGCCCCCTACCCGCACAGCATGAAAGTCTACAGTAGCCCCCTCCCACAGAACATGAAAGGTCCACAGTAGCCCCCTCCCATACAGCATAAAATGGTCCACAGTAGCCCCCTACCCACACAGCATGAAAGTCTACAGTAGCCCCCTCCTACACAACATGAAATGTCCACCGTTGCCCCCCTCCCCTGACAGTGCAAACAAACACAATATAGTTATCTGAAGAGCTGCCGGGTGTTCTCTCTTCTGTTCACTGCGCGCGCTGATGACTTACGTCATCACGCCCGCGCTTGTTCAGAGGTCACACTCTGTAGTCAGTGTAGGCCGCGTAGTACGCGTGGCCTACACTGAGCTACACTGACAGCTTTCAGCTGGATGCGCATTTGCACAACCAGCTGAAGGCAGCGATCGCTCACTAACGGGGAATCCTGCATCGGATTCGCCGTTAGTGAGCGATCAGGGCGACAGCACGCGTGCCAGCAGAGGGGGCTCTGCGTGCCCTCTCTGGCACGCGTGCCATAGGTTCGCCATCACTGGTATATACAGTACTGTATAACATAGCCCACCACATTCACTGCCTAAAGACTCATTCTTCACTAGGTGACTCACATATAAAATGTGCGTGAAATTCGCCACACAGGATGTAGCTAAAATACAGCAAATACAAGCCTCACTTTTTCCATCTAAACAAGTTGCCACGTGCACTTCCTGTCAGATATCAGTGAAGAAGCTGAACAGAATCTGGTTCTCATGTCCACCCTGTTCTACCACTCCATAAGGGCTCATTCTCATGACAGGAATCCACGTCCATGTGTGGGCCGCCATATTAACAGCCAGCGCATGGGCCCCATATACTTTAATGGAGCAATTCACATGATCTTTGTTTTAAGGGTCCATGTGATCCATTTGAGAAAAGATAAGAAGCTGCTATTTATCAGATCCCTCAATAAACTCATGTCTGTGATGGATACATGAAAGCAGGTTACCCATGGGTGTACACTGCACTGTCATGTGAATGTAGCCGAAATGAAATTGTAAGACACAAAAAACATTCAAAAGTAAAAACATCCTCAGATGATGGAAAAAAAAAAACTTTTGTGCAATGTGCCGACTGTACCATAAGCTGAGACCTTAACACCTCCCCGTTTGTGACTCACATAGACAATTTTTTCCTTCATAAACAGGAATTCCACCCAAAACAGAAAACAAACCATATTACAGTAAATCAGATAAAGTGGCAGCAGGTCAATTTGTTACTATTTCTTCAATTGTATACAAATGACTAGCATGATAACATAGAAAAAAATGCTGATATATATGTAAGTACATAATACCTAATTGCCGTATTACCTCATCACAGTGCTAGGTGTGAACAAGGCCTTATGCAGTTTATAAAGATTTCCAATATCCTGCTTGTTTCCAGTAAGGCATTTCATTATTCATTACCTATATGAGGTTCAAGGCTAAACAAAGCTGTTTGTATATATTGATCCTCTTAGTCCTAGCCATGGATTTTGTTTGCACTGGATTGTCAGACTTTTTATTAAATAGAACCTGTTATGAAAGACCTATTCAAGAAAGGTATGAAATTGCACCCACTACACAGATTTCAAGATGGCCAAGGGGGCCAGAAAATACTTCCTGGTTCGGTGGCATTATAGCACATACTACATAGTATTTTCAGTGCTTCTGTTTTTTGTTACAGAATTTGCTGTAGTTTTTTGAGCCAAAGTCAGGAGTGGTTTGCCCTTACGCTGGGTTCACACCAGCGCCTGAACTCCGTTCTCAGGTTTCCATCTTCTGCATGCAGAAGACGGAAACCTGTCATGCCGAGTCCAGCCGTGAGTGCCGGTGAGTGTTTTATGCGCTCCATGGTGAAACCGTTTTTTTTTAAACCGGACACAGAGTACTGCATGTCCGACTCTGTGTCCGGTTTTAAAAAAAACGGTTTTGCCGCGGAGAGCATAAAACGCTCATTGGTGCACACGGCCAGAGACTTTTCAAGCCCATTCAAATGAATGGGCTTGAAACATGCCGGCAGGTTTCTGTCTCCTGCCCCTGTTTTGTGCAGGAAACGGAAACATGCAGAACGGAGTACGGGCGCAGATGTGAACGAGCCCTTAGACGGTTCCCTTTCATTAAATCCACTCCTAAGGGTCCATTCAGATGGAGGAAAATGGTGAGGAATTTGGTGTGTAATTTCAGCGCTGAAAAAGACTCCCATTGACTTAGGCTAAGGCCCCACGGGCCGTAATCTCATCGCTTTAGTGAATCGCATTGCGGTTCTTTCTGCAGCGCTTTGAAGAGAAAGTTCACTGAGTTTTCCTCCGTGGACTTTCTCTTCCCATTATATCTACGGGAAAGCCAACGGCGTTTCCGTAGATATAATTGACACGCTGCGATTTGCACAGCCGCAACGGCTTTGCAAATCGCAGCATGTCTGAACTGCGTTTTTTTCCGCAAAGTGGACATGGGATTGGCATGAATCCCATCCCCTTTGCTTGCACTGTAAAACACCGCGATTTTTCCTGCAGCGTTTCCACCGCGGGCAAATTGCGGCATTTACATCCCGTGGGGCCCCTGGCCTTAAATGGAATCCATTGAAATCAATGGCTGTCTTTTTTTCAGCACTGACATTCCACACCGAATTCCTCACCATTTTCCTCGGTGTGAATGGACCCTAAGGAGGATATTCGGATAATGCAGGAGTCCAGTGACACCGGCATTTATACTGCAGTTATTAGTATAATGTCACTTGCATGGATTGAGACATATCTCTGTCGAACAAGCTGCAGTGTTTTTCCCAGCAGCATTTTCCCTTTTCATGCGCCCAGAAACAGGATTTCAGTGCAGCCTATTCAGAGTGAGATATAAATCATTACAAGGCAGCTCGGTCTGTCGGTTCCTCAAAAGAAGACAAAAGACACAAAAATATCTTGTGCAAATGAAGTGAGCACCACGTCAGCAGCCAGATGAACGTGGGTGGCCAGATAAGACTCAGTTGCTGCAAAGGGCAAATTATTAAGAGAATACTTGTGTTTTTTTTAGCTTTGTTCTTCCTGCCTGAGCTCACCCATCACAGCACATGATAACATAAGTGACACCTGACAGCCTTCCTCCTCCCACGCAGTAATTGCAGTTTCATAAGGGCCAAGGAAATCGTAGCAAGCTAGAAACTTGAGGCAGCTCTGGTGTCAGAAAGTGTGTGTTATAAATAGGCGCAGCTGGGTTTATATTTAGCTCTGTGAACTTTTTCTTTGTGAAAATCTGTTATCTGCCTTAACTATCTGATGCCCAACAGCTTCCTGTTTCTATTTATAAGAGGAGACGGCATGACCTGAGTTGAGGGGGAGGACACCTAGACGGAAAAATCAAAGGCAAATCTTTCCACTGCTGCTGTTCTAATCATTTACCTAGAACAATGAGTTGCATATTGTCACACAGCCCGCTAGCAGAGAGTTGACACTAAAACTCTGCTGCACCTCCATTCCAGTTTAAGAAAATAATTCATTTTTTCGAAGACTCTGTAACATTCTTCAGTAAATTCCCCAAGGTTAGATTCCAAATAAGTCATGAAAATGATGGACGTTCAGTATTGCTCCCTGGACTTGGATAAAAGGATATCCTCATGCTGGTTAATGTTTCAGAATCCAATTGACAAAATAATGCATAATCCACATTGCTCCTCGGAAATAGATTTCAAACAATATAGGGCAATAACATGGTAATATGGGATCATCTACTATACTAAAAATTGTAACATCTTTGCCCGTGCGGGCTTTGGCGTCATCCTCTGGCTGTGACTTCTTCTTGTATTATCTGAACACTGTCCTATTCCCTCACCTTGGTAATTGATTTTCCACCAAACCCATCTCCTTCACCTTGGTTTCCCTCTGCTCCTCTAAGGGTAAGTTCAGAGGACTCTTCAGGTTCTGGTCCAAAAGCCGGGCAGCCGCGACTGAAAGCCGATGCACTCTTCTCCAGATTAGGCCCAATGAATAGGCCTAGTCCGGAGGAGGGAGTGTCTTTAGGCCGTTTCGCCTCATGAAACAGCCTGAAGAATGAGCATCTCACTTCTTTTTTCCGGGAGCTGAACAGCTCCCATTGATTTCAATGGGAGCCGTCTTTTTGGTCAGGATTTTGAGTCAGATACGGCCTCAAAATCCTGACCAAAAATCTCCGTGTGAACTTACCCTAATGGTTAATGTCAGACTTATCTGTGTAATTGACAGCCTACCTTCCTATCAAGTCCAGGGCAGGTTCTTCCTCCCTATTTATTCTTGGCTCACATTCACATTGGTGCTTGCTATTGCCTCGTGCTTGCTGGCATTTCTCTTGTTGTTTATTACTTGTATTCTTATTCTTAACCTCTGGCTCACCCTTTGACTATTCTATTGGACTTAGATTTTGTACTGCGTTGCTCGACTGTTACTGGACGCTTGGCTAGCTGACCTCCCTTTGTTGTTGTTTGTCTTGTCAGTGTTCTATGTTGTCACATATATAGGAAGGGCCCATCGACCAGTTGCAGTCTATTACTTAGGATAGGACCAGTAAGCAGGAAGGGACAGTGGGGGGATTTCAGCTTAGGGCTCACTGTCTCTAGTGCCCTTCCCCCCAGGGTTCACCAGCAGCTACTGGGGAATTGCTGTCCTAGAAAAATAATGTGAATTAAATATGGGCAATTTCTCACTCCTGCCCTGTGTCTTAGCTGTTACTGCCCGGTCGGTAGTGAGAAATAGTTGTGTCACATTTACGACACTGTGTGTAGCCCTCTAACTCGACAGATTAATATCTCTGAAGTTTAACTGATTTGGGGCCATATTGCAATGCTTAAGCGTTCCCTTCAATCTTTAAGCTGTATAAATAAATGTCATTCTTTGACAACCCCTTTAAATTCTATAATCTATCAATTTATTAATGTTTCTCATGTTGGTTCCATAAGCATTAAAATTATTTCACTATATTCATATGGACTGGGCACTATTATAGTTGTATAATATAGTTGTTATAGTGGATGCCAAACCAGTTCTCCAAGGATCAACTAGCTATAGAGAGCTTCTACTCACTGGGAAATGTACCACAGTATGTCTATAGTCTTAATTGTTCCACCACAGATACTTAAGGTTTGTCTACCTTGAAGGAAACAAGCTCATGGGACATTCCTGAGAGAAGAGTGTGCATCACTGGGAGAACCACTCGGGCCCTGGTAATCATTACTCCCAATGGTTGAATGCTTCTGTTGTTCACATGAGCAGTAGTAAGGGTGTTATGAGTGATAATCCCAGGGGTGGACTGTGTTCATACAGTGGTCTGTCAGGAACGTCCCATGAGGATGCTGCCTTTCAAACTTCAGTAAAGTCTTGCAGACTAAAGTCTCCATTACGCATTATATTGTATAATAGAAATATCACTTATTTTATACTGCTCTGTTCTAGTTTTTTTTTTATACAAGCCTTTTATTACAAACAATATTCTTCAGAAAATTAATAATATGTTGCCTAAATTTCCTTGGTTCACAAGCATCGGTTTCTCAAGCCTGCAGCCAGCGACTATGTACGTCAGAGCAACAGAATAACAGCGGAGAATCACAATGACGAGGATGGAAATCAATCATCCAGGTAAACATTAAAGGGATTTTGTGTGCCACGGTATATTTACTTCAGGAAACACTGCATCAGCAGAAAACTGTTATTCCCAACCTCCAGTCCCTAGTGCAAAGCAGGGCAGGTTATCCCAGGATTATGGAAAGGTCATTGTATTCTAGGGCAGAGAACACAGGGGAGCCTGGAGCGATTCTTAGAATCTTCATATAGAAAAATTGCACTGGTTTAATCTTTACTGTCATGTCTAGATTCAGGACATGCATGGAGTTAGAACAATTTACATGTTTTAAGTTTGTTCATTTGATATACTTTGCCTTTGTCTGACCTTATCATTATATATCACACAAAAGTGTTTTATAACATGACAACAGTACATGGTACAACGCAGACATCATTACGGTTAAGAGTGGCGAGGCTCCTAAGAAATGGTTAGCCTGCTTTGAAATGTACAGAAGTTATCGAAAGTGCTAAGCACTGTATCTTGCCATAAAGCACTGCCAGAAAACCCTTTAAGGGCTCCTTCAAACCTATGCTTGTATAAAATAGAAAAACTATTAAAATGTACATTGTTTTCTTTTTCCAATTCCTATAGAGAACCCATAAGGGAAAATGCCATAGCCAAAGGATGTAGTGTGTGAAAAGATCAAACACAGCAAACCCAAAGAATGTCAACAAAGTGCCAAAATCAAAAACTCTGTAAGTGGATAATATACTATGAATCTGGACACAGGACTAAGGAGCTATGCTGAAATTTCACCTAACCATTGGTCACTCCAGCAGGTAACAGGAGGGGAGCACAACAGTTTGCAGTAAGGCTCCGTTCCCACAGATTAAGGCACCACTCATTCTGACACGTAAACGTGTCAGAGTGAGCGCTGTAAAATAAAATCCCATTGACTTTAAAAAGCCTCCCATTGATTTCAATGTGTAGCGTGCCTAAGACGGCACCCATTGAAGTCAATGGGATTCTGTTTTATAGCACTCACTCTGACACGTGTTTACGTTTCAGAATGAGCAGCGCGTTACTCCGTGGGAATGGAGCCTAAGAGAGCCGCTCATGTTGCTCCAGACTGCTCATGTGAATATACTGAAATAAAATGCATGGAATTTAAATGGGAAAAGGTTGTTGGTTTAATATGCTTCACCCTGGTGACAGACTGCCTTTAGGGAGATATTCCTTTTTTTTTTTTTTTTCTTTAATTTGCCTGTAGAACTCAAAACCGTATAATTTTCTAATATACATATACTCTGCTCTCATACATTTATTATACCAGTACAGACCCATTTACAGTCCTATGAAAAATTTTGGGCACCCCTATTAATCTTAATAATTTTTAGCTCTAAATATTTGTGTTTGCAACAGCCATTTCAGTTTGATATATCTAATAACTGATGGACACAGTAATATTTCTGTATTGAAATGAGGTTTATTGTACTAACAGAAAATGTGCAATATGCATTAAACCAAAATTTGACCGGTGCAAAAGTATGGGCACTTCAACAGAAAAGTGACAGTAGATCCTCCTTTTGCAAAGATAACAGCCTCTAGTCGCTTCCTGTAGCTTTTAATCAGTTCCTGGATCCTGGATGAAGGGATTTTGGACCATTCCTCTTTACAAAACAATTCAAGTTCAGTTACGTTTGATGGTCGCTGAGCATGGACAGCCCGCTTCAAATCATCCCACAGATCAATGATATTCAGGTCTGGGGACTGGGATGGCCATTCCAGAACATTGTAATTGTTCCTCTGCATGAATGCCTGAGTTGATTTGGAGCAGTGTTTTGGATCATTGTCTTGGTGAAATATCCATCCATGGCGTAACTTCAACTTCGTCACTGATTCTTGAACATTATTCTCAAGAATCTGCTGATACTGAGTGGAATCCATGCGACCCTCAACTTTAACAAGATTCCCGGTGCTGGCATTGGCCACACAGCCCCAAAGCATGATGGAACCTCCACCAAATGTTACAGTGGGTAGCAAGTGTTTTTCTTGGAATGCTGTTTTTTTTGGACGCCATGCATAATGCTTTTTTATATGACCAAACAACTCAATCTTTGTTTCATCAATCCACAGGACCTTCTTCCAAAATGAAGCTGGCTTGTCCAAATGTGCTTTTGCATACCTCAGGCGACTCTATTTGTGGCGTGCATGCAGAAACGGCTTCTTTCTCATCACTCTCCCATACAGCTTCTCCTTGTGCAAAGTGCGCTGTATTGTTGACCGATGCACAGTGACACCATCTGCAGCAAGATGATGCTGCAGCTCTTTGGAGGTGGTCTGTGGATTGTCCTTGACTGTTCTCACCATTCTTCTTCTCTGCCTTTCTGATATTTTTCTTGGCCTGCCACTTCTGGGCTTAACAAGAACTGTCCCTGTGGTCTTCCATTTCCTTCCTATGTTCCTCACAGTGGAAACTGACAGGTTAAATCTCTGAGACAACGTTTTGTATCCTTCCCCTGAACAACTATGTTGAACGATCTTTGTTTTCAGATCATTTGAGAGCGGGCTGTCCATGCTCGGCCACCATCAAACTTAACTGAACTTGAATTGTTTTGTAAAGAGGAATGGTCCAAAATACCTTCATCCAGGATCTGATTAAAAGCTACAGGAAGTGACTAGAGGCTGTTATCTTTGCAAAAGGAGGATCTACTAAATATTAATGTCACTTTTCTGTTGAGGTGCCCATACTTTTGCACCGGTCAAATTTTGGTTTAATGCATATTGCACATTTTCTGTTAGTACAATAAACCTCATTTCAATCCTGAAATATTACGGTGTCCATCAGTTATTAGATATATCAAACTGAAATGACTGCTGCAAACACCAAAATATTTAGAACTAAAAATGATTAAAATTAATAGGGGTGCCCAAACTTTTTCATAGGACTGTACCAGTAGAATAGTATAGCCCATGGATCGATCCTCTTGTGTAATATATGCATGGGCTAACAGAATAAAACTAAACATGTTAGTCATGTGACACTGGGCATGGCCATTTGATGATTTACACCTGTCAAAAGGAATTCTGTAATATACGTATATCCTGCTCTGTTGTACAGTTTATAGGTGATTCTAAGGTGAAAAGAAATTCTAAGAAATTGTATGATCTTAAACAGTGACACAAAGCAAGCTGTTACCATAAATATTTGCAAGTAAAATTTACATGTCACAGTTCTAAACAAATGACGGCACTAAAAAGTCTTTGCTTCCTTTCTCATATAAGACTTGTCTTGTTCGCTCTGCATTCCCATTCAAATCAATAGCTACTGTGGGGAAGTTAGCTCGGTAGAAGCAGTGGTACGGACCCAAACAGTCAAGACAGGAACACAAAATGTGCAGCAAACTGGTTTATTTAGGGGGAAAAAAAAACAGGAAAATAAATAAACCTTGACTTCAGGCACAAAAATAAACAAAACAGAATACAGCCTTAACTTTGGCAAAAACAAAATAAAAACCTGCTCGTCTGAGCCACTAGCTAAACAGAACTGATAACCTAACTTGTTTGTGTGGCTGGAAATAAGCCACATGTATAAACAAGCGCAATATTGTCTCACCAGACTCAGGGTTACAGGACAGAACCGTACACCTCCTTTCACATCATGGAACTGCACTACAATGCAAAAGCTGAGGCTTTTTCTGGCCCAGTAATGAGACATGGGCTCTCCTGGGCTGAGGCCACCTCCAGATCCACCCTGAACCACACATATGTCAGAAACCTGGGGCTGATATATCTGGACTGCAGCACTCTGCCTCTCACCTTCTCACACTACATAGTTTTGTTCATATGAACACATAACCAGTTGTACATATATATATATATATATATATATATATATATATATGTGTGTGTGTTTGTGTCTTTGAAGTAGGACATATCACACTAGAGCCCCACTACAATTTATGCCTTCGAGCTGACTGACTGTTCATTTAACACCTCTACTGTGTCAACTATATAATATTACAATGTCTTTGCCTAAGGGCTTGTGAACATATTACAGCATTGTACAAACAGAAACAAACAAACAAAGTTTAAAGTATGCGGGCATTCTGTGAAAAACACTGTGGAAAAACCGCTATGCATTTCTGCTGTGATTGTTTCCACATTTATTTATTTTTTTTGGTACGCTTTGCTATGTGGGGCCTTAGCCTAAAGAGCTTATACCAACTTTATACGGTATCCCTTATTGATAGGGTAGTAGATAACTTTAGCTGAGCACTGTACTTGGCTATTTTAGAGACTGCCATAGATAAACATATAGATAAGGGAACAAAAACGGGCAGGCCGCAGCAAAAAAGCACTGTGGGAAAAAATGAGGTGTCAATGCATTGCAGTTTTAGGGTCCATTCACATGAAGTAAACATACACTCATTTTGGCAAAATACACGTGTAAAGAATACACGTGTAAAAATAAGACTCCCATTGACTTCAATTACAGTTTTTACACGTGTAAAAAAAACATCCCAAAAAATGCGTCAAAAAACGTGTCGCGATACACGCGTATCACATTGAAAGCAATAGGTTAAAAAGCCTCCCACTGATTTCAATGGGTAGCACGCGTATGCCGGCACCCATAGAAATCAATGGGATCTGGTTTTGACACGCTCATTCTGAACGAGTTTACGTTCAGGATGAGCGGAGTGTAACTCCGTGTGAAGACTCCCAAAAGGAAAATAGTTCCAGTAAAAGTTTATGAAGAAAATGGGTGCAACCTCACAAGCAATAAATCCATTTAAGACCCCATGTAGTGAGCCACAGCCAAAAACCTTTGGGCTGTGGAAAAGACGCAGCAGCACATACACATTGCATTTTTGTCCACAGAGTTTTTCTCTACAGACTTTCTGACCTTATATATTTCCATGGGTGTAGTGGGCATGATGCGATTTACAAAAACGCAAGGGTATTTCATATTGCAACATTCAGATATATATTTTTTTGCAATTAGCGATGGGATTAGCCAGAATCCCATCCACTTTACAGGCACTTAAAGACACAGCCACAGGCTAAGGCCCCATGTGGTGGAACTGCAGTTTTTTTTGTTGCAGATTTTGCAGTGGTTTTTTTAAACCAGAGCCAGGAGTGTATTGAGCAGACAGTAAAAGTTTAAGATCTTCCTATATATTGTTTTATTGCTTATTATTATATATATTCTTGGCTTTTGCTCAAAAAAAGACAGCATAATCTGCAACAAAAAAGGCAGCATCTCCGCAACATGGGTCCTCAACCTAAAGCTACACTAAAGTGCTATTAGACGGCACACAGCTGTATATAGTAGCATTTATAATAATATCATGGCTTCCAAAACTGTTATTGTCACCCTAAAACAATATCATAGAACTATTCTGTATTGAAGACATGTAATTTAGAATGCTTGGATTCTTATAAATTGATTTTAGTTGAAATGAAAAATCTATTTCACTGATAATATCTTAGTAACAGCATGAAGCTTAGATCTAGTTGTTGACTACTCCATATAAACTTTTTATAAAAGCATGATGAAGTGTATGTTCCATTATCATGAGGCTATTCTGCCTCCTCTAGGGAATGCTTTTTTTTTGTCTTAAGTGCAATGACTGCAGTGAAGGGAAGAAAATCAATGTTTATCAGGAGATATTTGTCTGGGCCCATGTGTGCTTAATGACATTATTAAGTTCTTACCCCCTTGACAAATGTGTAGAGTGCTGAGGTCCAAACCACACCTCTACATTAAAGTCACATTAACTTCCACTGATTTCCAATAACTCATGAGATCTGATGCTTCCGTGACTCATGCCATCTTTGAGCCATCCCCTCTGTGGCTTTTCTGGAATAATCTGGAAGTGTATACTGATTTGTACGCAGTCATAATTTGCCTTTACAATGAACAAGAGCCACTCAATCAAAAATGGGAAAAAGAGAGAAATTAAGAGAGTTAAATTATGGACATAAAATGGTAAAGAAATACTGGGGTAGATTTTCTAATAATGTCCAATACTTACACTAGACAGCCTTTTTCCCTTTACTGACACTTGAGGAACATGTATGTCATAATATCGGGCAGGGGATATGAAGAGGGCTCAGGAGCCTGCCAGTATATACAGTAGGCACTTGCCGGTAACAACTGCAAGCAGTGCCAGAACCAATCCTTTTAGCCATTTACATGCCACAGTCAGTTTAGCATTTAGGTTGCATGGGTGGTGCCATCTTGGAAAAAAAAATGGCTGCCCCCATGTTTCTTTGTGGCTTCCTTATTCTTATTATTCTTATTCAAGCCCTTATACGGACTACGTGAATAGAAAAATATAAGGGTTCATTAACAAGGAGTTTTTTGGCATGGAAAAAATCCGCTTAAGGAATTAGGAAATTTGCCAATTCCACGTGGATTTTTGCCAATTCCACGTGGATTTTCCATCTCCCATTAACTCCGTTGGTTTTTGGAATCTGCCTGAAGGAAGTTTTTTTTCTGCTAGCGGACTCTAAGAGTGGAAACTAAGTCTGCTGAAAAAATGTTACCCCATAGTGCGAGCAGAAAAAAAAGAACACTGCGGGAAAAATTCCATCCACTTTGCAGTGACTTTAAAACGCTGTGGTTTTTGCTGCGGTATTTACACCATGTGGGGGCCGGCCTCACCCTTGATTTTAATGGGTGCTGCCTACTGCTTCATTTCATTTATGGTGGCACTGTATGAAAATTGGACACTTGCTGTCAAATTCCTCCATAGTTCCATAACCAGGGTCCAAAGAACTATGGAATAAGCTTACTATTGAGGAGCCCTCTAAACAAATGTTACTTTTCAAGGTAGACAATAGACTATAGGTTGACCTGGAAAATAGAAATCAAGGATGCACATGCCTATGTCACCAATGGACATGATACCATTCTAAGAGTTCTATAGATTATGTATATTAGTACATTATAGTGACAGGCATGAAAGATTGTTGGCCCCGGTAGACTGATCTTTAATAAACAACAAATGTCAAAAATTGTGCTCCAACCCCAAATGTAGGAGTAAAAGTGTTACTGCTATACACATATCGTAATAATTTGTAATAATAATATAAATGACTATATATATATATATATATATATATATATATATATAATGTATGAGGTAAAAGATTTATTATTAGAGATGAGCGAACAGTGTTCTATCGAACACATGTTCGATCGGATATCAGGGTGTTCGCCATGTTCGAATCGAATCGAACACCACGTGGTAAAGTGCGCCAAAATTCGATTCCCCTCCCACCTTCCCTGGCGCCTTTTTTGCACCAATAACAGCGCAGGGGAGGTGGGACAGGAACTACGACACTGGGGGCATTGAAAAAAATTGGAAAAAGTCATTGGCTGCCGAAATCAGGTGACCTCCATTTTAGACGAATAGTGGATTTCAAATCCGGGTCATATGAGAATGTGAACTTTGTGACTATGAGACAGGGATAGCTGTACAGGCAGGGATAGCTAGGGATAACCTTTATTTAGGGGGGAATGTTATTAAAAATAACTTTTTGGGGCTCTATCGGGTGTGTAATTGTGATTTTTGTGAGATAAACTTTTTCCCATAGGGATGCATTGGCCAGCGCTGATTGGCCGAATTCCGTACTCTGGCCAATCAGTGCTGGCCAATGCATTCTATTAGCTTGATGAAGCAGAGTGTGCACAAGGGTTCAAGCGCACCCTCGGCTCTGATGTAGCAGAGCCGAGGCTGCACAAGGGTTCAAGCGCACCCTCGGCTCTGATGTAGGAGAGCCGAGGGTGCACTTGAACCCTTGTGCACCCTCAGCTCTGCTACATCAGAGCCGAGGGTGCGCTTGAACCCTTGTGCACACTCTGCTTCATCAAGCTAATAGAATGCATTGGCCAGCGCTGATTGGCCAATGTATTCTATTAGCCTGATGAAGTAGAGCTGAATGTGTGTGCTAAGCACACACATTCAGCTCTACTTCATCGGGCTAATAGAATGCATTGGCCAGGGCTGATTGGCCAGAGTACGGAACTCGACCAATCAGCGCTGGCTCTGCTGGAGGAGGCGGAGTCTAAGATCGCTCCACACCAGTCTCCATTCAGGTCCGACCTTAGACTCCGCCTCCTCCGGCAGAGCCAGCGCTGACTGGCCGAAGGCTGGCCAATGCATTCCTATGCGAATGCAGAGACTTAGCAGTGCTGAGTCAGTTTTGCTCAACTACACATCTGATGCACACTCGGCACTGCTACATCAGATGTAGCAATCTGATGTAGCAGAGCCGAGGGTGCACTAGAACCCCTGTGCAAACTCAGTTCACGCTAATAGAATGCATTGGCCAGCGCTGATTGGCCAATGCATTCTATTAGCCCGATGAAGTAGAGCTGAATGTGTGTGCTAAGCACACACATTCAGCACTGCTTCATCACGCCAATACAATGCATTAGCCAGTGCTGATTGGCCAGAGTACGGAATTCGGCCAATCAGCGCTGGCTCTGCTGGAGGAGGCGGAGTCTAAGGTCGGACCTGAATGGAGACTGGTGTGGAGCGATCTTAGACTCCGCCTCCTCCAGCAGAGCCAGCGCTGATTGGTCGAGTTCCGTACTCTGGCCAATCAGCGCTGGCCAATGCATTCTATTAGCCCGATGAAGTAGAGCTGAATGTGTGTGCTTAGCACACACATTCAGCTCTACTTCATCAGGCTAATAGAATACATTGGCCAATCAGCGCTGGCCAATGCATTCTATTAGCTTGATGAAGCAGAGTGTGCACAAGGGTTCAAGCGCACCCTCGGCTCTGATGTAGCAGAGCCGAGGCTGCACAAGGGTTCAAGCGCACCCTCGGCTCTGATGTAGGAGAGCCGAGGGTGCACTTGAACCCTTGTGCACCCTCAGCTCTGCTACATCAGAGCCGAGGGTGCGCTTGAACCCTTGTGCACACTCTGCTTCATCAAGCTAATAGAATGCATTGGCCAGCGCTGATTGGCCAATGTATTCTATTAGCCTGATGAAGTAGAGCTGAATGTGTGTGCTAAGCACACACATTCAGCTCTACTTCATCGGGCTAATAGAATGCATTGGCCAGCGCTGATTGGCCAGAGTACGGAACTCGACCAATCAGCGCTGGCTCTGCTGGAGGAGGCGGAGTCTAAGATCGCTCCACACCAGTCTCCATTCAGGTCCGACCTTAGACTCCGCCTCCTCCGGCAGAGCCAGCGCTGATTGGCCGAAGGCTGGCCAATGCATTCCTATGCGAATGCAGAGACTTAGCAGTGCTGAGTCAGTTTTGCTCAACTACACATCTGATGCACACTCGGCACTGCTACATCAGATGTAGCAATCTGATGTAGCAGAGCCGAGGGTGCACTAGAACCCCTGTGCAAACTCAGTTCACGCTAATAGAATGCATTGGCCAGCGCTGATTGGCCAATGCATTCTATTAGCCCGATGAAGTAGAGCTGAATGTGTGTGCTAAGCACACACATTCAGCACTGCTTCATCACGCCAATACAATGCATTAGCCAGTGCTGATTGGCCAGAGTACGGAATTCGGCCAATCAGCGCTGGCTCTGCTGGAGGAGGCGGAGTCTAAGGTCGGACCTGAATGGAGACTGGTGTGGAGCGATCTTAGACTCCGCCTCCTCCAGCAGAGCCAGCGCTGATTGGTCGAGTTCCGTACTCTGGCCAATCAGCGCTGGCCAATGCATTCTATTAGCCCGATGAAGTAGAGCTGAATGTGTGTGCTTAGCACACACATTCAGCTCTACTTCATCAGGCTAATAGAATACATTGGCCAATCAGCGCTGGCCAATGCATTCTATTAGCTTGATGAAGCAGAGTGTGCACAAGGGTTCAAGCGCACCCTCGGCTCTGATGTAGCAGAGCCGAGGCTGCACAAGGGTTCAAGTGCACCCTCGGCTCTCCTACATCAGAGCCGAGGGTGCGCTTGAACCCTTGTGCAGCCTCGGCTCTGCTACATCAGAGCCGAGGGTGCGCTTGAACCCTTGTGCACACTCTGCTTCATCAAGCTAATAGAATGCATTGGCCAGCACTGATTGGCCAGAGTACGGAATTCGGCCAATCAGCGCTGGCCAATGCATTCTATTAGCCCGATGAAGTAGAGCTGAATGTGTGTGCTAAGCACACACATTCAGCACTGCTTCATCACGCCAATACAATGCATTAGCCAGTGCTGATTGGCCAGAGTACGGAATTCGGCCAATCAGCGCTGGCTCTGCTGGAGGAGGCGGAGTCTAAGATCGCTCCACACCAGTCTCCATTCAGGTCCGACCTTAGACTCCGCCTCCTCCAGCAGAGCCAGCGCTGATTGGCCGAATTCCGTACTCTGGCCAATCAGCACTGGCTAATGCATTGTATTGGCTTGATGAAGCAGTGCTGAATGTGTGTGCTTAGCACACACATTCAGCTCTACTTCATCGGGCTAATAGAATGCATTGGCCAGCGCTGATTGGCCGAATTCCGTACTCTGGCCAATCAGCACTGGCTAATGCATTGTATTGGCTTGATGAAGCAGTGCTGAATGTGTGTGCTTAGCACACACATTCAGCTCTACTTCATCGGGCTAATAGAATGCATTGGCCAATCAGCGCTGGCCAATGCATTCTATTAGCGTGAACTGAGTTTGCACAGGGGTTCTAGTGCACCCTCGGCTCTGCTACATCAGATTGCTACATCTGATGTAGCAGTGCCGAGTGTGCATCAGATGTGTAGTTGAGCAAAACTGACTCAGCACTGCTAAGTCTGCATTCGCATAGGAATGCATTGGCCAGCCTTCGGCCAATCAGCGCTGGCTCTGCCGGAGGAGGCGGAGTCTAAGGTCGGACCTGAATGGAGACTGGTGTGGAGCGATCTTAGACTCCGCCTCCTCCAGCAGAGCCAGCGCTGATTGGCCGAATTCCGTACTCTGGCCAATCAGCACTGGCTAATGCATTGTATTGGCTTGATGAAGCAGTGCTGAATGTGTGTGCTTAGCACACACATTCAGCTCTACTTCATCGGGCTAATAGAATGCATTGGCCAGCGCTGATTGGCCGAATTCCGTACTCTGGCCAATCAGCACTGGCTAATGCATTGTATTGGCTTGATGAAGCAGTGCTGAATGTGTGTGCTTAGCACACACATTCAGCTCTACTTCATCGGGCTAATAGAATGCATTGGCCAATCAGCGCTGGCCAATGCATTCTATTAGCGTGAACTGAGTTTGCACAGGGGTTCTAGTGCACCCTCGGCTCTGCTACATCAGATTGCTACATCTGATGTAGCAGTGCCGAGTGTGCATCAGATGTGTAGTTGAGCAAAACTGACTCAGCACTGCTAAGTCTGCATTCGCATAGGAATGCATTGGCCAGCCTTTGGCCAATCAGCGCTGGCTCTGCCGGAGGAGGCGGAGTCTAAGGTCGGACCTGAATGGAGACTGGTGTGGAGCGATCTTAGACTCCGCCTCCTCCAGCAGAGCCAGCGCTGATTGGCCGAATTCCGTACTCTGGCCAATCAGCACTGGCTAATGCATTGTATTGGCTTGATGAAGCAGTGCTGAATGTGTGTGCTTAGCACACACATTCAGCTCTACTTCATCGGGCTAATAGAATGCATTGGCCAGCGCTGATTGGCCGAATTCCGTACTCTGGCCAATCAGCACTGGCTAATGCATTGTATTGGCTTGATGAAGCAGTGCTGAATGTGTGTGCTTAGCACACACATTCAGCTCTACTTCATCGGGCTAATAGAATGCATTGGCCAATCAGCGCTGGCCAATGCATTCTATTAGCGTGAACTGAGTTTGCACAGGGGTTCTAGTGCACCCTCGGCTCTGCTACATCAGATTGCTACATCTGATGTAGCAGTGCCGAGTGTGCATCAGATGTGTAGTTGAGCAAAACTGACTCAGCACTGCTAAGTCTGCATTCGCATAGGAATGCATTGGCCAGCCTTCGGCCAATCAGCGCTGGCTCTGCCGGAGGAGGCGGAGTCTAAGGTCGGACCTGAATGGAGACTGGTGTGGAGCTATCTTAGACTCCGCCTCCTCCAGCAGAGCCAGCGCTGATTGGTCGAGTTCCGTACTCTGGCCAATCAGCACTGGCCAATGCATTTCTATGGGGAAAAGTTAGCTTGCGAAAATCGCAAACTGACAGGGATTTCCATGAAATAAAGTGACTTTTATGCCCCCAGACATGCTTCCCCTGCTGTCCCAGTGTCATTCCAGGGTGTTGGTATCATTTCCTGGGGTGTCATAGTGGACTTGGTGACCCTCCAGACACGAATTTGGGTTTCCCCCTTAACGAGTTTATGTTCCCCATAGACTATAATGGGGTTCGAAACCCATTCGAACACTCGAACAGTGAGCGGCTGTTCGAATCGAATTTCGAACCTCGAACATTTTAGTGTTCGCTCATCTCTATTTATTATACCTATTATTTATGAAGTTTTACTTTTTGTATTATTAGAAATAAAATGAAGAATTGATCTCATTTGAAAGACAAAGGCTGTGTTATTTTTATTTTTCAGAAGTCATAAAATAGATGAATGTAGATTCTGATCGTCTCCTGTCTCCTGCATTGCAGTTATAAAAGATGGCGGGTAAAGCTGTTTTGTCCTCCTCCACAGCTGCTACTGCGTGTCATTTTGTACCAGCAGGAAATAGCAGGGGAAGCTCTATGATAATATCTTGTGGGTAGAGATGCCAAAAAGGGGCTTCTCCTGTTTAACTTGGAAGGAAGCGGTAGCCTGTCCCTTTCATGGAAACATGGGCTCATTGTCTCCATGTGTCCACAGTGTACATTACGCCTTACACATAGCTGTACTGCTGACCTAACGCAACCCCACGTCTCTGCTGTCTCTTCTCCTTCCTGTGTGCATCAACTACATGCTGCTCCCACTAGAGGAAAAAAAACAGCCCTGTTCATTCTTAATTGCTGATGGAAACAGTGTCATATTTTCCACAAACCAAGCTTGAAACCATTACTGTACCACCTTCATTACTTTTTCCACAACATTTTACAGAAATGTCAGGAAACAGCTGCCTGTGAAGTGACTGACAAACTGGGCTTAGCACTGCAGCGCTGCTTCTCCAGCCTGTGCATTTACTTTCTGGAAGCTCAAATGAATTTCTCATTGCCGAGTTCAACAAGCTTGTTTTCTATACACTTACTGGAGTCTTTTAGACAAGATCTGCTTGCCCAGCTCTAGTGTCTCAGTGGTTGGAGAATTTGTACGGATTTGGAACTGCATACTTCTAGGAAAAGATTGCTTCCTGCAAATTACTCAGCTGTCTTTCTTGGACCACAGTCAATAAAGTTCAAGCCTTGCAAAGGAGTAAAATTCACCAGGATCATAGCTAAATTGTGCCACAAGTGGAAAAACAACTTGTTTAACTGGTGCCGTGTTTTCTCTTCTGATCATTGATCTCTTCAAACTCCTTCCCATGTTACAGCCATGATACAGCCTTCAGTATTCAGATCCTCACGGTGCAGTCTCAGACTCATCAAACCACACATTGTGCATATTTTCTGGCAAAAATAGTGGAATAGTATACTTCATCATTCAAGCTATTCAACCGCTGAAACTCTATAAGGCTTTACTTTCAGACTAAGAACTGCCATCTGGTAAAGACTTCAAAGATCTTCAGGTTGCTGGCAGGCTGCGTGAACTTGAAAATGATGGTGACAGTGCATAAATGCAGGAGTTAAATTCCTACACAGTTCACAAAAAGGTGTAAAGTTCTTAATATGTCCAATCCAAATGTGGAGGTTACGTTCACTTTAAAGAGGGTCTGTTCCTATTTCACTATATACTGTATGTTCCTGAGTGTAACAGCACCAAGTAAGTGGCTTCCATAGTTTGTATGAAGCCCTCTATGGGGACTCCATTGCCAGACATCATGAAGCAAGTAGAAATATAGTTCTGTCTGCTGAACCTGCCTCCAGTAACCCGGCTGTCGAAGAGCCCCCTGCACAGGTTCTCTATTCTTTGCATCTTTGCATGGCTTGTAAGTGTGGATGGCGGGGGGTATAAGAAGATATTCTCAACATACTGTCAGACCCTTCAGAGAAGGAGCAGGGCTCTTTTTAAATTAACAAAAATCAATATTTTCATAAAATATTTCCTCCTTATATTTTCTTTAAAAGGTTTGTCAGGGATTTGTTTAAATGGGCTATGAGCATGGAAAGCTATTCAATAAAAGAAATAAGTCCCACCACTCCAGCCCTGTCACTGTAGTGCTATCTAGTCCTGTGGCAATGACATCACATGACCACCACAAACATTTACTGGCCTCAGCAGTCATGCTATAGAGCTGCCCAAGCGTAAGGCTGGGTTCACACTAGTGTCCGTGTCCGACAGCTAGTGTCCGATGCTAATGTCCGCGCAAGATTTTAGCATCGGACACTAGCTGTGTCCATTTACAATTTGCCTTATTTTAACTGGGATATCATGTAGTGTCCTTTACTGTCCGCGTGTGTCCTTAAGTGTCCGTTTACAAAGATGTCCGATTATAATCAAGCGGACAGCTAAATCCTACATGTAAGGACACACACGGACAGTAAAGGACACTACAGGATATCCCATTTAAAATAATGCATATTGTAAACGGACACAGCTAGTGTCCGATGCTAAAATCTTGCACGGACATTAGCGTCGGACACTAGCTGTCGGACACTGATGCTAGAGTGAACCCAGCTTAAGTTCACATGGAGGAATCTGCTGATCAGATCTATTCATCTGGGCCTAATCAGCAGAGGAAAGCCAGGAAAGCCTAATCAGCAGAGGAATGGTGAAATGCTGTGATTTTATCACAGAAGAAAGTCCACATAGGAAAACTCTGTGGACTGTCTGTGAAAAGCGCAGCGCAGCACTTTTTGTCTGTGACTCGCTACATAGAGCCTTAACCCTAGGCCCCATGTGACGAAAACGCTGCAATTTGGCCACAGTGGAAACACTGCAAAAAATCTGTGGTGTTTTAGCATCACAGCAAGGTGTATGGGATTCTAGCAAGTCCCATTCACACCTTGCGAAAAAATACACACTGTGGACACGCTGCAATTTCCAAAACCGTTGTGGAAATCACAGCATGTCAATTATACCTGCGGAGATGCCAACAAAATGCCAGCTTTCTGTGAAAAGCGCTGTGAGACATGGTGTTTTACAGTAAGGGCAAAGTAGATGGCATTCTAGCGCGGTTTTGGAAATTGCAACATGTCAATTATACCAACGGAAATGTCGGTGGTTTTCCCAATTGTAACAGAAAATCCCCTGACGAAAACTCCACAAACTTTCTGTCTAAAATGCTGCAGGAAGAATCGAGATGCATTGCCGCTGCTGTTTTTCCCAAAGGGCTTTATTGCTGAAGGACATTCCGTGGGGCCTTAGCTTTAGGGTAAGTTCAGACGGAGATTTTTGGTCAGGATTTTGAGGCCGTATCCGCCTCATAATCCTGACCAAAAAGACGGCTCCCACTGAAATCAATGAGAGCTGCTCAGGAGTTTTTTCCGGCTTGTTCCGCCTCCCAGAAAAAGAAGCAAGGTGCTCATTCTTCAGGCCATTTCGCCTCGCGATTCGGCCTGAAGACACACCATCCTCCGAACTAGGTCCATTCATTGGGCTTAATCCAGAGCGGAGTGCGCGGCTGAATGCTGAGGCAGTGCACCGGCTTTCAGCCGCGGCTGCCTGGCTTTTGTACCGGAACCTGAGGCAGCCTCCGCCTCAGGTTCTGGTCCAAAAGACCCGGTGTGAACTTACGGCTGCGTTCACACGGAGTAACGCGCCGCTCATTCTGACACGTGTCAGTCTGAGCGCTGTAAAACATAATCCCATTGACTTCAATGGGTTCGGTCTTACGCGCGCTACCCATTGAACTCAATGGGAGGATTTTTTACCTATTGCTTTCAATGGGTTCCGTCTTACACGCGGCTTTTTAATGCATTGATTCCAATGTGTTACGCGCGTTAAACGGAACCCATTGAAGTCAATGGGATTCTGTTTTGAAGCGCTCACTCTGACACGTGTTTACGTGTCAGAATGAGCGGCGCGTTACTCCGTGTGAACGCAGCCGTAAGTTCACACCGGTTCTTTTGGACCAGAACCTGAGGCGGAGGCCGCCTCAGGTTCCGGTACAAAAGCCAGGCAGCCGCGGCTGAAAGCCGATGCACTGCATCAGCATCCAGCCGCGCACTCCGCTCTGGATTAAGCCAGAATGTCAGAATGAGCGGCGCATAATTCCTTGGGAACGGGCCCTAACAGTCAGATGGAAACACACTTTAAAAAGGTAATGAGGTTTTTTTTTTTTTTAGAAAAAAAAAAAAAAAAGGTAATGAGTTCATAGAGCATATGAAGAAAATGGGGCACTCCAAATGACTGCAATGAAGTTGTGCTTTAATTTAATTGTCCACATATGTCATTAAGATAAGCATATCGTTTTGGACCACCAGCCCTTCCTCAGATGCTAAATAAATATAAACAAAAATAAAACTCTTCAAGTGATTATCATTATCTTTCCTTTACCAAGTCTACCTTCAATTATTATCCAGGCAGGCTATTAACTTGGTATAATACCTTCCTCATGAGAGCTCTTAAGAGGGATCTCCATGATGAATTTTTAACAATACTGACAACATGGTGCTCGTTCTTTAGGTCATTTCGCCTCGCGATTCATTCTGAAAACACATCCTCTTCCGAACTAGGCCCACTCAGTGGGCTTAATTCGGAGCGGCTAGCTTAAGGCTAGCTTCACACCTGCGCCCGGTTTCAGCCTGCAGATTCCATTCCTCATTCTGCTTTAAAAATGAGGAGAGAAAAGTCCTGCAAGCAGTGCTTTTCTCTCCGCATTTTCTGCCCTTTTCTGGCAGTAACCGGGCAGACCCCATTACAGTCTATGGGGTTCCAAAGGTAACTACTTTTTTAAGTGGATTAGGTTTCCATTCGGGGGGTCTCCAAGTGGACTCCCAGTATTGAAACTTAACCACAGGTGTGAACCTAGCGTAATTCTAAAAATGGTAAGACAGTACAATGTGCACAATTTTTGGTAAATGCTACAACCATGTAAGATCGTAATTTTGGGGACTTAGGCCTTGGTTGGTCTTGATGACACCTACAAATGATTCACTAGATTGATGATGAAGCACCTAAATCAAGTGCATTCTCTGCTGGGCTGTGCTCATGGCTGGTGTAGATTTCTGTCGTCATTTACTCCACATAAGTGAATTAGTTGCTGGCGATGCACCCCCCTCCCCCCATGCCCCAGCCACACTTTAAAAAGTCTTGAAGGATAGTGCTGCTTGGGGATGGGGTTGGGGGCGGTGTTTGGGTTGCAGGACTTCAACAGGACACTGAAGACTCAGCATAAAACCTTTCAATAACCCTGCTACCATCACACCACCTTCCTATATGGATTGTAAGCCCATGTGAGCAAAGCCCTCTATCACACTGTACTAGCTGGTCACTATATTGTACCCCCACACATCAGCTGTTTAAAGGTGCAGCAGCATTTATTGAGAATTATTTTTCCATGCACACTTTATGTGTTTTGGAGATAAGCCCTTATTCATGCCTTTAATTCAGTATATATGATGGCATTAATGAAACAGGTCTGCCCTTGTTCTAACATGCCAAGCGGTGAACTCTTAAATGTCTTGTTCTTGACTGGAAATTAATGATAAGCTTTTAAGTTTCTCCTTTTATTCTCAAGTGAACATCTCTATAACAACTGAAAATCCTGTTATTTGAGTAAAACAATATGTAGAATGTGTCTAAAATTGTGTTTTCACAGGAGAGGAATATGTAGCGCAAACAATATGTAGGTCGGAAAGTAGATCAAAGATGTATCTGGTTCACCTGATGGGGTTGTAACGGATAACGTTTCGGGCTTGAAACTCCATTATTTAAATCAAGAGTTGCATGGTAAAAAGAATCACCTGATTAGGTCAGTTGTGTTTTAATTAAAGAAGAAGGCTGCGTTCACACAGAGTTTTTTGGTTAGGAATTTGGTCAGGAAACTGACTCAAATTCCTGCTCCAAAAAACGCCTCACTATACAGTCCTATGGTGAGGCGTTTTTAGGAGGAGGAATTTGAGTAAGTTTTCTGACCAAATTCCTAACCAAAAAACTCTGTGTGAACACAGCCTTAGGGTGCATTCAGACTACGTAACGCCGGGCGTGTATGAGAGCCGTACACGCCGGCATTACGGCAGACTGCCGAACACTTCCCATTCACTTCAATGGGAGCGCTCGTAAACGCCGCTGTTACGAGCGCTCCCATTGAAGTGAATGGGAAGTGTTCGGCAGTCTGCCGTAATGCCGGCGTGTACGGCTCTCATACACGCCCGGCGTTACGTAGTCTGAATGCACCCTTAGGCTGGGGACCCACGGGCCGGAAACGCTGCGATTTGCCCGCTGGAAAAATCTCGGCATTGTACAGTACTTGCAAAGTGGATGAGATTCATGCGAATCCCATGCCCACTTTGCTGAAAAAACCATTGTGGTTTTGAAAATCGCAGCATGTCAATTAGATCTACGGAAACGTTGTAATCAGAGATGTGCTTGGTAACAAGCTGTGCACCTGTGTACATCACATACTTATCTACTGGAGGTAAGTAGACTAAGGCCTGGTTCACATCTGCGTCAGTAATCCGTTTAGGGGAGTCCGCATGGGGACCCTCCCGAACGGACTACCAAACGCATTGGCAAGTGGTGTGGAGTTAAAGCAAACGGTCCCCATAGACTATAATGGGGTCCGTGTGCTTTCTGCACAGTCTCCACACGATCTACTTTCTTGTCCGCATGACTCGTGCGGAGACCGTACAGAAAGCACACAGACCCCATTATAGTCTATAGGGTCCGTGTGCTTTCACTTCTGATGTGAACCAGGCCTGACAGCAAGCAGAGATCCAGGAAACTAGTAGGAATTGATACAGAAGGTAAATTGGAAAAATGTACATTTCCTTATACATGTAACAACAATAACTATGAAAATCCAATGAAAAATGCTGTGGAAAAAATCAATATGCGCGTCCGCCGTGGTTTTTTCTGCAGCATTGTTTTTGCTGCACTTTGCAACCTGAATGTAGATAAAAGAGTGACAAAATGTGTATAAAACTTTCATAGTTACATGCCAGAAGTTTAGACTGCAGTAATTCCATGTAAGGACACTCTCACCAATCACTAAAACAAATGGGCCCATATAGTTTCTAACGCTATGTACACTGCTTGCTCAACTCTCTCTGGAGCGCCAAGCAGAGCTGATTGAAAGCCAAAAAGATAATAAAAGATTAGATAACATTTAAAATATGTGCAAAATATTGTACAGGCCTTTATTCCAATCCGTATATTTCGTTAATTGAGGTAGTACTATACAATTTGTGCACATGTAGCAGTCAAGGAATACATGAAAATGGCCTTATAGCAGCCGTATATTGGATGCCAAGCCACAGCTATTAGGTGACCATCAGGATGTCATTAGGGAAGGTCGTAAATTGGATATTTTTATAATTTTGTGCATTACTGTAATTTTTCTTATTTATGAATGTTAAAATAAACCACAAAGGTAGAAGGAGGCTTGTTCCTGTCAGCAGCCGCCACGTCATAAATGCCAATGAAAGGTAGAAGTAACTTTGCTTGTTTTAATAGGAACACATTAAAGCAAGGGACTAAAGAGCTGTATGCTTTCTCTGGGAGCTAAGTCCAGAAATGATGAACATGATCAAAGGGCAAGAATTGAACGTTCAACATTTCAACCTTGTAACTTCCACCACAAATCAAAGTCTATAAGTAGAAGTTCAACTTCATATTCCAACCTCAATATATTCCTACTGGAAGTCACCTGGTCCAGAATCCCAAAACAAGCAGTGAATACCAGTCACATTGGGCAATTCCCCAGCTAAAGAATGAAGGGCATTATGGTCTTCAGCAAAATTGTCTTTCCTGGATGTTTTATTAGGTGAAGTACAGTACCCTAGGTGAGGAGACAGAGTGTTCAGCTAGAACAGACCACAGGACTCTGGTACTAAATAAATCCCTTCCTGACTTCTATTTTCATTAGTTTGTGCCACTTTGGCAACAGGAAGATAAACTTCGGAGGTGTTAGAATCTCCTGTTTTTATTTTCTGTAGGATTGCTATGCTGCTGTTAATAAGTTTGAAATTCATGTCACTTCCTTCTCTTTCTTGTTTCTTATACTGAAAAAGTAGACATGTATGTATATAGCATATATGTGTTACAGACAGATGAATTACAAGCGACATCTCCAGCTATATATAACTAAAGAATGCAAGCCTAAATATTAACCATATGAATTAGAGATCACATCTATCATCACATAACACTTTCTCACGTCACATTTGTATTGTGTGAAGTTTAATGTGTAGTGCTACTTTATATTTCTAACAGGAATTCCCTAATAAACTCTGGTAAACATAAATTTAGCATTGTCCTTAAGTTGATGTTCCATATATGGATCGGCCGCCATCTTTGCTCCTCAATTACTCAGGTATGGTTTCTGTAATTCAGACATATATACACTCCTATGGCCTAAAGTTCCCTTTCCCCTATTTTTTGTTTTTTTCTGAGGCAGAGGGTGTCTCATTACACTACACTTACTATTCTAAATCCTATAGACATCAGTAAACTAATAAAACTCAACTTACAATCCAGTCTTATGTGTACTTTTATTAGCTGGAGTTTCATTGTGTCTCCTCTGTCTCCTACTTGACATACACAAGTTTATCCCTAGAAGATAGGATAGCAGTATGAAACTGCGTCTCATAGAATACACTGGAGATTCCGCACACAGCACTCATAGACAGCAGAGACAGGCAGTGCAAATAAAGTTCTAATGTCACTAATCATTGTATCACCTACCTAGATATTGCATTCCTGTTTCCTTATGGACCAAACATTATCGCTGCATTTCTGGGAAAAATTATATCTTAAGCATTGCTATACGCATGCGGGTGAGATAAACAGAAACAAGGGTAGTGAAAGCACCAAACAGCTGCCGGTTCAAATTTGACATAAGTAGATGTAAGTTCACAGGAAATCACCCACAGAGGGAAAACCGACATCCTGTCTACACAGAAAAGGAAAGCTCTGAGCTGGGGGCCAGAATGGTGTCACATGACACAGCTGCCCAGAGTTTAAAATTTGTTTCTAGAATGAAACAAATTATACAGCTACAACAGTGGAGGTGAGCATACCTCCCAACTTTTGAAGAACCGAAAGAGGGACAAAATGTGCGGCAAATTTAGCCCCGCCCACTTGTTTTGGCTCCGCCCACTCGTTAATTTTTCATGTGCTCGCACACAGTATAATCCTCCTAAAGTCACCCGTAAATTATATGTCCCCCCTCTATCTCTCCCCCAGTTTCATATACACCCTTCATCTGCCACCAGTTTCATGTCCCCTCCATCTCTGCCCCCAGATTAATGTCCCCTCCATCTCTGCCCCCAGTTTCATGTCCCCTCCATCTCTGCCCCCAGTTTCATGTCCCCTCCATCTCTGCCCCCAGATTCATGTCCCCTCTATCTCTGCCCCCAGATTCATGTCTCCACATCTCTACCCCAGATTCATGTCCCCCATCTCTGCCCCCAGATTCATGTCTCCACATCTCTACCCCAGATTGATGTCCCTCCATCTCTGCCCCCAGATTCATGTCCCTCCATCTCTGTCCCCAGTGTCATGCCGTCCTCTCCTTCATCTGCCCCCAGTTTCACGTTCCACCTCCACATTACACATACCTTCTCCTCCGCTCCCTCGCCGCTTTCTGCGCGCCTCTCTTGCTGACACATATGCGGTTGAAGGAAGGAGCTGACACATGTCAGCTCCTCGCTTCGCCGCTGCGCGCCTCTCTCGCTGACACATATGCGGCTGAAGCGAGGAGCTGACCTGTGTGAGCTCCTCGCTTCGCCGCTGCCGCCGGCTACTGGCTTGCAGACGCGATGTGACACATGTGATGACACGTCAGCTCCTTCCTTCAACCGCATATGTGTTCAACTCAGATCTGCGTCCTCTGGACGCAGATCTGAGTTGAAATTGGGACATACCTCCCTCCAACCGGGACCGCGGGACATGTCACCCAAATCGTGACTGTCCCGCGGAAATCGGGACAGTTGGGAGGTATGGAGGTGAGTTAATATATATATTGCTTGGGGGCTTCTTCACAATACATACTGATGGGTGTCATGGGGATACAGGATATACTGCAGGAATACACAGTAAGGGCCCATTCCCACAGAGTAACGCTGCGCTCATTCTGACACATAAACAAGTGTCAGAGTGAGTGCTTCAAAACAGAATCCCATTTACTTCAATGAGTTCCGTTTAACGCACGTAACACATTGAAATCAATGGGTTAAAAAGCCTCCCATTGATTTCAATGTGTAACGCACGTAAGACAGAACCCATTGAAGTCAATGGGATTCTGTTTTGAAGCGCTCACTCTGACACTTGTTTACGTGTCAGAATGAGCGCAACGTTACTCCGTGGGAATGGGCCCTTACACAACTGTCTCATGTCAACTCCCGGGCAACATTTTCTAGTAGTCAGTAAGAGGTTTTTTTTTGTTATTTAATGATAAATCTTGTGAATCATTTCTCTATTCACATAGGATGTTAATGTGACTGTCACACAACAAAATATCACATTCAATTAAAAAAAGAAAAATGCAACAAGGAGTGAAAAAAGTCACACAAAAAGTAGGTGAAACTTCTGTTATACAATCCTGTGTTAAATACAAACCCAATGTTGACGATTTTATCTCCAATGGCCTTTGAATTGAGTAATGGAATCTAATTGTTTGCTATGGGAAATTATTTTACTCTTTTGCGTACCAGTCTTTTCCCTATAGTCTACAGCAATGATCACCAGTAGATGTAGGAAGAGCAGAAAAACAATACCTGATATATCTTCTGTGAGAATGACTATTTCTTAAGTGGCCAAACTGTATCCTCTTGAATTTCCGTTCACAAAAGCAAGTAGTAACCTATGAAGACAAAAAGAGTAATGATTTATAATAAGGAATCTCTCTGTTACATGATAACCATAAATTCCAGATGAACTACAATACGCATGTACTTACTGTCAATGATACGTTTATCTGTATATTAAAAGCTATTGCAGTATTCTTTGCAAATATCAGGTAAAAAGTTGTCAAGGTTCAAAAGTCCTGCAAGCCTAAGGCTAAGGTCCCATATAACGAAACGCAGCAAAAAATGCTGTGGGGGCAAAAAAAGGGACGGCATTTTTTGCAGCGTTTTTTATTGCATTAGCCGTGACGTAATGCCAATGCAGTGCACCGGCATCCCGTCTTGGCATTCCGCTCCAAATTAGGCCCGAATGATGGGCCTAATTGGGAGGGAGTCTTGTGCCACGAACGCCACGGCTGAGTCAGCGGGAAGAAGGAGGAAGAAAAAACAAGCTACTGACTCCCTTTGAAGTCAATGGGAGCCGTTTTTGGAAGTGGATTCCGCATGAAAATCTGCTGTCAAAAACCGCTGTCAAAAACTCTGTGTGAACTAGCCCTTATACCTATGCAGAAAATGCCAGCGTTTCCACAGGTATAATTGACATGCTGCAGCTTTTCCGCAGAAGATTTTTATCTGCAATGCGTGGATGGGGCATCAGCCTTAAACTGAGGCCCCACATTGCAGAAACGCAGCTTTTTTGCTGCAGATTTTGCTGCGGTTTTTGAACCAAAGCCAAGAGTGGATTGAGCAGAAGGGAGAAATATAAGAGCCTCCTATATATTTCCCATTCCATGTTTAGTCGCAACCGCAAAAAATCTGCAACTAAAAAAGTTCTGCTTCCGCAACATGGGGCTTCAGCCTTATGGTTCCTTCATACTGCAATACATCTTGCAGAAGATTCTGGCACTTTTAGGATTTCTCATGAGGCAACATTTGTAGGCCTTTTTTCTGCTTCAGTACCCTTAATAATAATATCCTGCCACTGAAAGTGTAATTCCAGCTATGCGAATATCTGGTCAAAAATGCCAAGCTGGAAGTAAGACAATGTTTTGAGGGTTGGTCGCAATCCATAACACTTAACATATGTTGTGTTATCAAAAATGAAAACAAGCAGGCATTGATAATGTTTCACTAACCAGTACATGTAAACAGTACTCCGAATCGGCATTTTAACATATAAGAAAACATATGTTTTGGCTACAGATCCATACTCCCTTTGAAACATCATAAGACTTTCCAGGAAACTCATCTGGATTCAGTCTATGCAGGACATTTCAGAAGTTTGGAATTATTACGAGGGATTCGTTTTTATCTTTACAATCCCAAAATGCCGGGAGATTCCTCCATTTTTGTGCACTTTAGCTCTCCCCAGGCGGTCTGAAGAGTTCAATGAAAAAGGAAAACAGCCTTAATACACATTCCAAATGTCCTGAACTCAGCCTTTTCCAATCTTATCTAGAGAATGTGCAGATTTTTAGCAAACTGCAGCAGAGGAGCCCAATGTTGTAATCCATCCCTTTAGCAGCTGGCCAGAAAGCTAGAACATGGCTTGTTTTTCCTGGTAATTGTTTTCCTTTGTTAATAGTACAAATGTTATTTTCCCTTCATGATGCCAAATACTTGCTCAATATATAAGGGAGTTTAGGAATATCTATAGTGAATTAGGGTGAATTGATTTTTTTATTTACATATTTCCCTAATTTGTGTCTTTGGCTCATTTAGCATGTAAACCAAGAAATGATCCCTAATCCCTTATGTGGAGATAAGATTCCAGTTGCACATGTTGTCCTTTAACATCTATAATAAAAAAAACCTAATAACTTGCAACCTGTATTGAAAGGCATAGGCTGCTACATCTTTGAATGCAGTGAAAAATAAAGTATTCTTCCCAGCAAAGGCCGATTCTGGATTTTTTTTCATCCTCCTCTTTCACCTGCCATAACTTTTTCCATTAACATAGCTGCAGTAGGTTTTTTTTTTTTTTTTTGGGGGGGAGGGGGGGGGGGTTACGGGAAATGATGTATTTTCTAATAGCACCATTAAGTGTTCCGTACAATTTGTTAAGAAAATGTAAAAGGACTATTTGTCTTACGGGGAATGGGGAAAAGCAATGCAATTACACTGGGGTTTTTTTGGTTTTACAGTGCTCACTCAGCATTTAAAAAATTCAAAAGTTAAAAAACATTTTATGTCACTATTAGAGATAGGTGAACCCCTCAAAATCCATTTTGTTTCAGGTTTGGCGGCTTGAGTCTCTGATTCGTTTGGGTCGAACAATTTCGGTATGACCCATGCCTTAAATTGGCTTAAACATAGGCATACTAGAAACCTATCTGTCCAATATCTAGCTCTCTCAGGCAAACACAAACCCAAAGTTATGTCATGGTGAAAGTGACATTACTATAATCTAGGGTCTCTTCAGTTTCTCTGTGCTGGGATGAGAACAACATGTGAAAAGTTCATTGATTTGTTACCAAACGCAAACATTATTACTAAACAAGCCTATTAGGCGTCATATCAGCACAAGTATCAGTATGTTATTGGTAACTATTCTTCTAAAATTAATAAAGCTAGATATGTGATCTGTATAATATGGCCTGGGTCACTTGGGCTTATGAGACACCAGGGGAAATAAACCTTTTCATCTACTTCCCAACATGCTATAATAACGAAGCCATATCCTTTCCTAGACCCATATCATGGCTGCTGTAGTGCTTTCTCTTCAACTTCCCTGAGAACCTTATTATCTTAGCTATATGACACATATAAGGCTCACCCCATGAGAAATGTTAACTTCACAGCTTTATACCATGGTAACCAAACATACAAACACTGTGTTACACAATTTTACCGAGCATCTGTCACATTGCTATGAAGAGCTACCTGTTAAGTGATGTCACAACTAATCTATTTGTGATCTGCCCAAGTATTACCGGGAGGTGAAAGATTGGAAGCAGAATACAGAAAATTATTCTCTCCGGCATGGGAAGGGATGGTGTACTTAGAATGATATTAGCAAATACCAAGTACAAAAAGCTAATGCTAATTCTAAATCTAATTAGAACAATATTACACTTAACCAAGTGCGCAATGGCAGTGTATACTGCTTGTCATCTACAGCAATTACAAAAAAAAACCAAAAAACGATTTGGTTCGATGAAACCAATTTTGGATTTTCTGGCCTAAATTCTAAGTGCATATCCAAAGGAAACCAGCCACTGGTGGAGGCAGCATCATGCTGGGTTGTTTTCCAGCAGCTGGGAAAGGGAGACTGGCCAGGGATGAGGAAAAGCTAAAAGGACCAGAGGTACAGAAGGATTCTATGGACTTCAGGCTGGGCCAAAGCTTCACTTTCCAAAGACCCTAAGCACACCATCAAGACAAGAAAGAAGTGGCTTAGAAGAGACAACTCTCAGGGGCCAGGCCACAGCCCTGAGTTCAAAACAATCGAACATTCATAGAGAGGCCTAAAAATGGGGATAAATTAATATACATATTAATGGATAGAGTAATACAGGTAGTTATGGTACCAATATCTATGCGAAACAAGAGGATTAGACTAATTAAACTCTGTCCATGCTTGTTCAGAAATAAGTTGGACTATTTGGCATCTTCTATAAATATTACATTGATATAGGACACAGCTAAACAATATAAATAAAAAAGCACTTTTGGCAAAACTTTATTAGTTTTGTAACATCTTTGCCTGTCCGGGCTTTGGCGTCATCATCCGGCTGCATGCTGCGGCGCAGGAGACGTGTTCGGCTGTGATTTCTTCTTTTGGGTTTGTTTTGCATTGTCTGAACACTGTCCTATTCCTTCACCTTGTTAATTGATTTCCCACCACACTCATCTCCTTCACCTTTATTTCTCTCTGCTCCTCTATTAGTCAAACTTAGTCTTGCTCTGTGATTGACAACCTGCCTTCCTGTCAGGTCCAGGGCGGGTTCTTCCTCCCTATTTAGTCTTGGCTCACATTCACACTGGTGCTTGCTATTGCCTTGTGCATACTGGATTTTTCTCTCACTGTTATTACTTAAATTCTGATTCTTGGGCTTTCCCTATTGACTATTCTTTGGACTCTGATTTTGACACTTCATTGCTCGACTGTTACTGACCCCTGGCTAGCTGACCTCCCTTTGTTGTTATTGTCTTGTCTGCGTTTTGTGTGCCACGTATATAGGTAGGGATTGTCTCCAAGTTGCCGCCTATTGCGTAGGATAGGGCCAGGCAAGAGGAAGGGACAGTGGTGAGCTTCAGCTTAGGGCTCACTGTCGCTTGTGCCCCCTTCTCCCCAGGGTTCATCTACGCACTGGGGAACTGCTGTCTGCACTTCCCTGACAAGTTTACAGTTGTCAACACGTTGTTAGTATATGACTACCGCAATGCCTCTCAATATGTAAAACCCTGATGTATGCAACTATCTGGCAAACATACCTTGTATATTGTATTGATCCCCATCGTAAAAAAAAATACACAGTACACACATTATATTTTGTATGGATTCTCTTTGTGTTAAAAGGAATATACAGTGAAATAAAAGGTAAGTTGATAAATACCTCCCAAACATACAGTAAGTATGCCAAACTAATGGCAAAAGTACATATCAAGATACATCAAACCCATTATAGTTCTAAGCACACATTCAGTGTGTATGATGGAAGAGTTTCCTCTATATTGTAATTGTTTGGAGACAGAGGTGTCAAAAACCACCGAATGGGGCAGATTTATTAAACTGTCTAAAAGGAAAACTATCTTAGTTGCCCATAGTGACCAATCACAGTGGTGTCTTTCATCTATAGGGTCACACTAATCCTAGGTTCACACTAGCACTAGGGTCTCCATCTTTTGGGTCCACATGGGAAAATTCCTCCTTGCTGGACATTCAGGCGGAATCTGCAACAGAATTTCCTACAGAGACTCCAATACAGATGTGAACCTAGTCTTATACAGAAACATACAAAGTATATAATTTTACTGCTATTGCAGTATTGCTATTGAATGGAATAGTCTGCTACACTATTTAATCCTCCTTTTTTAGCTATATGCTAATATATACTAGTCAGAAAATAAAAGGATTATAGCTAAGGTAACCCCATTTTTATGCTTAGCATTGATATAAGTTCAGTCAATAAGAAATATCAAAACACAGAAAAACTACATAATGAATTACTATAAAGTATTCTTAAAAAGTGGCTTAAAAGAAAAAAATGTCTATATTCTTGTTATAACTAATTGAATTCCTTACATGCGTTGTACTAGTGTCCGCTCTAGCTGCAATAACAGTAAAGCAGCATGCGATACCATGTTATATAAGGCTAATAAGCAGAAGTTAATTCAAGCACCATGCTTTACTACACAACAATAAATCAAACATAACCCTGACTTCTAAATTTGAAATGTAAGTCCTAAGTAGTGATAGTGACGGGTATCAAAGAACGCTGCCTGTCTGACCACAAGTCGCAGAAACTCTAGCAAGATGTGTGGGCAGAAAATCATAAAATACAAAAAGAGGTATCCTGTGGAAAAAAAAATTAAACCACTTCCCATATTACATGCAAAAACATTCTGAATATAACCAAATAGACCATGTGATGTTCTGAAGGTTGCTATTTTTATCCCCAGTAAAGTACTACAAGCTACAAACAACTTACACATACTGCTACTACATGAGCACCTTTACAGATGTCACACATACTGAACTACAAATGTACTCACCCTCAGCGTGCAACATGACAATTTATGTTTACAGCGACCTACTGGGATCAAGCTGATAGTCTACACTTAGGATGGACGGTGAATGGTTGCCCAGAACCTTACAGATTACGAAAAATGGATGAGAGGGTCATGGTGCTTACTAGATCATCATGGCCTCTGGAAAGCTACTACATGTCATTCACGTAAATAAGGCTAAACTGTAGAACCGGACACAGCCACACTGATGTGACAGCCATGTCTTGCTAATAGCCTTGAGCTGATCTTGTGTTTTTTTTACATGTGAATCAATGAAATTGCAAAAACCGCAGATTGTAAGACCAGACTTGCCCATTGAGCTACTTTTGCACACCTTTAGGCTGAGGCCCCATATTGCAAAATATTACTTAAAAAAAAAAAGGATATTCTAAAATATATCTCACTACCACTAAGTCCACTCCCAGGAGCATTTTACAACATTTTGCAAGTCATTTTTTCATC